>NC_057861.1:166893826-167197576 GCF_019393635.1 Dromiciops gliroides | reverse complement strand
AATGTTGTAATACTTTAACTTAAGATCAGTTCTTAGTACTGGATAGCCCTGATGCACCTTCAGAGTTGCTTTGTTATTCATCTGGATCCAACACAAACCGTAGACATACCAACCATATTTGCTAGAAGGAATATTTCTCTCACAGTATAGCCGATATCAAAGGAGCCAAGTCAATACTTCCAATACAAAGTACACATATTTCTGCCTGATGTGAAAATATCGACAAATCATCCATAAAAATCATCTCATAAAAAAAAAACTGGCCCAAGATCTCCATGTGTACTTGGTGAGACATCAAAGACACCAAGGTGATCTGCTGAATCCTGGGTCATTGTCAGTCATCTTGACTTTTGTCCTGCCACTGGACTTCCATGACTCTGGAAAAGAGAGTGAGGCTGATGACTTTTTGTACCTCTGCCTCATTTAAATCCAATTCACTCACAAGTCAAGATATCACCCTGTCATCCACTGGTCCTCTTTGAAAGGAAGGAAGAACAACAATTGAAATGTTGAAAGGTATCAGGGGCATCAGGCAATTCAAAGATCTGGCAGGCATCACTTACCATACAAATGATCTGTAATGAGCTTTTAGCCACATCTCCTATTCATCTCCTACAAGGTATTTATGTGGACCATGGACCTGATTTCATTATAACATAACCCTTTTCTAAAATGTTAGAAATCAACAATAGAACGTGTTAATATGAATGGAATTTTGTTGAGGCTTATAGTAAATATGGGGGCACGAATGTCTTATCCTCCTTCTTGGGCACTTGGAACTGTGGAAGTTGCACAAAGCCCTTATTTAACTGTCCCACAATATGCCCTTCACTCTTGCCTGTGTCATTCATTTAAGGTATAGATCTGCCCATAGAGAGGAGTACAGTCTGACATTAATCACTGTGAAGGGGAAGCTAATCTGCTACCACCTTACTGAAGACCTCTCAGAGATCCTAACCCACTATGGTTCCACCTATGGGGATGGCCTATAACAGAACCACAGAATTCCTCAGCTGGGAGGGTCATCAAATCTAGCCTATACCTACACAAGACTTCTTTACAAAATCTCTGACAAGGAGTCATCTAGCCTTTGTGAGAAGATAAGTCAGGAGGAACCTTTTGAGATAGCCCATTCTTGTCTTTGCATTGTTCTAATAGGTAGTCTGTCTTTATATCAAGTCTATATTTGCTTTTTTTGCAACTACTATCCTTTCCCCACACGATGGAATCTTTGTACACTGGAAGATAGCTATCATCTCTCTCCTAAGTCTTTTCTTGTTGTGTTGTTTCAGTTGTGACCCCATTTGGGTTTTCTGGGCAGAGATACTGGAGTGGCTTGCCATTTCCTTCTCCAGCTCATTTGACAGAGGAGGAAACTGAAGCCAAGAGGGTTAAGTGATTTACTCAGGGTCACACAGCCAGTAAATGTCTGAGGCCAGATTTGAACTCGGGAAGAGTCTTCTTCACTCTAGGACCAATACTCTCTCCACTGCACCACCTAGCCATCCTGAAGTCCTTTCTACTCCAGGCTAAGCACCCTCAGCTCTTTTGACTTACTCTTGTATAGTATCATCTTGAGACACTTCCCCATCACATGCAGTCCTCTTTCTGAATGCAATCCATTGTTGTGAAGAAGATGGAAAGATATGAACTAGTTGATAATACCAATTAGAGGATTCAGAGTTGTTAGGATGACTGAATTCAAAGAATAGTTGTTCCTAGTTCAAAGTTGGGAAGTTTCTAGTAGAGTACCCCAGGGTCTTCATGTGGTTCTGTACTGTTTAACATTTTTATCAATGACATAAAGGCACTCATGGTGTGCTCATCAAATTTTCAGATAATCACAGAGATGAGAGGGGTAGCCAAGATGCTAGATGAAAGAGTCAGGATCCTAAAAGCCTAGAGAACTAGGCTGAATCTAAGAAGATGGAACAAAAGAGGGATAAATAGAGAGTCTTACACTTGGGTTGACTTAAGAAAATGATGGAGAAAATTTTAATAATGAAGATTAAACTTAAAAATGTGTTGTGCATACTTAAAAAAAAAATTCCAGAGAACTAGCAGTTAAACATTTGCCAGCTCACTCCTGACAGTGAGAAAATCATTCTGAAAAATATCTGGGGGTTTTAGTGGATTTAAAGTTCAAGAACAGTTATCAGTGGGAGATGGCATATAGTTTACTATAGTGGGAACCCTCATTCATTCATTAATTTATTATTTCATTCATTCATTTATTTGTTTTGTTTTTTTTTTTAACTAGGTTAAAGAGGACTTTCTTTGCTTCATTTCTTATCTAGCTCTTGTCACTGAATGGGCAAACCGAGACCTGGGAAAGACCTTAGCTTAAAAAGATCACAGTCTCCCATTGCATCCTGGGCCATCTCTAGTTTTCCTGATGTATATCTTGCCACTGGACCCAGATAGCTCTCGAGGAGAGAGTGAGGCTGATGACCTTGCACAGCCCTACCTCACTTAAATCCAATTCATTGCAAGTCATATCATTACCTCCCAGATGTCATGGTCCTCTTTGAAAATGAAGGACAAACAACAGCAACAATAATAGCGAGGAATAACATGACTTATTGGTTGGACTGGATGGCTGTTGTAGTCCCTTCCAAGTTGTCCTTCCTAAAAGGTGGTACCCAAAACAGGGCTCACTATTTCTTGGTCCTCTAAATATGGTACTGTGGAGAAGATCTGACTCCAATCCCGGCATACAAACAAGTCATTTAGTCTCTCTGGGCCTCAGTTTTCTCATCTGTAAAATGAGGCTATTGGATTAGATGACCTGAGAGATCTTTCAGCTCTAGGTCTGTGATTCAATGAAGAACCCAGTGGAAGTATTATCTCCCTTATTCTGGACACAGTTTAATGAAGGCTTTAACTTTATTAACTACTATATTACACAGCTGACTCTTATCAAGCTAGCAGGTTACTACACCCCCCCCCATCTTTTTTTTTTTTAATGAACTGCTCTCGAGATATTGAACTGCAATACAAGATTTATTTTCATTTAATTTAAATATATTTTAGTTAGCTTTGACCTATTGTTCTAACCTGTCAAGAACTTTTTGGAAGCATGACACTCTCATCTATGAAACTCTCCTTCCTTCCTTTGGGTAATATAAAAATATGATAAACATACCAACTAGGACTTTAAGTCATGGAGAAAAAATGTTCCAGAGCCCAGGGGCAAGGACAGCTGTCTGAGGCTCTCCATTAAAGACTTCTTTCCAAAGACATTGACTTGGACCTGTTAATGACACTTGTTGGATCTGGTTGTTCTGAATCTACCTAACCATACTATCACCAAGCCCACATCTCACCATCGAAAGAGACTTTGTCAGATGTTTTGCTGAAATCTAGCTAAACTATATAGCACACTCCTGATCTAACAGTTGAGGGCTTCATTATTTTAATACTTAAAATGATTCCACAAGCTTAAAAATATGGGTATTCCTTCTCATAGTGTGGATAGCATACCATCCAGACCTTCTCATGTTAAACAACTTTTGTCCATATCTTCTCTCAACTACTCTACAGGGGACCCATTCCAATGTGCTGGGTCCCTCCTCTGTTTTTTTAACATTAGGAAGGTACCAGTGCAACACTCATTCTATCTACTTGACATCTTTCCCTCTATCTGCGAGACTGGCTTACCTTCCTTTTCAATCATGTATCTCCTGGATCATATATTTTACCCTAATCTTTGTGCTGAAGTTATCGTTGGCTTATTTGTGCCCATTATACATACTTCTTCCCACTGTCCTTTGGGTCTCCTGAGATTTTGATTCTTTAAAGATAGTAGTGTTCTTTATTAACAGCTCTGTATTATTGCCAGAAGAATGATGGTGTTAAAAAGGTGGCTTCTTATTTTTATGGAGCAGGTTCAGTTTATTGAAAGTACTACAGGGGTCAGCTGGGTGGCACAGTGGATAAAACACCTGCCCTGGATTCAGGAGGACCTGAGTTCAAATCCAGCCTCAGACACTTGACACTTACTAGCTGTGTGACCCTGGACAAGTCACTTAACCCTCATTGCTCTGCCCCCCCCCCCAAAAGAAAGTACTACAGGGTTATTAAAATAGAAACTGTTGTATTTTTTCATTAAGTACTAGGCACAACTCTTTGTACTGAGTTTTGCTATATTGAATAAAGTTCTCTTAAAAATAATCTATAAGCAATAGGCTCAGCAGAGCCTTGTAGACTCTGTGCCTTTAAAGCAATTTTGTGACTATGAAGCTATCATCTCTAGTAGAATCCAATTTGTGAAAACCTAAGTCTCCCCTTCTTATATTTTTATCAAGCATACCTTTGAGATATATAGATATGAATATGTATATGTGTATATGTGTGTGTCTGTTGTGTACTTATGTTGACCATGAGCATGTACAACTCAGAAACCAGCAAATGATACAAATTAGGGCTTAATTTATCATTTTGTTGATTGCTTAGACAAAGCGCCAACAAGCTTTTTCTGTAAAGACCCTGAGTAAATAGTTTAGACTTTGTAGGCCAAGAGGCAAAATTGAGGATATTATATAGGTACTTAAAAAAATGAGAAAACACACAGTTCCACAATTTTTAAATAACAAAATTCAAAATAATAATATAATAAAATAATGTAACATAGAATATTGTGACATAATATAATACTAATGAATATTGTAATAAAATAATTGAGCATCTTTTTTGTAATACAGGTCTATTAATGAGAAGAGTAGAATTTTCTTTGGTATCATTTTGCTCAATTGGGGTACAAAGTGCTCTCTATCATCAAGATCTATTACAAATGTCTATTTTATATATTTAATTTTTGAAAATATCTTTTCATACAGATAAGTACTGCTAAATACTGATGCTAGTACACTAGAAAATAATTTTAATTGAGCTGAAAGGCTAATAGTCTTAAATTTATTTTCTCAGGAAACATTTCTTCAGCTGTTGTAATCAAACGTGAGTTAATTAACTTACCTTCTATAAAAGTTTTCCTTTCTTAGATAAAAAATGAACCTCTTGGAAACTTTCTTTGGTTGAAGATCCATTTTATTTTTGGCAGGAGTTCTAAATTTTCTATTTTTACTGACAACTGCTTTCCTGTGAGTCAGGAATATTGTGATGAGTTAATAGTCTGGTGATTTCAACACCTATTTAGCACACCTATAGTGTCGTTGCATAAGAGACACAATGCTTTGCCATTTGATTCTATAAAGAATGATCCACAGACTGTGTACCTTAAAAGTATGACACTCAAAGTCTACTTTACTTTTCTTATTTTGATGCAATGCATATACACTGGTAATTTTTTAAAATGTCATATAAATGGTGCTACCCATGGTACTCAAACCATTGTTGAGTTTTAAGTGCACCACTTTGTAGTGCTTCATGAAGAGTGCATCACCTGTGGTCTCTGCGGTAACTATTCAACTATGCCACATACCATAGACAATATGTAAAAGTATGAGCATGGTTGCGTTCCAATGAATATTTATAGACACTAAAATTTGAATTTTATGTATTTTCATGTTTCATGAAATATTCTTCTTTCAATTCTTTTTTCAACCATTAAAAAATATAAAAATCATTCTTAGTTCACAAAAACAGGTGGAGGGCCAGATTTTACCCATGGGTTGTAGTTTCTTGACTCCTGGTCTAGACTTAACAAAGTAATAGAGGAAATGTTAATAATACTGATTAAACTTAAAAGTGTGTTGAATGTACATTTCCCCACCTGAAGAGCCAGTTGTTAAACATATACCAGTATAATCCTGGACTGACATCTCAATTTCTCTTTTCATTCTCAATGAGATAAGAGATCATGAAGGGCTTGTTTCCAATACAACCCTACCTACCTTTGTCCCCCAACATTCTTTTTTTTTTAAAAAATGAGACCTTTCTTTCTTTTTTTATCTATCTATCTATCTATCTATCTATCTATCTATCTATCTATCTATCTATCGATCTATCTATCTATCGATCTATCTATCTATCTATCTATCTATCTATCTATCTATCTATCTATCTATCTATCTATTTATTTTTTGCAGGGCAGTGAGGGTTAAGTGACTTGCCCAGGGTCACACAGCTAGTAAGTGTCAAGTGTCTGAGGCCAGATTTGAACTCAGGTCTTCCTGAATCCAGGGCTGGTGCTTTATCCACTGCTCTACCTAGCTGCCCCCTGTCCCCCAACGTTCTTTACTCTGCTCCCTACTTCTGCTATGCAAACTCTTAATCTACTCCCTCTGAGCACCTTAGCAAAATCATAACCAAAAGTAACAGCAGTTATAACTATACAAGCACTGTTAACTATCATAATCATATTTGGTTATAACTGCACAAAATGCCATTGATAAAATTCTGATGCTTACCTCTGCTTCCTAGTTCACCTTGTGGCTGTGGCAGTGTCCCCAAGGTGGCAGGTTCTGTCCTTGGGGACAGTGATTGGTGAGTAAGAGCCCCCTTTCCGTTTCGTGTGGGATAAAATCAGTTACAGAAGATGGGCACACAGGGATAGATTGTGATCTGGGGTACAGATATCAATACATTATCTTTCTTCACAAACCTACACATCTTCCAAACTTTCCTACTATTGTTGGGGCACTCTTATTTTAATAGTCACCCGGGTTTTGACCATTTCTGTGTCATCTTTGACTCTATACTTTCCCTCTCCCCTTCCCCCATCTTTCCAAATCTTTATATCTTATTTTTTAAAATAAATTATATACATATACTACTGTGCTAGTAATTGTGTTCATTATAATTGTAGTTCAGGAGATATGGCACTGACCTCAAATTCTCTTCAGACAATCTCTCTTGGTCTGGGGCTGGCTCACTCATCTCCACTTGCATCCATCTAAGCAGGTCTGAAAAGATATGAGTGAAAGCAATTCCTTTCTGAGGCAAAAATATTTACTGATGGTGCATTGTTTCCAAGAAGCTAATTTATATATATGACTGTTTACTGGTAAACTCTGAATCAAAAACGGTTAGGTAGTGTGGGAAAATCACATCTTGACTATTTGAGTCATATGTGACAGAAACGTGGGTTTGGGATTTTTCAACCTGATAGAGGTGAGTCAAGTGAAGTGTCTCTGATATGAGGCAGAAGAATCAATTGAAAAGCTGTATGAGAAGGAAATGAATTAGAAAGTAGAAGCTGATATCAGAAGGGATATAGAACCTGGAAGCTGATGGAATTGAATAACCAATGGAGCTAAGAAGTTGACAGAAGTATAAAAATGCAGATGAGATAGAAGAAAATGGCAGCTACTTTGAGCAAAGTCCATCTGGGACTAGTTTACTAGAGAAAGAGAGGTTCTGAATTTCATTCAAGGAGTTGATCTGAGTGGATAAAAATTTTGATTCTGGGAGCTGATTGGAGAAAGCTGAACCCTCTGTTGTTGAAGAGCTATGTTACTAGGTAACACCATATACAGGGAGGACGCCTTAGAGTCTTGCCTGTGTTGCCTTTTACTAGTTTCTGTGACTATTATAATTGTAAGAACATGGATTGTGTTTTGCCTCTTTTTGTAACCCCTGTGCTTAGCACAGTGCCCAACACATAGTAGGTGCTTAAAGGATTGATGGAAAGATTATGTGGCTGGAAGGAAGGGGGAATCTAGAGAGCAGACATGGTTCCTTGAGGACTTTCTTTCTTGTTTGTATTTGTTTCCCCAATGCTTGGCATAGTGCCTTGTAGATAGTAAACATAAATGATCTTTCAATCTCTGTCTCTCGGTCTTTCTGTTTCTCTATATATCTATGTATCTACGTATCTGTCTGTATCTATGTATCTATCATCTATCTATCTATCCATCTATCCATCCATCACTCTATTCATGTATCCATCTATCCATCCACCCATCCATCCATCCATCTGTCCGTCCGTCCGTCCGTTTGCCCATCTGTACATCCATCTATGTATGTATCCATCCATCCTAGGCGTAAGGGAACTGATTTTTTTCCCCACTAAGAGTATAATGCTATCTCATTACCCAGCCAAGGAAGCAGACTTGGGAAGATCTGCAGATACCAGGTTTAAGGCTTCTTTTTGCTAAAAGAGCTTCATGGTGTTTTAGTTGTCCAAGAATAGCATAGAAGTGGATTTGTTCATCTGGAGAGGAGACACAGAAAAGGAGAAGTTTTACTTAGGTAGAGTTTATGCTCTTTTCCATGGGTATCATGTGCACTGGTAGAGGTATGATTAACATTTATCTGTAGAATATTATGATTATTTTTGCATTTCATTTAGTAAATGTTTCATTGAGTTAATAGCATCATTTTGGCTTATTTGTTTAAATGGGAAGCACACTGATAGGGGCTTAGGAACTACAGTAAAGAATTGATGTGTAAGCTCTTCTATCCTAGTATCATTCTTAGGATCCTTAGAATATGTTGTAGCAGCTTAACTGCCCCTTTGGCCAACCACACCAACCTTCCAAAATGGGTGCAGGTGGGGATGAGTAAGCCAGGTCTAGTTCAAGAAGAGAGAGAGCCTAGAGAGTTCTCCTGAACTACAATTTTAATGAATACAATTACCAGTACAGTAGTACATGTACATGTACTTTATTTAAAAAAAAATAAAGATATACATACTGTCCATGGATTTTCTTGGCAAAGATACTAGAGTGGTTTGCCATTTAGTTCTCCAGTAGATTAAGGCAAACAGAGGTTAAGTGACTTGTCCAGAGTCACACAGATAGCAAAGGTCTGAGTCTTCCTGATTCCAGGCCCAGTGCTCTATCCTGAGTCACCTAGCAGCCTCCTAGGTAAATAGAGGTTAAGTAACTTGCCCAAGGTCACACAGCTAATAAGTGCCTGAGGACATATTTGAACTCTGGTCTTCCAGATTCTGGTCCAGTGCACTATCCATCCAGTCATCTAGCTGCCCCCTAGGGCTGTTACATGCTCAAAATGTTTTATTGCTCAGAGTTGCAGAGGAAAAAAAAAGTTTGGAGCTCATTGTTTTAGATAACTCTCCTTTTTCTTTTTCATTAAAATTATTTGAAACCTTCCAGTCATTCAGGTGTGTAATTCCAGAGGGTTCCAGAAATGGTCACTCTCCTTCACTGACCCCACTCCATCCCATCCCCATTGTTATGGGGGAAATAGGTGGGGGTTGGGGGTCCTTAGGAATTCCTCTTTAAAGAATTATACTCTCTTGCACACAAATCAATAGAATAAGATAATAGTTTATTTATTTATTTATTTATTTATTTTGGTGAGGCAATTGGGGTTAAGTGACTTACCCAGGGTCACACAGCCAGTAAGTGTTAAGTAAGATAATAGTTTATTTAGGGTGCTAGGGAAGGGAAACCAAGAGAGAAATCCTTGGACTTCTTCTCAGGGGGAGAAGGCATGGCACAGAGGTGTGGCTCTGAGATACCTATCTCCTAGAGCAGGAGACAGGCAGATACTTTTATAGAGGACTGATGGGGGTGATCATTTGACTGTGGAAAGTTCCCTTATTGGGGGAAGACCATCCCCCACTGGTGGTGGCTGGGGGAGTTGGGTGAAGGGTGGCTGTGGATCTCTCAAGCCATGTCTCTCCTCCTCCCACCACAAAGGCAGCAGCCATACCTAATCTTATCTCTCCAGGGGCGGGGGAGACTGGAATGAAAGGTGGTGGTCCAAAAAAAAGCTAGCTCAGTCCACATCAGGTGCCACTTATCTCTTTAGGTGTGTCGGTCCTTTGGTTTAGTTTCTCAGGGAGAAGTTTCTTTGATGCACTCCAGAAAACTTCTGGGGTGCTAGGCCCATAACACCATCTTTTTGTTTGTTTTTGTTGAGGCAGTTGGGGTTAAGTTACTTGCCTAGGGTCACACAGCTATTAAGTGTCAAGTGTCTGAGGTCGGATTTGAACTCAGGTCCTCCTGAATCCAGGGCAGGTGTTTTATCCACTGCATCACCTAGCTACCCCCCATAACACCATTTTACCAGTTACTAGGACTTGTGGATCCTACTTCCACATTATTCCTTGAATCTGTCCTGTTTTCTCTTCATTCACCCAGCTACCACCATAGTTCAGTCCTTTATCACCCTTTGCGGTAACCTAATTTGTCCCCCTGATCTAAATCCTAAATATTCTATGATTTTTAAGTACCTTAAAACCTGTTGCTTTTAGTTATTGCCTAAATAGAAAGATTTGGAATCTGGACTTTGTCATTTAATAAATGATCTTCAGCAACACATTCTTTTGTTTTCTTTTGGTGGGGCAATGAGGCTTAAGTGACTTGCCCAGGGTCACATAGCTAGTAAGTGTCAAGTGTCTGAGGTCGGATTTGAACTCAGGTCCTCCCGAATCCAGGGTGGGTGCTTTATCCACTGTACCACCTAGCTGCCCCAACACATTCTATTTAGAAATGGAGACCAGCACCAATTTTGTAGTGATATAAGCTTATGTGTATTATGTCTATAGCACACACGTATATGGTTTCTTGCACACAATCTCCTTCTCCCATCTCTGTGTATTCATTCTCAGAGGCTGTCTTTAATGATTGGAATGCTCTGCTTCCTCACCTCCAACTCCAGCTTCCCTCAAGACTCAGTCAGTTCAAATCCAACCTTTGGCAGCTCTTTCCGGATATCTTCCTACTTCCCCTCTTGCCCCCTCTCCTGGGAAATTACCCTCCATTTACATTGTATATGTCTTGCTTGGATGTACATATTTGTTGGCATGCTGTCTCTTCCATTAGAATGAGAGCTCTTTAAGAGGAGGGATTTTTTTCTTTTTTCTTTTTTTTGTCTCCCCAGAATATAGCTCCATCCCTGACATATAGTAAGTTCTTAATAATTGCATGCTGACTGACTCACATAGAGCATATTTTGTCCCACAGACTCCCCTAAATTGTGGATTTGGGGGCAAGATTCCTAAACTCCAGCTAACCTCGGTCCAGAGTCGCTCTTACCAGGTGGTGGGGCAGTCAGATTTCCTCCTTTTTCTTTCTAGGCTGAACTTCCTTCCTGCCCCTCCCCCCGTAGCCCCCCCCCCTTTTTTTTCCAGGCTGCTAGAGAAAGGTTGGTCTCCTTAGGTCCAGGCCTTTGGTGGAGCCCAAATGTTTTATCTTTCCCTTACCATTGTCTTCCTCCAGCCTGGAGGCCTATGTGCCCCTTTGATCTATTATTGTTCTTTGTTCTCAGAGCCTTTAGGTCTCTCCTTGGGGAGCCAGGGAGGCACCTCTTGTTTACATAATAACAATGATTCATTTACATATACACGAAGGCTTCAGGTGATTATACAAAAGATACCGCAGATGCAGGTTTATTATGAAAGTGGGAGGGGGTGTGGGATTTGCCAGGTCTGGATCGGCTGGAAAGCCTGGGGACCCAGAGGGAAAACCTCTGTGTAAAAGGGAAGAAGGGCCTGGCCTATTGTTGTTACCTGGTTGGGGTGAAAGAAGGGAGAGAAAGAGAAGGATGGAGGAGGGAGATCCAAAACTTGGAAGGGACCAACCTGTGGCCAAAATTCCTCATCTTTATGCTAACATTTACATAGAGCTTACTATGTATCTGGGACTGTGCTAAGTACTTTCTCATTATCTCATTTGATATCCCCATTTTACAGATGAGGAAACTGAGGCAGTCACACATCTATGTGGTGTCTAAGATCAGATTTGAACTCAGCAGCACACTATCCACTGAGCCACTAAACTGCTTCAGTGACTGACAATTCTGGGTTTGGGAAGCAAAGGGTTTTCCTGTCACCCGTCCTCTGAGGAACTTTTATCACTTATTGCTCTTTCTTTTGCAAGTCTCTAAGTCTCACTTACTAGCTGTGTGACCCTGGGCAAGTCACTTAACCCCAACTGCCTCACCAAAACAAAACAAAACAAAGCAAGTCTCTAAGTCTTCTTGGGGACAGCTAGATAGATGACTTAGTGGATCTAGTGCTAGGCCTGGAGTTAGGAAGATCTGAGTTCAAATCTGCTATCAGACACTTACTAGCTGTTTGATCTTGGACAAGTCTGTTAACCCCCTTGAGTCTCAGTTTCCTTATCTGTCATATGAGAAAACTAAATTTGATGATTTCTGAGATCTCTTCCAGCTCTGAATATCTGATTCTATGATCTCCTAGAGAGGTGAAATGTATATGTATGTGTGTGTGTATGTATATATTTTATTTATTTATTTATTTCGCCTAGAGATGTGAAATAAATGACTTACCTAAATACCCCCATTTAGGTAGTAAGTAGCACAGCCAAGATTCTAACCTTTGTCTTTGAACTCCAAATGCCATCCTCTTTTCCCTGCACCTGACTCTCTTGCCTGGGGTCAGACAGCTAGTCTGGACTACAACCTCTCTGACTTCAGGGGCCCCAGATCTCTTTTTTGTTGTAAATGAAAGTGAAGCCTTTTCCCATGACTCTGTAGACTTGAGGACGGAATCCCATGGAATACACAGCCTAACATGCTGGTCACAGAGGAGGTGCTTAATAAATACTGGAATTTGAGGTTGCATAGAATCATAGGACCAGGAGGGACCAGGAGAGTCCTATTAGAAAATATTTTAGAGCTAAAAGTCACCTTACAGTCCTGCTGGTGCAGCTGAAGCAATTCAAACTGGTTACCTGGTCTGCATCTGAAAACCCACCCCAGACAGCCAGGAATCCACTCTATTTATAAAGACCTCCAAAGGAGGCAATTGCCCAAGTTCTCCAGTTAACCCATTCTAGTGTCTAAGGACCTATCATCGCTCCAGGAAATTCTTCCTTACATGTAACTTAAATCCTTGATGCTGCAGTTTAATCTTATTTCCTTTTGCTTTCTTTTCAGTGCCCATTGCCCACAGCTGGTTACCATCCTTCATCTCTGCAATCCCCAGGAGATCATAGAACATTACCACTTGGAATGGACCTCAGGGGTCAGCCAGCGCATCCTCTTCATTTTCCAGATGATGAAGCTGAGACCAGAGTACAATTGACCAAAGAGGGCAATTATTGTGATAGCCTTCCCTTTCCCCACCCCACCCAAACCCCTTCCCCCTGAGCTTTTCTAAGCCCTTCAACCTTTCCCCATCTGTTTATTTTTTTGTCCTCGTCCTGTGATTTCATAAGATGTAGAAAACTTCCAGTTTAGAAACCCCCTCCACCAAACCTTCCCTCCCTACCTCCACGCTGTGAAGATCTGCAATTTGCCTGTTGCTTTCAGGCCCTGAGCACATAAGTGAAACAGCCTAGCTTGTGTCGGAGGTCTTCCTGATATCAAGCAACAGGGCTCTCTCTACTCAGCATCCCACCTCACTTTGGAATTTTCTTTAGGGTTGCCTCTTCCTTTGCATTCACCCGTGCAGTGGTCCTGTTTCAGAGGTGAAAACAGAATTACAAAGGAAATAGGAATTTAAAGTAATATTTCCCAACTTTCTTGACATGTTTCCCCTCCTGTCTTCCTCTTCTCAACCCTTCAATTATTTATTTAACCAATAATCACCATATTATACATTCAAACATCTAACAGCCTTGTTCGATTCCATCTCTACTGTTATAATAATCATTGCTCACATTATTATTCTGCTTTGAGGCTTAAAAAAAAAAAAACCCAAAATCCTCTCAGGTGGCTGATACAAGGATTCTAATGCTATAGAAACTAAGACTCAGGGTGGTTCAGGAACCTTCCTCTGATTACATAACTAGCAAGAAGTAAAGCATAGAATTATGGCTCAGATCTTCTGACTAGGGTCAGTGATCTCTCCATCATGCTCTTCAGTCACCTCGACTGCCAATACATTTACAGTAATCCTTTCCACATGGCAACTTTCCCATCACAGTTTCAATATATCATGGGTCAGGCATAAGAAATTAAATGGGAATTTTTGGGAGTTTTGCCCAAAGCTGCAGATGGCACACAAAGGCCAGGAGACAATATAGAGCCTATGACCAAATACTTAACCCAAATTTTACAGTAAGGTACCATAAACACCCCATTAAAGAAAAAGAAACAATTCAGACTTCTTTTCTGGAATGAAGAGAGAGCCAAAAATTTTTACTCAGATTTTCCAGATCTTGGGGTACCATACCCCTAATTCCCTCAATGCAGAAGGGATAACTGTAATGTTCCTTTCCCCCCTCAAGGGTTGTGAGGTGGCTCAGGATTTGGGAACAAACCAAAGATATCTTCCTGACCTGTTAAGATATATCTTTCAATGGCTGGCAAAGTTGACAAGAGGGTGGTAATGGAGTGAGGAGGAGAGTATAAAGGAGAGAAGATGATGAGAGGTGGAAAGCGGGTCAGGAATTGTGGGGAAGATGAGAAGGAAAGCCAGGCTCATTGTTAGACTTGGTGTCAATCATTATAGTCTCTGGGGCCAGCCAGATAAAGTTCCCAAGAACCACAGTAGTCCATCCAGCAATAATCCTGATGAAGTGAAAAACCCAAGCTTTGCCATGCACAGCCTTGTGGATCAGGGGTTCATTTGGATGCGGTCAAATGATAAACTGAGCATCTTGGAGTCCATCTGGAAACCATTTTTAGATTTACATTATGAATAGATAATTTTGAGCTGGGCCTTTTTTGGCTCATCTGTTTTGCATGTGCTAGACATTGAGTTTGAGAGATGAACAATGGCATCTTTCCTCCTTTTTCTTTGACTTGTCTGTTTGGTTTTAGTCTTTATTTATAACATTTCATGTATAAATACAGCAGGGCAGTATATAGAGGCTCAGCAGCGTTATATGGCTTTCCATAGTTTCTGCATATAATTAGTCTAGGCTGTTTTAAGTTTGCATTTCTTCTTTCTTTGTAATGATATAGGAGACACTGAGTGTTAATTAGAAACACAACTTGTCCTCTTTCCTTTCTCTCTACAAGTCTGTCATCTGACTGTTTGTCCACTGGTTAAAAACAAGCCCACCTGAGGAATTCCTCTGCTCCTAGGGCCTGAAGGGAGATTGAGGGCTTACTTGGTTCATCCCTCTGCCTCCAGGCAGAAACAAATCTGATTCACTCCAGAAAAATGAGAATCTTTCTGCTTTTAGAGATGTTCCCACTTCTCTTCTAAGCTTTTCTCTTCAAGATATTCCTCAACCTTGCTTGGTTACCAAGATTGATCGGCACTCAATGTTTTTAGGAAGTTGATAGAATAGCACTGTACACCCTAGTCTGGTCTTTCACAGACTGCATATAACATCTGGCTGATGTTTGCATTGCTTTTACATGCTACATGCTTCTATGTGCTAAACAACACACATTACATGCTACATGCTATACACTACATGCTACAATACACAATATAGATACAGTTGCTATTCAGTCATTTCAGTAGTGATTTTCTCTTCCTGACTCTTCGTGGGTCAAAAGATATGGACATGGGGCAGCTAGGTGGTGCAGTGGATAGAGCATTGGCCCTGGATTCAGGAGGACCTGAGTTCAAACCCAGCCTCAGACACTTGACACTTACTAGCTGTGTGACCCTAGGCAAGTCACTTAATCCCAATTGCCTCACCAAAAAAAAAAAAAAGATACTGGACAAAGATACTGGAGTGGTTTGTGTTTCCTTGCACAGATAGGGTTTTTTTTGCAGGGCAATGGGGGTTAAGTGACTTGCCCAGGGTCACACAGCTAGTAAGTGTGAAGTGTCTGAAGCCAGATTTGAACTCAGGTACTCCTGAATCCAGGGCCCATGCTTTATCCACTGTGCCACCTAGCTGCCCCCCACAGATAGTTTTATACATGAGGAAACAGAGCCTAGTACCTATTGAAGGCTGGATTCGAACTCAGGACATGTGAAACCAAGTTAAAATGAAATGGTCTTTGCATTATTAAAATTGACATTTTCTTATAATTTCCATCTTCCTTCTCCCCAGACTGTATTTCCTTTCCTGAGTTGCAAATGGAACAAGTTCTCTGATTTGCCCAAGTCCCACCTCCTACATAAAGCCTTTCCTGACTCCCTTCCTCTAGTTATCTTGCATCTTATTATAGATGTACAAGTTGTCTCCTCCAGCTTCTCTGAGGACGGGACTGTTTCATTGTTTGTATTTTCATCCCCAGAACCTAGCACCACAGAACTGGACACATAATAGATGCTATTTAATAAGTGCTTGCCAATGGATTGATTGGTTGAGAATGATAGGAAGATTGGTGTAGAGGAAAGAGTCTTTCTTTCTTCAGGTAATTGTGTTTCCACCTAGAATTTAATCTGGGAAACCTCCCAAAATGAGTTGTTTATAGTTTGTCTTTAGGTTTCTACAAATGTGGGTAACAGGATCCCAGGCTTCCGTATAACTCAAGGTGATAAATGCATATTGGCTAGAGGACAGCCTTCATTTCACCACATGGTAAGTCAATAAGCATTTATTAAGTGCCAGGGGGTGAAAAGGACTGCTAAGGGCTCATAAACAGATACAGATACAGAAAAGCACATAAAACCTTCCTGGTAGTCCATAGACAAGCAACACACTTCTCCTTCTCTTACATCAGTATTCTAGAAAGATTTGCCACAACACAACCTTGTAATTTGGAGTCTCTTTGAATGGGAACTGAACTTGGGGTTGCCAAGCAGGGCAATACTGACATTCCTGTGATGGGGTCTTACACAGTCTCTCTGTGGTGTGCAAAGCTGTACCTGTTTTTTGCAGACTGAGGTGGTTTTCTTTCTTTTTTTTTTTTTAGTGAGGCAATTGGGGTTAAGTGACTTGCCCAGGGTCACACAGCTAGTAAGTGTTAAGTGTCTGAGGCCACATTTGAACTCAGGTACTCCTGACTCCAGGGCCAGTGCTCTATCCACTGCACCACCTAGCTGCCCCCAGAGGTGGTTTTCTTTTAAGGGAGCAGGGAGGCTGTCCTAAGTATTTGATTAGCCTGAGGGACCAGAGCTTAAATTATTAGGTTAGCTTCCTTTTCCAGAAGCATAATAGGCATGGTTTATGGGGAGTTAGGTCTCAGAGGTTTGAGCAGAGCTTCATAAGACCCTTTTCTGACCCAGAATTGAAAAACAGCATTGGGGAATGTGGAGACAGCAGTGGGATTTGTCTCCGGTTCCACACTTTCCTAAAGATGGCCCAGTGGAATATAAGCTCTTTGATGTCATGCATCATTTTTTTTTTTGTAAGGCAATTGGGGTTAAGTGACTTGCCCAGGGTCACACAGCTAGTAAGTGTTAAGTGTCTGAGACCACATTTGAACTCAGGTCCTCTTTAGTCCAGGGCCGGTGATCTATCCACTGCACCACCCAGCTGCCCCTTTCATTTTGTCTTTGTAAGCCTTGTACCTAGCACAAGGCCTTGCACTTAGGTGGTAGGTACTTAATAAAGGCTCATTGGATTGGTTTGCTTATCAGTGACATCTAATAAGTTTCTTCACACCAGGAAAAGGAGGCCATATGAGGAGGGGGCCCTCTCCCCACCAGAAGTTTATTTTGTAATTATCACTTGGCTCTTTGTATGATTTTTGCTTTCAAGCCTAGAACTTAATCTTACACTGCTGGCCTTGGAGATAATTAGTCTATTCCACAGTATCCTTCAGTGCCCCAGAGAAGTCTACTGACAAGGCCAGAAACTCCAGAGTGAACTTGACCTGGATATAGCCTCTGGTATTAAGAACATTCTTCCTCCCACCCCGAATGCTCCTATCTGGCCTGGGTCAGGCCAGTTTTATGTTCCACCAGCTTTGTATTTTCCTCAGTTTCCTTAACAGACTTAATTTGGCTGACCTATGGTATACTTGAATTGGAGAAAAAGTCAGTCACTTTACAATTTACTACTAGTCTTTGATTAGAAATTTGAGAGCATAAGGAGTTCACTGAGAGCAGCTAGGTAGAATGGTTGCTTTTTCATCCTTTTGTTCAGTCATTTTTCAATCATGTCTGATGATGTGACACCTATATGACTTTGTCTACGGGATTTTCTTGGCAAAGATGTTGGAGTCATTTCCTTTTGCAGCTCATTTTACAGATGAGGAAACTGAGGCAAACAGAATTAAATGACTGGCCCATGGTCACGCAACTAATAAATATCTGAAGAAAGATTTAACTTGGTCTTCCTGCCTCTAGGCCTGGCACTCTATCCACTGTGCCACCTAGTTGTTTTTTATCCTATGCCAATGAACTCTTCAATGATGCAGTATGGCATAATGGAAGGAAAAGAGATTTCAAGTTAAGATCAGAGTTCAAGGTTTTGCTATTTAATGGCTATGAGCAAGTCACCTGAATCTTCCCATCTATAAAATAGGCATAAAGGTACTTCCATTCTTTCTGAGGAAAAGAACTTTGTAAATTAAAGCCTTTCATGTCTGTCAACCCAAATTATGTTTCTGACAAAGCCCATTCGGGATCCATCTTTTAGTTCTTCTCCTACCAGTGACTAGCTTTAGAACCCAGGAACACTTAGCAGCAACCTTCCACAATCCAAGGGATTTGCCATGTTCTTCAGTCATTGGGCCAGCAGATAACACAAACTGAGTTCAAAGCACGGAGTAAAATCAGTCTGAGTGAGGACCAATGCAGGAAACATGTTGCTAAATGAAGCAATGGGCCAGCTTACCCTTTAGGAAATGGATTAAGGGGGCACTATCCAAAAAGTCATCCTGGAAGTCTTTAGAAACAACAGAACAATGCCTCCATCATGATTACTTAAACAGCAGGACTGTTGTGCTTGGGAATAGTCCTTAACGACGCAGAGAGGGGAGTTGAGAAAAATAAGAAAGACTTGGAGTAAGAGATGAATTCATCAGTAGGGAATTTTCAGGCTTCAGATAAATGACCCACCCACCAATTCCTGTATCAGAGGTGTTTGCTTTCTAGTGGTGATTCTCAGATTCCTGGTCTTTAGGACTCTGAGTTGAGTGAGTTTGGGTGTTTTGTTGTTGTTGTTGTTTGTTTTTAGGACTTAGACAAAAGAATATTAGTAACTGGCTGAAGATTATGGAAAAGTTTGATGCTTCTCTATAGCAGAAATATATTTCAACCAGGAAAAGCTGGGCTGAACATACTTTGAGGATAATAGTTTTTCTCCTGAGAAGTAGTTGTGGTAGAAAGACCTGAAGACTTGGAGAAAGGAGATCTGTCCACTTACTTACTAGCTGCATGTGTGGGCAAACCTCAGCTTCTCCATCTGTGGAACGGACACAATGATGGAATCATCAAATATAAGGAGATGGAAGCAACCTCAGAAGTTATGTAGTTCAAATGATAATCTAAACAGAAATCCTTTCTATAATATTCCTGACAAGTGGTCATCTAGACTTAGCTTGAGGGTATTCAGCGATGGGGAAATATACTAGCTAGTGGGGTAACCCTTTCCATTTTTTTGAAGAGCTCTAATTGTTATGTTGTTTTTCCCTCATAGTATGCCCAAATCTTCCTCTCTGAAACTTCTACCCATTGCCTGTTGTGATGCATAGAGCTAAACACAACCCTCAAGATATAGTATTGGGGCAGCTAGGTGGTGCAGTGGAAAAAAGCACTGGCCCTGGATTCAGCAGGACCTGAGTTCAATTGCAGCCTCAGACACTTGACACTTACTAGCAGTGTGACCCTGGGCAAGTCACTTAACCCTCATTGCCGCTCCCCCCGCCCCCAAAGATGTAGTATGACTAGGACAAAGCCCAGCTGGAGAATAACCACTTGAGTTTGGGTTACCATGCTTCTAATAAAGTAGTCTTGTCACACCAACAGTGTGACTCATATTGAGTTTGCAGTCCACCTAAACCCTCAGATCTTTTTCACTGTTGTCTACTTACATTTTATCTATTCTGTGACTTTTTCATACCCATGGGAAGTTCTTTCCATTACGTGTTCATTCTTACATTTCATCCCATTGTTTTCAGCTCTCAAAATTTTTTTGGATCCAGGCTCGGTCAGATAACTGCCCTTCCTAGCTTCAGACTTAATAATGTATAGACTTAATAAATGCGCCACTGATGCCCCAGAGGATGAGACTTTAGAGGTTGTCTAGTCAATTTCTCTAATTTTACAGCTGAGGATACTGAGGTTCAGATGCATGAAATGATTTGCTCCAACTCAAGCAGTGAGTAGAAGAGGCAGTGTTCGAACCTAGTTCAGTTAAATAGGGAGGTATTAAAATGTGTATAGAAGGACTGAAGATGAGGGAGAGGGGATATCCAGAAATGGACTTGGGCATTTACAGAGTCAAGTAGAAAAAAGAAAGCAATTTATGAAATGATGCCATGGACAGGGTTTAATTGGAATCATAGAAGCATAGATTTGGAGGTAGAAGGCACATTTGGGAGGTCTACTAGTCTAACACCTTCATTTTACAAATGAAACTAAGTCCTACAGAGGTGAAGGGACTTGGCTAAGGTCACCCAGGAAATAAATAGCAGAGAGTCAGGATTTAAAATCAAGTTCTCTGGCTCCAAATCCAGCCTTCTTCCTTTCATGGCACTGTATTTCTTTTTTAAAAAAAATTTTTGGTGAGGCAATTGGGGTTAAGTGACTTGTCCAGGCTCACACAGCTAGTAAGTATCAAATGTCTGAGACTGGATTTGAACTCATGTCCTCCCGAATCCAGGGCGGGTGCTTTATCCACTGAGCCACCTAGCTGCCCCTGTTTTTTTTTTTATTAGAAATGTAACAATATGTCTTTTAAATAGGAAGGAAGAAAAATAAAGACCAAAAAAAAAGTAGCAGCTTTGACAAAAAAAAAAAATTGCAGTTCATGTATCAAATGTATCCCCTAGATCCTTTGGGCCTGAAACTTTGGAGGTTTAGTTTAAGTGTTTAAAAAGCAAAACAAAAACAAAGAGTGACCTTGTAATCTGAAGTCAAAAATCTCCTTTTCCTTACAAAGTACAGAACTGGAAGAGAAATTATAGCCTATTGGTTTCAAGGCAATTTCTCCACTGCACTCTGCTTAGAAATGAAACTTCTGGAACCTTTGGACAGTGCTCCCTTATTAGTAGGAGCATATAGGATTATGTTTACTGGTGTCTTGAGGACTTCTGGCTAAAGAGTGAGGGCAGCCAGGGACAAAAATAATTTGTCTCTTGAGTCTCATTTTGTATTCATTCTCCAGACACCAGATTATTTAACTGTATTAAGTAATCTTAGGGGTATGATTTGAAATCCACAAACATGAGGAAGTCAGCGTTAAGGATGAAAATCTTAAGCTAACACTTCAGCCCCTGAGTGCTGATAGGGGAAATCATGCTGAAAAGGGGAGGCAGTAGCAGCTTGGGTTAGGGGTCTTATTACTTTAAGATTCCCTTCCACCCCTCCAATCACGTCTGCTTCTAATTTTAAGCCAGCTTGTTGGTATTGTTTCTTCCAAGAGGAATACTTTTCAATTCCACAAAATAATTTTATGGAAGTATAATGAGCCAGCACTCAAATTATTTATATTCCCACCTCCCCATGCTCCCCTTTCCTTCCTTTCTCCCTCAATTTGTTCTCAGCCAAAATGACCTGTCAGTCTGGTCCTTCCATAACTATTTCCCCATGACTATTTGGCAGATGTATTCTTTATAGTATTGAGGAGCATCCTTTGTCCTTGGAGTGAAATAGTTTGGTCTGTTACACTTTCAATCTAAGGCAAGGAAAACACATCTAGCATTTGGAAGATACCTAAGAAATAAAACATAGACTCCCAAATCCTCCAGGGGCCTGCAGGCTAAATCCAAGTGTTTTGTATGGTGGTAAAACAGCAAAGGAATAGATTATGTCACATTTGCTCTCCTCCCTTCTTCCCATTCCCCAGCTATTTAAAATCTTGAATGAATGCAGAAGCTTAGAGTAGTGAGATTCTCCTGTGTCCAGTCCTGTTGATATACCATATCCATTTTCCCCTTTGCCCCTAAATACCTCAATTGGGTTATACAGGGTGTCCCAAAAGTCTTAGTTCAGCTTTAACCTAAGACTTTTGGGACCCTTTATATTTTTCTATTCTTAACTTACTCTTTGACAGGCTCCCTGTACTCTCTCTAGTTCAAATAGCTATCTCCCAAGTTATATATGATTCCCGTCCCAGGCAGATCTTGTCCTCCCTCATTTCTAGGTCTTAATTTTCTTGCACCTCTTAGTGACCTTGGACATTCTACTCTCCTACATGTTCCCCTTCCCTGCCCCACCTCATTCCTTGGATCCAATCTGGATGGCAGGTATGGGAACATTTTGAGATGGGTTCTGCAAGGGACCAGTGACTCAGTACTTCCTGACAGGTAGACAAAAGGGAGGGCAAGTCGGCTTGGCCCATCCTAACCTCAAGTGGAAGCAACAGAAAAGGGAACTGAAAGTCATTTGAGTGACAAAGAGGCTCGAAGAATCATGGCTAAAATGAAGTCACCTTAATGGCGGGGTGAGGGTTATGGGCTGCATTCTCATAATGAATATGGGCAAAACCCAGATCTCACCATGCAAGAGCCTCCAGAATGTTTTGCTATTTGGAATTTATGGAACTATCTGGCACTGATTTCAATTCTCACTAGCTTTTGGCTGAGGTTGCCTTGAATAGATTGGTGGGTACACAGGCTTTGCTTTGAACTCTGAAATTTCATCGACTCATCATCAGGAGATAATGGCCTCATCCTAATCACATAGGGATATTGTAATGACATTAAATGAATGATGTGCAAAGGTTCAGCATAGTACCTCATACATGGTAGGTGCTTGATAAATACTTTTTGAATGGAAGTAAGTAGATCCTAAGAGGAAAAAACCAACAGTTTAAATACCATTGAAAACATAGTAGAGGTTAGGAATAGAATCTTGAAAGATAATAGAAGAATCAAGAAGCCACTTTTAAGCTTTTAAAAAATTGTTTTTGCAATAAGTATTTCTGCTAAAGTACAGTTATAATACAGAGTTTCTTCCAAGTGGTCTAAAATATTTTTTTTCATATAAATATTTTATTATTTTCCAGTTACATTTAGAGATAGTTTTCTTTTTTTTTTTCTTTTTTCTTTTTTTTTTAGTGAGGCAATTGGAGTTAAGTGATTTGCCCAGGGTCACACAGCTAGTAAGTGTTAAGTGTCTGAGGCCTGATTTGAACTCAGGTGCTCCTGACTCCAGGGCCGGTGCTCTATCCACTGCACCACCTAGCTGCCCCAAGATAGTTTTCAACATTTGTTTTTGTGAGATTTCTAGTTTCAAATTTTTCTCCCTCCCTCCCCTCTCTCCAACACAGCAAGTAATCTGATATAGGTTATATATGTACAATCACATTCAACATATTTCTGCATTAGTCATGTTATGAGAGAAGGATCAGAGCAAAAAGGAAAAACCTCAAAAAAGAAAACAATAACAACAAAAAACAATAGAAGTAGTATGGTTCAATCTACATCCAGATTCAACAGTTCTTTTTTTCTGGATTTGGAGAGCATTTTCCATCATGAGTCCTTTGGAACTATTTTGGACCATTGTTATCCTGAGATGTCTATCACTGTTGATCAACACATAATGTTGTTGATACTGTGTACAATGTTCTCCTGGTTCTGGTCATCTCACTCATTATCAGTTCATGTAAATCCTTCCAGGTTTCTCTGAAATCCTCCTGCTCATCATTTCTTACAGCACAGTAGAATTCCATAACATTCATATACCACAACTTGTTCAGCCATTCCCCATCTGATCGGCAGCCCCTCCATTTCCAATTCCTTGCCATCACAAAAAGAGCAGCTATAAATATTTTTGTACATGTGGGTCCTTTTCCCTTTTTTATGATCTCTTTGGAAAAAAGACCTAATAGTGGTATTGCTGGGTCAAAGGGTATGCACAGCCCTTTGGGCATAGTTCCAAAATGCTGTCCAGAATGGTTGGATCAGTTCACAACTCCACCAACAATGCATTAGTGTTCCAATTTTTCCACAACTTCTCCAACATTTATTATTTTCCTTTTTTGCCATATTAGCCAATCTGGTAGGTGTCAGATGGTACCTCAGAGTTGTTTTAATTTGCATTTCTCTAATCAATAGTGATTTAGAGTATTTTATCATGGCAATATATAGCTTTGATTTCTTCATCAGAAAACTGCCCGTTCATATCCTTTGACCATTTCTCAATTGGGGAATGACTTGGATTCTTATAAATTTGATTTAGTTCCCAATATATTTTAGAAATGAAGCCTTTATCAGAAGTACTGGCTATAAAAATTGTTTCCCAGCTTTCTGTCTCCCTTCTAATTTTGGATGCATTGCTTCTGTTTGTGCAAAACCTTTTTAATTTAATGTAGTCAAAATCATCCATTTTGCATTTCATAATATTCTCTATCTCTTGTTTGGTCATAAACTGTTCTCCTTTCCAAAGATCTGAAAGGTAAATTATTCCTTCCTCTCCTAATTTACCTATGGTATCACCTTTTATGTCTAAATCATGTACCCACTGGTCTAAATTTTATTTTATTTTTTTGGTGAGGCAATTGGGGTTAAGTGACTTACCCAGGGTTAAAATATTTTTTGATGCACAGAATTAATGCAACTTGGTAGGTGATATTTTCTCCTTTCTTCATCTCCTTGTGGTGTATAAGAAATTTGCAGTGATAAATACAACTGGAAAAGGAGGTGAGACAATAATTAAGTGAAAGAGTGAGGGAAGACAGTTGAACAGCCAAAATGTTCGACTGGTGGATGGAAATATTAAAGACTGAGGGGAGTCTCTAATGTACTGGGTAGATCCTCTATAGAAGGCAATGGGTAGGAATGCCACCAGATGAAAAGGTATTTATAGATTGGGATCTGTGCCAGGAAAAGGAGTACCCATATTGACAAAATCTTGGTTCCATCTCAATACTGAAGAATCAAAATATTCATCTCCACATATAATATAGTGAATTTTCAATGATCTTTCAGAGAGTTCAGTCTTTAGGAATCACATGAATACTTTGGTTAATATACAGCCAGAGAGGGGCAGCTAGGTGGTGCAGTGGATAGAGTACTGGCCCTGGAGTCAGGAGGACCTGAGTTCAAATCCAGCCTCAGACACTTAACACTCACTAGCTGTGTGACCCTGGGCAAGTCACTTAACCCCAATTGCCTCACCAAAAAGAAGAAGAAGAAGAAGAAGAAGAAGAAGAAGAAGAAGAAGAAGAAGAAGAAGAAGAAGAAGAAGAAGAAGAAGAAGAAATATATACAGGCCTAGGGGTAAATGGCTAGAATGGGTGTTTTTCTAAATAATTAAAGTTCACAATCTTAAATTTTCACCATTTCAGAGGGAATTCCCCTCCTCCCTTACAATACTATATACTTCCCTGTCTCTTTAAAAAATGCATTTAGCTTTTTATTGACTAGCTAGGTTTCTCATTATAAATATTATGCTGTAGAAGTTATTGATGCAGATAGAGATAGAGGTAGTGTGAAGCACAGGACAGAATGACTAAGAACTTTCCTTCTTGAGGATGTCACTAATGTCAGCTGTGGGCATTTCTTCCAACCATGTAGGTTGTGACCTACCTATCTGTCCTGTTATCCTCTGTAATTCTTGACCTTATCTTTCTGTAAATCCTTAGGACTGATCACTAATTTTCTTAACAGCTTATGGATATTCATGGAACACAAGGGCCATTCATTGGTTTTTCCTCACTCTCACTACATTATGACCCACCTTCATTTCCTGTCATGCTTCTCTCTTTTATGCTACTTGTCTTGCGAAATTTTGGTTGGTTACATATTCCTGCCTACTCATGTTCACCACGTGTCTCTTCATTTCCCTTTGAGTGACCTGAAACTGAATTTGGAGACTGATTGTGGTATGCTATAGTCAACTTACTTACTTGTAAAAATACAGTGACTATTTGTCCCACCAAATACATATACATTTAGACTGGCACAGTGCTCCCTTTGGGGGCTACTTAGGTAAAGAACTGTCACCTCCCACAAACTCCAATTTTTCTAATTTCTATCTCTTTAAATTGTCTCTCTTCTCCTCTCTCAGAGGGTATCCTGCTTCCTTTTTTTTTTTTTTTTTACAGGGCAATGGGGGTTAAGTGACTTGCCCAGGGTCACACAGCTAGTAAGTGTCAAGTGTCTGAGGTCAAATTTGAACTCAGGTACTCCTGAATCTAGGGCCTGTGCTTTATCCACTGCGCCACCTAGCTGCCCTGCTTCTTTTTTAAGAAACATTTTATTTATTCATTTTTTTTTTTTTTGCAGGGCAATGAGGGTTGAATGTCTTTCCCAGGATCACACAGCTAGTGTCAAGTGTCTGAGGCAGGATTTGAACTCAAGTCCTCCTGAATCCAGGGCTGGTGCTTTATCCACTGTGCTACCTAGCTGCCCCTATTCTGCTTCCTTTTTCACCGTTTCTAATGTTGCTACCAGCAGTTTCAGTATTAGCTTTTCTTGTCCACTGTTGTTTTCTTCTCCTCCCCCTTCATTCTTTTCCTCCTCTCTTGTTTTTTCTGTCTCCTTTTGCTTGGGCCACATTTCTCTGCTTTTACAGATTAGATGTCCACTCACAGACATTGTCAACCCATCAGAACACTCTTTTCCTCCTTGTTGGCAAACTATCCAATTATAATGACCTAGGTGTGACCTTTGGTCTTTCTTGGACACTTTTCCATTCAATACACATTTATCTAGTCTGTGGGTTTATAAAGTATTGTTGCAGAGAAACAAAGAAAAAGAAATGGAGCAGCAACTGCCCTCAAAGAATTTACCTTATCCAGAGGGGATAAAATAGGCATATGAGTTAGCAAATACAAACTGTATGCAAAATACAAATACAAATACAAAGAATAAAAGAATACAGCATGGAGAGGATGCTAACTACTTGTGGGAATCAGGAAGGGTCTCATATAGGAGGTGGCATCTGAGGTTATTCTCTAAAGGGAAGTAGGGATTCTATGTTTCTATGTGAGGGTAGAGTGAATTCCAAGTATGAGAGACTACTTGCCATTGCTTGCTATTCAAAGGAATCTTCTCTTTTGTCATCTTACAAAATCAATATCTTTATATTTTTGACGTTATAATTTCCTTATATTCTCCCCACAGTCAACTCCCCCCACGCCCCCCCAAAAATTCAAGCAAAATGAACAAAATCAGTAATAGTGTCTGTCTTTATCTGCCATGTTTGGCATTCATAGTCATCTAAACTCTGGAGTCAGTATTGTACATTGAATGTATTTTGAATTGAATTGCCTTTTTGTGTTGTTTTCATTTACATTATCACAGTCATCTATATTGTTGTCCTGGTTCTGTTTACTTTGTTCTGCTTTAGTCATCCCACATTTCTTGGAATTTCTCATATGTGTCTCCTAGGGTATAGCAATATTCCATCACATGCATATATTACTATCTGCCCAGCCATTCCCTAGTTAGTGGGCACCAACTTTGTTTCCAGTTTTTTTGCTATCACAAAAAGTGTTGCTTGGGGGTGGGGGTGAGGCAAGTAGGTGGTGAAGTGGATAGAGCACTAGTCCTGCAATCAGTAGGACCTGAGTTCCAATTTGACCTCAGACACTAGCTATGTGTGACCCTGGACAAGTCAATTGCCTCCTCCCCCCCCCCCCCAAGTGTTAAAGTGTTGCTATGAGTATGTTTAGTCTTTCTTTTTGTCAAAATCCTCTCATAGACATATTTATTTTTCTTTTATTATTTTTATTTCTGGGTTTGGCCCTATTCCACATACTCGATATTATTACAAATCTCCATATAACCAAGGTATTGCCATATGTATGCAGTTACATGTAATCTTAAATGTTACTGACTGTGGTTTGTGGGGAGAGGAAGGTAACTTATTTGTAATTAGCAGGAAAATAAAATGATACTTATGGTTCCTAGTTTATGTTCTTGATAATGGCCCTGATATATCCTCTGATGACAGTTCCTTTACACTCTCTCTTTTTGTCTCTAACTCCTTTCCCTTCTTCCTCTCCTATATAATTTCTTTTTTATGTTTTTTTTCTTTTTGGGTGAGGCATTTGGGGTTAAGTGACTTGCCCAGGGTCACACAGCTAGTAAGTGTTAAGTGTCAGAGGTCAAATTTGAACTCAGGTCCTCCTGAATCCAGGGCCGGTGCTTTATCCACTGTGCCACCTAGCTGCCCCTCCAATATCATTTCTAATATACTTTACAGTGTTTTGTTTTGAAATATCAAAGGGAATTCAACACCACCACCACCACCACCACCACAACAACCACACTGTATTGCAGATTCCTGGAGTTTTGTCCTATTTCTGCCTTGAATTATCTTTGTGATGATGGACAAAGTACTTCCCCTCTCTGGGAATCATTTTTCTCATCTATAAAAAGGTTGGATTAGATGACTACTAATATTACTTCTAGCTCAAATCTTAAAAGAATGATTGAAAAGCATATAAGATACTTAATATGTACCAGGCACTATGCAGAGAGCTGGAGATACAAATACAAAAGTGAGATAGTCCCTGTTCTCAGGGGGTTTACATTTTTTTTTTTGGGCGGGGCAATGAGGGTTAAGTGGCTTGCCTAGAGTCATACAGCTAGTGTCAAGTATCTGAGGCTGGATTTGAACTCAGGTCCTCCTGAATCCAGGGCTGGCGCTTTATCTATTGCATCACCTAGCTGCCCTCTGACTTTACATCTTAATAGGGAGATATACTATATATGGATTAGTACTGGTTGAGAAAGAGTATTTTTGTCTGAGAAGTCACAGGGATGGTGGGGTGGTATATGGAGTTTTTAGCAGTAATGGTGGTATTGATTTAATTAAAGTTCCCAGAGCAAAAGGGGTGTGTGTGTGTGTGTGTGTGTGTGTATAAATGGGAGGGTTAATATGTGACTGTGGTGGGGGCAGAGAGCAAGAAGATAGACAAGACAGAAGGCTGGTTTGTATGTGAAATGTGGTCTCATATGAGGTCAGGTAGATAGAGTAGTTTATGAGTTAGCGCTTATTCCCTCACTGATCAGGACAGCTTAGTCCCAGGGCAGAAGTTCCAAAGGCAAGTGGATTGAGAAAGTTACATGGGAGTTGAATATGCCTCCAGGTGGTCCAAGTTGAGAGAGCCTGAGAGTGGACACTCCAGGTTTAAGAAAAAGCAGCAGCTGAAGCAGAGCTAGATCACCTATATATCTATACTACCCAAACAACTCAGAAGATCCAGATCTGACTAGCCAAGTCTGGCTCTTCAATCTTCATATTTCAGGATGAGCCTATCATTGCTTACATTCTCTGCTGAGAAGCCTTACTTTTTCATTTTGGTTGATGCCCAGAACTTGAATTCAGGTTCTAGACCCTAGAGTGGAACCATCTGGCTCCTGTCTGCCAAGGATAAAACTAGCCTTTTCTCAAGATTGCTAGTTTTTCCACTCATTCTCAGAGAAGGAAAGAGAAAGCAGAAGGAGGTATCTAGAGCTACATGTTCATCTAGACAAACACAGGTTTTTATTGCCATGTGCTGGTAGCTGACACTGCCACTGGAGGAGGGGAGATAGGGGAGAGAAATCCCTTCTCTCCCTTGCTAGAAGTCCAAGAGAAAGAAACTTCTATGTTTTAATGAGCATTGGAAACTACAGGAGGTAAGTGTTTACAGAATGAATAGACTTACAAACTCCCAATACCTTTTATTTAACAGAAGACTTCTGGGAATGTATGGGATAATTCTTTCCTTCCCCTATTACTCTGGTTCATTGAACTTTGGAGGGAAAAGTTAAAATCTGCAAACTCAGACTACTATATTATATAAAGTTATTCAGCCTGATAGTTTCAGTTATCTAGTTGGTAGGTCTAATACTATTTAATGATTCAAGTTTGCCATGACAACTATGGCTTGAGTATGAATTTGTTATGGAATATTCCTTTCCAGGTAACTCTTGAGTCCTTAGTTCTTTTCCCAGCTCTTCAATGCTAGGTCAGCCAATAGGGCAAATCAGTCCATCTCTTTCTACCTTGGTTTTTGCTGCTGAAAAAATTGGGATAATCTGAGTACTATTTGTTTATTCTCACACTGGTCTTTGTGATAAGACCAGTTAGCTGTCAGGGCTATGCTGGAGAACTGCCATTGGATGGACCTTCATCCCCTAAGACAGGTTACAGAGAAATCCTGAGAAGCATTAAGGCCAAGTTGCTTCCAATTTTGTTGTTGTTGTTGTTGTCTGTCATTTTATCAGTTGTGGCATAATTCTTTTTACCAATGCAAGTCTTCGGGAACTTTTAGTCTTAAGAGTTCTTGGGGAATTCAAAGATTAAATGACTTTCTCATGGTCACCTAGCTAGTACTTGTTAAAAATCAAAGTCTACAAACTTAAAAAGCCCAGGTCTTTCCCATTCCAAGGACAGTTCTCTAGCCACTACACCACATTGCCTCTCAAATGAATGCTTAAATATAACCCATTGGTGTTACATTTCCATTTCCTTATAAGATTTCAATAAAGAAAAAACCAGCCTGGCTAATTGATTTTTGTTATTTGAGGTAGACTATAAGTATGTGGATAAGGAGGACTTTCAATAAGTTTTTAAAAGATTGTTTAAAAGGTTTGATTGGGGTTTGAAACTATAGAATTATACAAGGAGATAGAATGTTGGATTTAGAATCAGGAAAACCTGAGTTTGAATACTGTCTTAGATACTAGCTAATGTGACTACTAGAAAACCACACAACTTCTTCGTGCCTCAATTTTCTCAACTGAGAAATGGGGATGATAACAATACACCAGGTTTGTTGTGAGGATCAATTGAAATAATATTTGTAAAGTGCTTTGCAAATATGAATGTATGTACTACATAAATGTTAGCTATTCCTCCTCTTCCTCCTCCTCCTCTTCCTCCTACAACAATTACTACTCCTACTACACAAATGGTTTTTGCACAAATGGTTCAAGTACCCTGACATATTTTTTATTCTTCATACATGAAACTCCCTCAACTGACATTAGATCTTTGCACTGTCTGGCTCCCATGTCTAGAATGTACTCTTTCCTCCTTTCCCTTCTTAGAACCCCCATTTTCTTTTCTTCAAGGAGCAGCTCAAGTGTCATGTTGTTCTGCATGAAACCTTCATGATTCCCCTGGCTGCTAGTGCTTCTCCTCCCTCCAAGTTATTTTGTCTCTTTTTTGAATACATCTATATATGGACACCTTGCCTCTCCATCTAGATTGTAAGCTTGAGAATAGACTATTTCACTTATGCCTTTTTTATCACCAGCATCCACCATACTGATAGATTAGTGGTAGCAGTTTTAAAAATGGATGTTAATGAACAACAATAGACCTGGGCCAAAAAAAAAATCCTCTTTAATACCTAACTAATCAATGTAATCTCCTATTTGCCAAAGTAATTTTCCCAAACTTTTCCATCTCTCCTTGAACCTCCCATTGTTTTCCCTCCCCTCATCCTATTAGCTGAGAACTTTGCCTCCTATTTATTGGAAAAAATTGAAGGTATTCCCAGAGAGCTCCCTCTTCTTCCCACCTCCTCATTTCACCTAACTAAAATGCCTTCTTCATGTATCTCCTCCACCCCATTTCACATGAAGAGGTGGCCCTTTGCCTTGTAAGGACAAATCCTTCTACATGTACATTCCATATCATCTCCAGAAGATTTTGTCATGTCTTATCCCATCTTTCACTTATCTTCCATCTCTCCTTGTCTACTGGTTGCTTTCCTCTTGCCTACCAATATACCCATATCTCCTCCATCCTCAAAAAACCCTCTCTCTTGATCCACCTGCCCCTGCTAGCTGTCATTTTATATCTCTCTTTCCTTTTGTGGATAAACTACTTGAGAAAGTCTTCTACTGTTGACACTCTACTTCTTTTCCTCTCACTTTCTTTTTAACTCTCTTCAGTCTGGTTTACTACCACATAATTCAACTAAAATTTTTCTCTCCAAAGTTACCAATAATCTTTTTTTGTTGTTGTTGTTTTGTTTTTTGCAGGGCAATGAGGGTTAAGTGACTTGCCCAGGGTCACACAGCTAGTAAGTGTCAAGTGTCTGAGGCCGGATTTGAACTCAGGTTACTCCTGAATCCAGAGCCGGTGCTTTACCACTGCACCATCTAGCTGCCCCCCAATAATCTTTTAATTGCCAAATTTAATAGCCATTTCTAAATCTTTATCATTCTTGACCTCTCTGCAGCCTTTGATACTGTCAATTGCCCTCTTTTTGATACCTTCAGACAGCCAAAGGACAATTAATTCTAATATAGAAAGACTAAAAAAAAATGGGAAAAGAAGGGATCCTACCAAATTGTTTGTGTGACATAAATGCCATTTTCATAGTCAAATCAGGGAGACTCAAAACAGAGAAGACCACTATGGACAAATGTTCCCAACAAATATTGACCCCAAAATTTCAAAAAAGTTAGCAAAGAGTCTATAGTAACATTTCACAAATATATACTATGACCAGACTGAATTTTTACCAAGAATTCAGGATTAGTTCAATATTAAAACTAGAAACTTTTATCATATTAATAATAGCAACAAGATCATGTGATTATATACATTGATACAGAAAATATTTTTGAGAAAATACAACACTCATTTCTGATGCAAGCCTAAAAAACATAGAAATAAATATATTTTTCCTTAATCTTATGAGTATTATCTGTCAAAATCTGAAGCCAGCCACAGTTTTGAATATCACAGGGATTGTTCTCATGGAAATAAACTAGAGGCTTTTCCAATAGGATCAGAACAAAGCATGGATGTTTTTTTTAAAATCACAACTATTATTTGATATAAAAATGCTAACTATAAAAATAAGACAAGAAAAACAAATCAAGGGACTAAACCTAGACAAGATGAAACAAAATTATTGCTTTTGCAGATGATGTGATAGTTTACATAGAAAATCAACTAAAAATTAATTGAAACAATAACTTTAGGAAAGTTGAAGAATAAGTTGCAGAATACAAAAGAAATCTATGTAATTCATCAGTATTTCTATATGTTATGAATAAAACTAATGAAAGAGAAAGAAAAATTCCATTTAAAATAACTACAGAATATATGAAATACCAGCAAAGTATCAGGTAGGAACTATGTAAATACAACTATAATATATTTCACAGAAATAAAAACAGGGCTAAATAATTGGAGAAGAATTCTTTGCTCATGAGTAGGTTGAACCAATATTTTTCAAAATGGTAATACTACCTAAATAACTTTACTTATTCAATGCTATGCCAATCAAACTGCCAAATGATTACTTTATAGAGATAGAAAATAATAAAATTCATCTGGAGGGACAAAAGGTCAAGTATATCCAGGGCAATCATGAAAAATTTGGAAGGGAACTTATAAATACCAGGTCTTAAAGTAACATACAAAGCAGTAATTATCTGAACTATTTCATACTTGTTAAAAAAAAAAAGAGGTGATTCAGTGGAATAGATTAGGTTTGCAACACATAGGAGCAAATAAAGACATTAACATAGAGTTCAACAAACACCCAAAATACAGCTTCTAGGATAAACACTCACTATTTGACAAAAAGTATTGGGAAAATTCAAAGGCATTGTGGCAGAAATTAGGTTTAGATCAACAATTCATGCTAAATACCAAGAAAAACTCCAAATGGATGATATAGGACTTAAATGTAAAAGGTCACATCAAAAACAAATTAGAAGAGATCAGAAAAAATTACCTTTCAGCCTTATGGATAGAGGAAGAATTCATGGCCAAACAAAGGATAGAGGTCATAGAAAATAAAAAAAGGCAATTCCAATTATATAAAATTAAATGTTTTACACAAACAAAACCAATGAAACTAAGATTAGAAAGGAAATAATTAACTGGCCAAAAAAAGAAAAAAATAATTTTAGAGTCACTTTCTTTGATAAATATTTTGTTTCCAAGATATATAAGGAAATAATTCAAATTTATAAGAATGAGAACCATTCTACAATTGATAAATGGCTAAGGTATAAGAACAGGCAGAGGTCACGGGAACAAACCCAAGTTATCAATGGCCAAGTGAAAAAAAATGCTCCAAATCATTAATAGAGAAATGCAAATTACTGCAATTCAGAAGTTCCTCTTTACATCTATCAGACTGGCAAAGCTGACACGAAAAATGACTGATGTTGAAGGGGCTATGGGAAAGCAGATAAGTTGATGAGCTGTTGGTGGAGCTATGTATTGATCTAATCATTCTAGAAAGAAATTTGTAATTATGCCCAAAAAGTTGCTAAGTTTTGTATATTCTTTGACCCAGAGATACCATATACTAGTTCTATAACCTGGGGAGATCAAAGAAAGAGGGAAAGGAGCCATATGTACTTAAATATTTTTGACTGTATTTTTGTGTTGTCAGGGAACTAGAATGTAAGGAGGTGTCCATCAATTGGAGAATGACTAGACAAATTATGGTATACAGATGTCATAGAATATTATTGTGCTACAAGAAATAATAAAAGTGGTAGTTTCAGAGAAACCTTGGAAGACTCATATGAATTGATATTTGATGAAATGAACAGAAACTAGAGAATGACTTATGTAATGGCAACAACCATAAAAATGAACAACTTTGAAAGGCTTAGAATTCTGAGCAACACAATAACTAACAATGATCCTAGAGCACCAATGATGAGTAGTGTTGCCCACTTTCTGACAGAGAGGGGACAGATTGAACATGCAGAACACGATACATTTTTGGACATGGGCAATGTGAAATTTGTTTTGTTTGATTTTCTGCATTTGTTACAAGGGTTTTGATTTTTTTCCCCATAGTAAATGATGGTGGGAGGGAGAGAAAAGAAATGTTTTAATTATTTTATTTATTTATTTTTTTGCAGGGCAATGGGGGTTAAGTGACTTGCCCAAGATCACACAGCTAGTAAGTGTCTGAGGCTGGGTTTGAACTCAGGTCCTCCAGAATCCAAGGCTGGTGCCTTATCCACTGCACCACCTAGCTGCCCCCAAAATGTTTTAATTTTAAAAAACAATTTAAACACTTAAAATGCTTATTGATTGTTTGACAGGTTCAACCCTGGTGGTATCCATGATATATTTACATCTGGAATCTGGCATACTATGCATAGCTCTGGCTACTTCAAGAAAGATTGAATGGATCCAGAAGGTCCAGAAAAGAGCAATTAAAATAATCAAAAGAATGGGAAGGGTAGGAGAAATGACTAATATATGCAGCATATATAGGGGTATGATTGAAATTTATTTTCTCCCAGGGAGTATGGAACCGCTTTGAGGGCAGAGATTCTAATCTTTTTTTGGTCTTTGTAATGCTAATGCCTAATGCAGTATTTGGCACATCTCAGAACCTTAATAATATACTTGCTGATTGATTGATTGATTTGATTGAAAATGAACACAACTTGAACCCCCAGAAGCTTCAAAGTGATCTACTTACGATGAGTTAAATAATTTCCACATGGTTAGTGAAATCAAGGAGCGTAATAAACTCCTGGTACATATGCTATATCCACTAGAGGTGGGATAGATCCATAATGTATATTGCTTCAAAAGTAGTTTAGATAAATTCTCAGGAACATAGATTTGGAGCTGAAGGGGCCTTGGTGGTCAGCTGGTTCAACCATCTCATTTTACCCATTTAAAAACTGAAGCTCGGGAGGGATTTCAAGACTAAGCTAACATCACACAGATAGGAAGCAACAGAGTCCAGGTTTTAAATCCTGGTCCTTTGACCTCAAATCTGGCCCTATAGGCAAAGTGACAGATTCATAATTTCTATTAAGGGAATTGGTATTGTTTGGGGTGGGGGATATTCCTGTACACTAAGATTGACATAAAATACACTGAATTCCCTATTTTGGAGACTGATTCCTGGGTTAGCTGGTCCATGAGCTAATCTACCATAGAAATCCTTACTGGTTTAACTTTAAGTTCTCCATTTCTAGAAAAGAGGTAGCATGGAATATGGAATCTTATGTTTTATAAACATGGAATAGTGGAAATTGTGCTGGACCAGGAATAAGAACACCTGTGTTGTAGTCCTGTTCTGAAATCTGCCATCTGTATGGCCTCCGGCAAGTCAATCAATCAATCAACAAGTATTTATTAAGTGTTTACTATGTGTCAGGCACTTAATGGGGATGCAAGTACAATGAATGAAACAATTTCTGCTCCCAAAGAGCTTACATGCTAATGGTAATGGTGTGCAATAAGTACATATAAAAGCATAAAGTAAAAATATAAAGTGAATAAATGAAAATATCTACAAAATAGTTAAATACACAATAGTTTGGGAGAAAGAACATTAGCAGTTGAGGGGGCTCAAGAAAGACATTACAAAAGATAGTGTTTGAACTGAGTTTTTAAGGAAGAAAAAAACTCTATTAAAGGTAGATAAGTAGGAAGTGCCTTCCAGGCACTTGGAATGTTCAGTGCAAAGATATAAGGGCAGTCACAAGTGAGGAACAGAGGGAAGGCCAATTTGGCTGTAGTTTGTAGGATGGACTAGAGTAGTAAGAGTTTTGAGGTGGGAAGACCTATTAGGATGCTATTACATTGATCTAGATTAGAAGTAAAGAGAACCTCAACTCAGATGGTAGCTATATAGCTGTGAAGGTAAAAATGGCAGTTTGATAAGTGATTGGAAATGTAGCATTAGGAAGAGTGAGGAGTTAAGGATGATGCCAAGGAAACACGTTGTGAGACTAGAAGAATGGTGGAATCTTTGACAGAAACAGTAAAGTCTGGAAGAGGAGACAGTTTTGGGGGAAAGATAATTTCAGTTATGGACATGTTAAATTTGAGATGTCTCTGGGACATCCAGTTTGAAAAGTCTTATAGGCAATTAATGATATGGTACTGAAACTCAGGTGGGAGACTGGGGCTGGATATATGGATTTGGGAGTCATCTTCATGGAGATAATAATTAAACTCATAGGAACTGATGAGGTTACTGAGAGAGAAGGTGGAAGGAGCAGAGAAGAGGTGCTAGGACAGAACTTTGGGGAATACCCATAGACAGGTGGGATATTAATGATGAGTCAGAAAAGGAGATTGAGTAGGAGTTGTTAGACAGAAAGGAAGATAATCAGGAAAGAGTAGTATTATGAAAAACTGGAAAGAAACAAGTTTCTAGGAGTTGAGGATGCTTACCCATGTCAGATGCAGCATATAGGATGAGCATGTGGACTAAGAAGAGATCACCAGCTTTGATAATTAAGAGATCCTTAATAACTTTTGAGAGAACAATTTCAGTTGAGTGATGAGGTTGGAAACTAGATTATAACAACATGACTGATGGAAGAAGTGAAGGCAGTGAATGTAAACAATTTGATTAAGGATGAGAAGAAAACTATAGAATGATAGTTTAGGGGCATAGTAGCATTTAGTGAACTTTTATTTTTATTTATTTGTTTATTTTAGGATAGGGCAGAGTTGGGTATCTTTGAAGACTACTAGTAGGGAAGGAATCTATAGGTAGAAAGGAATTGAAGACTTAAGAGGAGAGATGATTGAGGACCTAATCTGCTGGAAATGAAAGCAGATGGGATCAAGTACTTATCTATAGGGGTTGCCTTTGGCAAAGAGAAAAGTCATTTCTCTGTCAGAGACAGGGGGAAAAGAGAAGAACATGGGAGATGATATCAAGAGGTTTTGAGATGAGGAGAATAGGAGAAGAGGGATCTGATACTGGGCAGCCTCCGTTTTCTCAGTAAAGTATGAGGTAAAGTTCTCAGCTGAGAGGGAGTGGGAAGGAAGAAGTGAAGTGACAGTTCACAAAGTCCCTCATTAGCATTACCAAATACTCAAAACCGCACCTGAGGCTTAAGACATGAAGAAAAGGTTTGGAATAGCTTCTTTTGGAGTGAGACAGAGGAAAAATTAGGGAGGGGGAAAAAGGATATATATAATTTTTTTTTTTTTACTATATAGTGAGGCCTAGTGGAAGTTGAATTACCTGAATTTTTTTCCCCCAATCTTAATAGTATTTTTTCCTGTTACTTGTAAAGATAGCTTTCAACATTTGTTTTTATAAGATTTTGAGTTCCACGTTTTTCTCCATCCCTCCCTTCCCTCCCCTCTTCCCCATCCCCAAGAAGAAAGCAATCTGATATAGATTATATATGTACAATCACATTAAATATATTTCTACATTAGTCTTGTTGTGAAAGAAAAATCAGAACAAAAGGGGAAAACCTCAAAAAAGAGAAAGAGTAGAGATAGTATGGTTTAATCTGCATTCGGATTCCACAATTCTTTTTTCTGGATATGGAGAACATTTTCTATCATGAGTCCTTTGGAATCGTCTTGGATCATTGCATTGTTGAGAGGAGCTAAGTCTATCACAGTTGATCATCGCACAATGGATAACCTGAATTTGTGAGGTACTCAGAAAGTATAATTGTTAGATTTCCCTCCAGCTGCATTTAGCAGCAAATAAGTAGGAACAGAGGAAGTGGATGATGGAAGGGCTGAAGTTTAGCAAGAAAAGAATGTTGGCAAGAGAAGGGGGCAAAGTATTTGAGAAGAGTGTAGAGTTAAAATGGCCTTTGAGTTGAAATTGGAGAAGGAAGAAATGAAGTCAGAGTGGCAATAACACCTAAGAAAGTATTAAGGAGTAGAAGTGATGTGTTGATAATGGTGGAAGGGTAGATTTAGGAAGGATAAAGCATAGGGAAGGGTGGAATGATAAGAATGGAACACACGTTCCCCCCCAGGAGAGGTAGGAAGTTTTCCCAAAGGTACAGCCCTGTGCTCCATGCTGTGTACACTGCAGAAGATATGAATTTATTTGAGAAAATGCTGAGCACTATATTGCATACCTATGGAAGAGAACTTGTTGGAAGACTCTTGGGAGAAGAACTTGGGGAGAGATGTGTTCAGCAAGGCAGCTTTCCTAAGTGATGAGTATCTAATATGAGTTCTCAGAACCAGAGACATGTGGGAAAAACAGTCTCCATCATATCCCTTGATTTCTAGTACTTGCAACTCTAGGGACAGCTGAGAGTACATTCTCATTGTTGACATAGTTCCTTCTCTCTTTGGCTGAATTGAAGTGTTTTATCTCACTTCCAGCTGAAGTACTGCTTTACTCTTGTGTATTCATTGCTCTATTCTAATCTGTATAAAGTCCTCAACTTCTATTTACTGTTTTGTTTGGATAAATTGATTAACTTACTATTCACTATTCCTGTTGGTCTTCTGTGTAACCAATGTTTGGTGGGAAGGAGCCAAGCTGGTATTAAGCTAATTCCTCCTTTTGAGGGTAGTTAAGGAAAGTTATGTGTATACCAATTCCCTCTTCCTTTCCCTCCAACTTTCTGCTCCCAAGTATCACATCTGACAAATATTTCAGGTATGGTAGATAGTAATAATTTTAGCCCAATACTGCCCTTGTTGATAGGGAAGGAATCTATAGGTAGAAAGGGATTGAAGACTCAAGAGGAGAAATGATTGAGGACCTAATCTGCTGGAAATGAAAGATAAGGAGAAAGTGATCAGCCATGGTCCTCCTCTAGCTTCCCTCATAGGCAAAAATAGCAGACTTCCTTGGAGATGGCTGGATCAGATTGTAGATCAGATATCTATCAATTTTATACGTGAGCCAGCCATCTTTATATATTTAGACAGCATACATACATACATACATACATACATACATACACACACACATATACATCTATCTATCTATCTATCTCATCTTATGGGAGATTGTGCTCAGATAACATTGTATGACCTCTGATCGTCAGTTTCCTCATGCGGTTCTGCTTGATCAGGGATTCTTAATTTTTTTGTGTGTATAGCCTGGTGAAACCTTCAGACCCCTTTTCAGAATAATGATTTTTAAAAAATGATCAATCAATTTATTTTGAACTTCAAACCCAGTTTATAAATGAACTAGAAAAACCTCTTTTCCCAAAAGCTTTTACTCTTCCTTTTTTTTAAAATAAAGAGTATTTTTATTATTTTCCAGTTATGTATAAGGATAGTTTTCAATATTTGTTTTCATAGCATTTTTAGTTCCAAATTTTTCTCTCACCCTCCCTTCCCTTCCCCCTCCCCAAGACAGAAAACAATCTGACATAAGTTATATATGTACACTCACATTAAACATATTTCTGCATTAGTCATATTGTGAAAGAAGAATCAGAGCTCAGGCAGAATGTTTTCAATGCATAAAACAAATACATAGCATTACAAAGGAGCCAATTATGTTGAAAAGAAAATATAATATTTTTCCCATCTATGTCATGGATTCCCCAAAAACCATCCATGAAACATTTAAAGGAGGAGTCCATGGACTCCAGGTTAAGAATTCATGGACTAGGGGCAGCTAGGTGGCTCAGTGGATAGAGCACCGGCCCTGGAGTCAGGAGTACCTGAGTTCAAATCCTGCCTCAGACACTTAACACTTACTAGCTGTGTGACCCTGGGCAAGTCACTTAATCCCAATTGCCTCACTTTAAAAAAAAAAAGACTTAATGGACTAGATGACAAGTGAGATTCTTTATAGCTTCAACATTCTCTGAGTCTTTGTTTTTGTTTGGGGGGGGGGCAATGAGAGTTAAGTGACTTGCCCAGGGTCACACAGCTAGTGTCAGAATTTGAACTCAGGTCCTCCTGAATCCAGGGCTGGTGCTTTATCCACGCACCACCTAGCTGCCCCTATTCTCTGAGTCTTTGAAACAATGTGGGCAGGGATAGGTTCTATGGTAAACTAGGCACAAAGCAGGACCTGGAGGCTCATCAGACTTGACCCAGATTTGAATCCTGTATGTAATACTGTAGGGGAGAAGGAATGTGGCGAAGGGAGGGAGGGAGAAAGACAGAGAGACAGAGAGAGACAGAGAGACAGAAAGAGACAGAGAGACAGAGAGACAGAGAGAGACAGAGAGACAGAGAGACAGAGAGAGACAGAGACAGAAAGAGACACAGAGAGAGAGAGACAGAGAGAGAGAGAGACAGAGAGAGAGAGAGACAGAGAGAGAGAAAGAGAGAGAGAGAGAGACAGAGAGAGAGACTCCCTCCAAGTTGCTTTTGACAGCCTGGGAGCCCCCACTAACAATAAAATGAGGAAAAACAATGGAGGCAAATAAAGGAAGTGATTCTTATGGCCCCACTCCTCCCCTCCCCTTTCCCCACAGCCGTTCCTTAGTACCCTTCGATAAACTAGAAATACTTTGTGATAATATGGGTCAATACAGATGGTCTCTCCTCTTTTGCTCTTTTTATACTTGTCCCAACTTTTGCCTGTTTTCATGACCCTGCAGGAGTTTGTTACAAGGTGAAAACAAAAATGAGTTCTTGAATACTATGACAGACCGACCACATCCTGACTAAAACCATGTGCTTACTGCCTGATAAAACGGACTCCAAGTGACACTCCCTTGCTATATGAGGAGAAATAAAAAGCAAGCAGAGGGGGCTGCATTTTTAGATAAAGGACAGAAGGAAAAGTGTAACCAATGTCCCCTTTAATATTTTTTCCCCCTCACAATGAAAAGTTTTCCTTTCCTGCAGGTGCTTCTCAGACAAGTTAATTTTCATCTCACTCTAGGAATCCAAGACACTTTAACTAAAATTTCCTATGATAATCTCATGTCTTCTCTTTTTCATGAGATACCACCCACTGGTATTTTCTGTCCATTCCCAAATCAGTAAGTGGTTGAAACTGCTTTTTGATGAGAATTTTGACTTTTTATACCTGCAACTATGACTCATCAATCCCAGAAACCCACTCCAGTCTTCCTGATTTTCCTTTAAACATTGTATCCAGCACTCCACAGTCATATGGTATAAAGAGACTGCTCACCATGTGCCATTTAAAGTTCCTAGGCAGGATATCATGGTGAGCATTAGCCAATGAACCACTGAGATTGAAGGACTTCATCAGCAGGACAGAATCTTATAGGCTGATTTCGGGTTAAGGCTACATTCCTTTTCCAGAAGCTTCTGAAAGTCCCTTCCAAATTAATACAGGCTTGAAAAAGAAAAGGCACCAGATGTCTATTATGTGGACATTTTTCTCTGATAAAACCAAGGGGTCCCTCCTTTTTCAGTGCTTAGAGTGAGGCAGGAAGCAACATATGATTTTCACCTCTTTTCAGAAAGACCAGGAAGCTTTAACTTTATAGACAGAATGTGGGGTAAATCACTTCACTTTGTCATTTCTCAAATAAGAATCCAACACAGGTAAATCATCCTGAAGGCACTTACAGATTTGGGGGCAGCCTCTGTCAAAGTTGTGAAGTGGATAAAGTCTGCTTTTGGTGCCTTCTTTCCTCCTTTTCAATGCTGATCTTGTTAGTCCAGGCTTCCCCTTTTTTCTTGTGGCGGAGTAGGAAAAAATCCTAGACTAGACAGCAGGAGATATGACTAGATGTGTGACCTTGGACAAGCTATTTAAATAACTCTTTGTGGCCTTAGGTTCCTCATAGGTAGAGCAAGAAGGTTGGACTACATCATAGATTTAGAGCTGTACAGAATGTCAGAGGCCATGTTGTCCAATTCCTTCCCTTTACAGATAAGAAAACTGAGGCTGAGGGAAGTTGCGACTTGTCCAGGATGACAAAGCTAATAGATGCCAGAGGCAAGATTTGAACCCACATATTCCTTCCTCCAAGGGCAGATTTTTGTCCCATTATAGCATATTTATTGTTCAGGTCCAGCTCTAACTTTTTACAACTCTAGGCATCCATTCTTCATTCACTTCCCATGGGGTTTTTGTTTTGTAAAGACTTTAAAACTCCAGCAGCAATATAAAATATTTAGTGCAAAGAACAGTAGACTTGGCAAAGAAAAGACTAGAATTCAAATCTTGCTGCTGGCATTTATTAATTTGAGCCCTATATTTTCATGTCATCCATGTACATCAAATGATTTAACAAGATGTTTTGGTTCAAGACTTTTACTTTTGAAGACATACTTAGTTCTATTTACTTGGGTCTGTTTGATATATTTGCAATATGTGGATAAGCCATGAGTATGGAACTGAGTAAAAGGCTTTCTGATAAGCAACAATAGGCATATCAATGTTATGGCATTTGTTCAATAATTACCAGATCAATGATAAGTTGCTCCATATTCTACCAGGATATTTGGGAATACCCTTTTTGCTCTTCAGTCAATTATTGTTTTCTTGTGTTTATAGATTTATTATAATTATTTTTACTAATCTTTTATTCTCCAGACCTGAATCTCCACTTGCCCAAAAGACATCTCCATCTGGATGTGGACCAGTATTTCACATTCAACATGTATGAAAGAGAATTTATTCACTATTTCTCTGAATCACTTACTCTGCATGTTAAAAGAAACCATGGGGTTATCTTTGATTCTTCCCTTTTTCATCATTTCCCAAATCCAGTCATTTACAAAGTGCTGTTCAAACCACCTTGGTTACAGCTGCGCCCTCCTTTCCAATCCCTCTCCAACAACCTGATGCAAGCTCTTACTACCACTCATATACCTGGAGTATTGTAATAGTTCCTAATAGTTTTTCCTATCTCCATTCTTTCTCCCATCCTATACATCTGAGTGAAGCTGCCAGAATAAATTTTTATATGCAAAGCTCCCTCCATAATATATCTATCTCATTATGGTGTGGAGGTGAACCTGGATTCTCAAAGACTATGCTGGTAAAGCACAAATCTTGTCAGGTTCTGCCATGCTGGAAAAATTTTGTGTATGGTCTTAGGGACAGACCCAGTCTGCTTTCTGTGCCTAGGTAAGTATGAAGTGGGTTATCACCAAAAGCCTGGCCCCTTGGTCATGCATTCTTTGGCCATGAAAGTCATGAAACAAAGACAAATACAAAATGGTTTTGACTTCCTTTTGCTACTCACATGGCAGAGTGGGGCAAAGAGTGCTAATAGGCACACTTTGGGGATATTCTATAAGCATTAACAGTTGCTGAGACTCTAAATGTGAGATGCTCCTCCTTTAACCAACAGACAGTCTGATACTTGAGGAAGTATCATATCAATATTTATAGCTTTGCTATGAATGAAATCAGAAGACAAAAGAAAGGTGCAAGAAATATTAGTCATGGAATACTTTGTCAATTAAACAATCAATCCACAAGCCCTTGTTAAGTATTTTTATGTACTAAACACTATGCTAAGCACTGGGAATATGAAGAAAGGCCAAAGCAGACCCTACCATTAAGGATCTTACATTCCAATCAGTCAGACAATGTGCACACATATAGGTATACACAAGAGGCATACAAGAAGATACAAGGTGAGGTACTCACAACTGGAAGCTTTCAATGCCAAATGAAGGACTATATTTGATCCTGGATCCTGATCAGTTGACCAGTAGGGTGCCACTGCAGTTTATTGAAGGGGTAGGGGAGTGCGGGTGGGGAATGGTTAGAGCTGTGCTTTAGGAAAATCACTTTGAACGTTGTGTGGAGGAGGAATTGGAGGAGTAAGAGACTTAAAGCAAGGAGACCAATTAGAATACTATTTAAATAGTTCTAGTGAGAAATGATAAATGATAAGCAGAGGGAGGCCCTCTTGCAGTGCTAAAGGAAAGAAAGGGAAGGGAATAAGTATTTATTAAGTACCTATTACACACCAGGCACTATGTTAGGCATTTTACAAGTATCTTGTATGATCCTCACAACAACCTGGCAAGGTAGGTGTTAATATGATGCCCATTTTTTTGGTGCCCATTTTATGGTTGAAGAAATTGAAACAGAGAGAGGTTAAGTGATTTGTCCAGGATTTCAGTTCAGTTCAGACATTTTTCAGTTGTGTCTGACTCTTTGTGACCCCATTTGGGGATATCTAGGCAAAGATGCTATAGTGGTTTTCCATTTCCTTCTCCAGCTCATTTTACAGATGAGCAAACTGAGGCAAACAGGGCTAAGTGACTTGTCTAGGGTCACACAGCTAATAAGTGTCTGAGGCCAGATTTGAATTCATGAATATGAGTCTTCCTGACTTCAGGCCCAGAACTCTATCCAGTGAGTTACCTAGCTTTGCCCAGGATTACACAGCCATTAAGTGTCTGAAGCTGGATTTGAACTTAGGTCTTCCCAATTCCAATTCCTGCTCTTTATTTGACATACCACCTAGCTATCCTGGTGTTATGGATAAGAATAAGCAAAAAGACCACTTGGAAGATAATTGCCGTTTATTCAATACTATCTGGTGTAGAGGATAAGAAAGTAGAGAAATTCTGTTAAAGTATGTGAGAAGACCTTCCAAAAGAACCTACTTTACTGCCCTGTGATTTGCAGGCATAGGAGAGGATGGAAAAAATTGGTCAAAACACATGGTTCAAGAACAAGAAAGAATGAGGCCAAAGACCTGTAGACTACATAGAAGCTGCTTCCCTCTATATAGTAATACTGTAGTTAAGAACAGACTCTGGAGACGTTAGACGTGGCAATGACAGAATGATATTACAAAATATGAAATTGACCACATCTCAACAGACAGAAGTGACTGGTTAGCCATGTGGGTGTCATTTCCAAATTAGCCGTCAGTCAGTGTGCAATCAAACCATTACCTTGTTAGAACAAAGATAAAAATGAACAGCAAATTAGGAGAAAGGATAAAAATGCAATGGGGCATCCCATCAGCACCAGATTTGATGAGGAAATCAAAATAGCTCAAACTTGGCCTGTTTAAACAAGCAATTGATGTAGATGTAATGGGAAGACTGGCCCATTGAAGGCCCAGTCCTTAAAGCATATTCAATGTGATCTGCCTGTTGACAATTCACAGGGAGACTTGGTGATCCTACTTTGGGCATGCATAGTGAACGAGCCCCTTTCCCAGTTACCAGACATCACCTAACTGTTTTCTGTTGTCTTACTGCCATGTGGCAAAAAGCCTTGGCTAGCTGCTGAGGTGGAACTGAATATGCATTAAAAAAGGAGGTTTTTATAGTGAGGCAGAAGAAGAAAGGGGCAGCTAGGGTACGACAGTGGATAGAGTGCCAGGCCTAGAGTCAGGAAGACCTGAGTTCAAATCCATCCTCAGACACTTGCAAACTATCTGGCCCATGCCAATTCATTTAATCTTGTTTGTCTCAGTTTCCTCATCTGTAAAATGAGCTAGAGAAATAAATTGCAAACCACTCCAGTATCTTTGCCAAGAAAACGCCAGATGAGGTCATGAAGAGTCAGACGTGACCAAAAAGGAATGAACAACAATAAGAGGAAGAAGGGCTATGAGCTATGAAGTGATGGAGGAGCATCAACTCACTGCTTGCTCATCATGGGGCCATGAATGAATGGTGCTGCTGGTTTTCTGTCTCTGTTATGTTTATTCTTTCCTTATCTTAGGCAAATGAGTATCAAAGATGGAACCAACCCTAATATGACCTTGTGAGTTTTGAAAGGTTTGGAAGAGCCACTAGACGTTTAGTCATTGGGATCCATGGCGGAGTATGTCAGGAGCTGTATCATGCAAACCTAGTGAAAAGTTACATTGAGGAGTGGCCTGCTTGACTTCACCCAATTACAAATTGACCCAGCAGCTGAGACTCTGTGGCCTACAAATAAGGAAGTGATTTTTGTTCCGTGACTATGCCATATCCAGAAGTGATGGTGTTGGGTAAGAGTTGGGGTATCACCACTCTTAAGCTTGACTCCATTCTCACTAGGGACCAGGATGGTAGAGAAGAGTAGGCTCCAGCTCTCGAGGGTTTTGTACTTTAGTTCTTGATATCTCTTGTTCGTCCTCCATTTTCGAAGAGGACCAATGACATCATGGTTTGATGTCTTGACTTTTACCTGAATTGGATTTAAGTGAGGTAAAGTGGTGCAGAGTCATCAGCCTCCAATGTCATTGAAATCCAGCAGCAAGACAAAAATCAAGATGACTGGCAATGGCCCAGAATGCAATGGATGACTCTGGCATCTTTGATGTCTCATCAAGCTCTAAGAGCTCCATAGCCCCTGCTTCAGTCACCTTCATGGCCATTGAAGCAAATTGTTCTCATCCACCCATTCCACCAGAGGAAGTCTTCACATTCTTGAAGTAGACACCCCGCTAACTCACTGGCAGGTTTGAGGCCTGTTGGTTACCCTTGGCTTGGTTTAGCTCATACACTGAGACAGTTTACTGGGTTGTGGCCTTTGCACATGCTACAGTTTCTTAGAGCCACAAGTGGACACCAAAGGTAGATGAGTAACCCTGAAAAGGACTCAGCAAACCCCAAGTCCTCACACCAGAGGCTCTAGTCCTCCCTGAACACCTCATACACCCCTCAGTAAATGCCCCTTCATAAAAGCTGTTGTTGTTCAGTTATTTCAGTTGTATCCAACTCTTCTTGACCCCATTTAGGGTTTTATTGGCAGAGATACTGGAGTTGTTTGTCATTTCCTTTTGCAGCGCATTTTACAGATGAGGAAACTGGGGCAAACAGGGTTAAGTGACTTGCCTAGGGTCACACGGCTAGTATCTGAGGTCAAATTTGAACTCAGGCCTTCCTGACTCTCTTCCTGGTACTCTATCCATTGTGCCTCTTAGCTACTAACTAGTCATCACTAGTTAGATGATATTGATTGAGATTGGGGCAGTTTCTTCTGAATAGATAATATTGGAGAAGTATTAAATGGTGTTTGATATTGAGAAGACTACACTGTATGGGGGCTCAAGAGCTTTAGCACTATTAAAAAACAGTGATTCCTAAAAAAAAAACCCCAAACCCCAAACCTAACCCTAACCCTTTATCACCAAATGAATAAAATTCAGACTCTTTTGCATTGTAGGCACTCCATCATCTGTCACCACCTTACCTCTTTTTTCCCAGCCTTACCTCATACTATTCCTCTCCATTGAATCTATATTCTAGCCCACCACTACCCTCCTTCTCCAGATAACTTCCCACCTCCCCCCACTACAAAATCCCAACTAGTCCCAAGTCAGTTTAACTCATGAAAAATTTAAAATTGCTGGTCACAATAGTGTGCTTTGCAGCAAATGAAAACTGACTGACCAATACAAGCTGTCCTCATGTGTATTAAGTGGGTCTCTCTGTTTCTCCCCCCACCTTCCCCCACTTCCCCACACACACCCAGCTCCCACCATCAGTCTTATAACTTCCATCTGGAGCTACCCATATGCCTTTGGAAATAGGTTTGTTTTCTCAGACATGAATGAAGAAACAACCCATTGACTCTAAAATTTCATTTTTCTTTCTTCCAGGAAGAATTATGAATTCTTTTTAAAAATCTAGACTGGCTTCTGTCTATTCAGCAGTGAGTACAGTCAACTTCTGAGCATTCTTAAGAAGAGAGGACTGATATATGGGTAACCTTAAAACTGAGGCATCATGGTTTGAGTAGAAAATTCACTGAACTGGAAATCATGAGATTTGGATTTCAGTATTCATTTTTGTTACTAACTAGCTATGTGATGTTGAGCAAATCCCTTCTCCTCACGGCTTATCAGTTTCTTTTTCTGTAAATGGAGGGAGTTGGAATACATGGTTTCCAAGGTTCTTACCAGTATTTAGAAAACAATATTCTAAAATATTAAGCATTGTAAAAACTGGGGGGAAATCAGGTACCTATTCATAGGAGAATGAGCTGACAAGCCACGATTATCTGAATGCAAGGGAAACTATTGTATAGTACAAATGAGGGCTACAAAGAATACATTCAGAGAAAAATGGGAAATTTTAGAAGAACTGACACCAAGCAAATAAAGCACAACCACATAAACAATGCACACAATTACAATAATATAAATGAAAATAACACTTAAAGGTAAATTCAGATTAAGTGCAATGACTAATATTGGTTCCAGAGAATAGATACTGAAATTCACCTACCTCTTTTCTGTAGAGGTCTGGTAGGGTCTACGGGTGCTAAATGTAGCACACAGAGTTGACACACTGGATCCTCGCATGAGCTAGTTTTCCTTAACTATTTTATTTTGTTAAAGGGTGAGTTCTATGGATGCATGAGTGTGTGGGAGGGTCGCATATTAAGAGCACAGCAGACCAAAAAAAAAAAAAAAAGTACAGCAGAGTAAAAAAAAAGTGAATTAAAAAAATTAACCAATGGAGGGGCAGCTAGGTGGCACAGTGGATAGAGCACCGGCTTTGGATTCAGGAGGAACTGAGCTCAAATCTGGCTCCACACACTTAACACTTACTAGCTGTGTGACCCTGGGCAAGTCACTTAACCCTCATTGCCCTGGGGAAAAAAAAAAAAAAGAGAAAGAGAAAAAAGAAAAAAATTAACCAATGGAGAAACCATTGGTAGGGGGAAGAGTTCTGGAAGCTGCCTGGAATTGGGACTTTCTTGGAATGGAAAAGGGTCCCAGCATGAGGATGTAGAGAGAGGATGGTCTGGGTTTTTTCTTTTTTCTTTTTCTTTTTCCTCATGTGTTTTCAAAGCTAGCCAAAGGAAAGGACATCTAATTGCCACCCAGGCACTATCCACTAGACCATACTGTCTTTTTCCCACTCTCTTAAACATTTGTGCTTGTTTCCTTATAAAAGGAAAAGAAGATGTTTGGAGCATTTTTCAGTGAGTCACAGCAGTGTTGTGTGTTTGTAAATATCTTCCATGGAGAGCTTTAAACAGGAAGCCTGGAAAGCTTTTCACAGTCCTGCATCACAATTGTGGGCCAATTAAGGTCTTGGTAAAAACTAGGAGGAAAGGGTCTGACAAGTTACTGTAAATCTCTCAAGAGCGACTGTGGGTTTTTTTTTTATATTTTAATTTAATTTAAATTTTTAATTTTTCTCAATGGCATGTAAAGTTATTTTTTGAGTTCCAAATTTTTCTCCCAGTCTCCCTTCCCTCCCTCCTCCTGAGGCCAGCAAGCAATTTGATATAGGTTATACATTATGATCATTCAACAGTGACTTTGGAGCAGGATCTAGTTTTAAATTCTGACCCTCCTCTAAAAATTTTAGGGATGTCTCTTTCACCTTTGTAACAAGACGAGCAAATTTCCAGAAGAAAGAAAACTTTCTGTACCTTCTCTTCTCTGGCTCTCCTAGGCCCTAGTCCCAGCAATTAAAAGGAACTCTCTCAACTTTGTCAGAATAGTAGTGGTTTGCAAGGTCTGCATAAATGTCAGCTATTATTGTATTATTGTTGTTATTTACCAATGTGGCAAAGTTAAGTGCAAAGGTTTCGGGGCAGCTTTCTAGCCACATAGTGGAAAATGAGGCCTCAGACTCCTAAAATGGAATCACACAGCTTTATTTATTTTTACAAGTTTCCCTCTGTGCTTCCCCCAGGCTCTGGCAAACAGTAGGTGCTTAATGAATGTGCTAATGTTAGAGACAGTTTATTTGGACACCATCCATTTTACATAGGTTTCATTGTTCCTCCTCCAGTTTACATGTACTGTGCTATCCATTTTATTATTGTTTCTCCTTCCCTTTCCTCTTTTATCTTCTTTCTCCTCCTCTTTTCCCTTCTTTTCCTTCCTTTACTTCTCACTTTCTTGTTCACCTTCCTCTCTTCTTCCTTTTTCTCCTCCTTTTTATTTTAAAGAATGGTTTTGCTTCATGCTCAAGGAGGTAGACAACCTATCATTTTATGGGGTTCAAATGCCAGGGAGTGATGGGAGACTGGGAGTGATGGTAGCATTGGCATTGTTGGTGATTGGTTGGGATTACCAGTGGTCCAGGAGTTGACCTCATCTGCATACTCACAATTGCCTGGAGGAGGAGGATGGAGCTGTAATTAGAAGGGTAAGTGATGAGAAGTCTGGGCTGGGAAAATAGGAGTGAATGAGAAGGTAGTAAAGACATTTCCTCTCTGTATCTCTGTGTGTGTCTCTCACCTGTTTGCTTCATGGTTCCTAGTGCTAAAGTGCTTTGTGATGCAACAAGTGAGGCAAAACTAATTCCTTGCCTATTTTCCAGACATGACAAGCTGTCTACTGGTGAACCAAGCAATCATTCTTTGGGAGTCTTATAGATTAAATTAACTTCTCCTTAAAAAAAAAGTCTGTTTATGGGTTTGCTATCCTTGATGAAACTTGTTTTAAGTTAGTGATCTTTCCCCTTGGAGTTAGTTGGATGGAACTAACTTTCTTTCTTGCTCGTTCTTTCTTTCTTTCTTTCTTTCTTTCTTTCTTTCTTTCTTTCTTTCTTTCTTTCTTTCTTTCTTTCTTTCTTTCTTTCTTTCTTTCTTTCTTTCTTCCTTCCTTCCTTCCTTCCTTCCTTCCTTCCTTCCTTCCTTCCTTCCTTCCTTCCTTCCTTCCTTCTTTCCTTCCTTTCTCTGTCTCTGTCTCTGTTTGTCTGTCTGTCCCTCTGTCTGTCTCTGTCTGTCTGTTTCTGTCTCTGTCTCTGTCTCTCTCTCATTCGATGTTTGCCCACACAGACAAAACCGGATTAAGGGAAGAAACTGGAGCAAGAAATGGGAGATTGGAGATTGGAAATGCAAGAACTTTTGGCCTGGCTTTTTGCTTTTGTTTCCTTTTTGAACTGGGAAGGGAGGAAAAGAATCCTCTGCTCCTTGCTGAATTCTGGCCAGAAGAGTAGTGGTACTGTATTTGTCACTCTGGTTGTCTGGCTCCATCACCAGAGAGGCAAGGAGTGAGTGAGCACATTCAGCCGGTTGGCCACATGGCAGCACAAATGGGAAAACCTTTCCCCACCCCACCCCACCCCCAAGAACACACAAACCCTAGTTCATTTGTTATTAGGGATTAGGTGGAACAGATGCATGTAAGATGCTTATAGCCATTTTCCAGACACAAGGCTACTTTCCAATCTAAGAAGCAGCTTGGAGGAAACAGGGTAATTAGATGGAGGCACATGCTGAGACTGAGAAATAATTAATTGATCAGTTTACTAACTAAATCTAAATCTTTTAGGGATTTCTTTGGACTCTCTTTTTCCTTCTGCTTCTTTCTCACTTGCCTTCCTTTCTCTTGTCCTTTCCTCTTCTCTCTTCTCTCCCTTTTCTTCCTGATTCTTTTTCTCAACTTCTCCCCATCTCTGCATTCTTTTTTCATATATTTAGAGACTTAAAGAACTGGGTCCTGACAGATCACCTAGTTTAACCTTCTTGTTTGACAAACGTGAAAGGTAGAACAACCTAACCCACATCACTCAGATAATTAGTGACAGGTTGGGACTAGAGTAAAGACATTCTGATTCCTAGTCTCCTAGTCTAACAAAGTGGAATGGTTGCATAGGGAGGTAGCGACAGAGCTGGAGAAAAACATGGTGGAGTGAGATCACTGGACAGGCGCAGGGTTCAAATCCTGACCCTGACACTTAGGAGCTGTGTGACCACGGACAAATGGCTTTCTCAGTCTCAAATATCATACTTGCAAAATTGAATAATAATTACATAACTGACTCCATATGTTTGTTGTGAGGAAAACCTTTTGTAAAAACATTAAAGTACTATTAAAGTGAATTATTATTGCCTATTATTGTTAGAACTCAGATCTCCTGACTTCTATGTCACTGTCCCTTCTCCTGTATCATGTTGGTTCCATGAAAAGACCAAGGCTGTGTATTATTTTGTCTTTCCTTGTGTCTCCCTGAAGCTTTCTGGTCCAAATCAAAAGTCAGGATCAAAAAAAGCCCCCAACCAAAAGCCTGAGGATAATAGGTTTTACAGCTAGGTAGAGCAGTGGTTAGCACTCTAGGCCTTGAGTCAGGAAGATATGAGTTCAAATCCAACTTTGGACACTTACTAGCTATGTAACTCAGTAAGTCACTTAGCCTTTGTTATCCTCAGTTTCCTCATTTGTAAAATGGGAATAATAATAATGCCTACCTCCTTGGATTGTTGTGAAGAAAAAATGAGATATTTGTACCATGCCTTGCAAAATTTAAGGCACTATGTAAATGTCATTCAATTCATCTGATATTTATTAAGCACCTACTATGTGCCAGGCATTGTGCTAAGCACAATGGTGACACAAAAAGAGGTAAAAGATAGTACCTGCCCTCAAGGAGCTTACAAAATAACAACAACAAAAATAATAATAACAAGCTTGCTCACAAAATACTGGGTTTTTTTAAAAGAGTTGAAATTTAGTAGATTGACTTGAATTCTTTCTTTGCAAAAGTTCATACATGATATTGCTTTGACCTAGGTTTACATTTCTGGTCTCTATTTTGGGAATAGGAGGATTATTGTATCCTGTGAAAAGGGCTTACTTTTGGTTCTCAGGTCACCTTGTTCCCAGTGTTTCTACCCTAAGGACACAGTGGTGGGACATTCATTTAACACCAACCAGGAGACTAGAATAGAAGTAGCAGGCCCTTTAAATAAATTCCCAGGCTTTGTAAAATTGGGTAACTCATTTAACCTTGGTGCTTTCAGGCAAAATCCTAAAATTTAACTAAATCACAAAATTAGGAAATAAGTTCTCCAACCTGAAGTTCTCCTCCCAGCCACATAAGTAGACAAAGCATTTATTAAACTCTTAGAACTATCAGGTACCAGGTACTAAGCAAAGCTCTGGGAATACTAATATGAAAAAAAGAGGGAAAAGATAGTCTTTACCTTCAAAGAGTTTATAGTCTAATAAGGGAAAGACAACATTGAGCTGAAAAGGGGAAGGTAGGTGAAGGTGCCTACCTAAGGTGGAAAAGTAGTCCCTGAGATGCAGGGGCTGAGCCAGGTATATGAAGTGAGCCTGATTGACTGGGGTACTTCCTCAAATGGAGTTTGGGTTTTTTTTGGGGGGGGCGGGGAGGGAGAACTAATAAAATAGTGGAGAAGGCCATAGAGGGTGGAGGTTGGTCAGCATGAGAAGGCCTTGTGGCAGAGGTTGGGAGGTCATCCAGGGAGTTGTAGATTTAGCCATGTTTGAGAGTGACTGATATGGGCATTTCCTCAAAAGCATGAGATCCATCAAATCACAAATCCTTCCCTTATTAGTCTGGACAGTGTAAAGAGCCCTGTGTTTGGAGTTAAGAGGACCATGGTTCAAATTTGCAAATCATGTAATCTCTTTGGCTCTTAATTTCTTAAGATGTTAAATATGAAGGTTGGGGATGCACACACACACACACACACACACATACACACACATACACACACACCAGCCATGTTACCTTCCATTTATAGCATAGGCATTTTGTATGGACCAAGTTATTTATATGTTGTCTTTCCCGCTAGATGGTGAACTCCAGGGCACGGACTGTTTTGCTTTTCTTTAATACTAAGCACAATGCCTAGCACACAGGATGGGCATCACAAATGCTCGTTGACTTGATTTGTGAGGATCAAATGAGATAACTTGTGTAAAATGATTCAAAAACCTTAAGCTGCTATATAAATGCTAGCTGTTATTAGGTGGGACTTGAGCTAGCCTTTGAATGGTGTTTGGGTCATAGATATCGGGAGATATAAATATATATATATAATAGATATAGATATGATAGATATATCAATGAAGTTCAATCTCTTCACTTTGTAAAGGAACAAATTGAGGCCCAGAGGAATTAAGTGACATCTCCAGGTCACACAGGTAATAAATAGCAAAGCCAGAATTCAAACCCAGGTCCTTTGATTCCATCACCAACACCCTTCATTTTTGCTCCAGCTCAGCCATTTATTACCTTTATTATATTCTATACCTTAAATTCATTATTATGTGGCTTTGGTGAGTGGATTCTGAGCTTCCTTTGACTCATCTGCAAAATAGAAACAAACATAATTGCACAGGGCTGTGTAGGATCAAATGAAGAAATATGTATGATTCTCTGTAAATGATAATGAGATAATGAGAACCAGCATGGTACAGAGAAAGAATGATAGATTAGAAGCTGGGAGTAGGGAGGAATTGATATAAGGTTAGGCAGTCGCATAGCTTAGAAATAAGACTGAGTCCAACCTTGCAAATGATTTTCTTTCTTTCTTTTTTTTTGGGGGGGGATAAGACAAGGACATTTATTTGGGGGGAAAGGGGAAAACAGATGGAAGAGTCACAGATTCTTCAACCACTGGAGGGAAGGACCCTGAGGATCCTGAGGGTGGCTGGGGATGTCAGGCATGTTGCCATCATCTCGAACAGGAACAGGGTAGTTGTAAGGTGTAGCTTGGTTGATCATGGTTGCATACTTGGTATAGGGTCTTAACGGAGGTAAGAGCAGAGCCATAGTTCTGATGGCGAAGGACACTGTCAGCACCGGCTCCTTGGACCAGGCCTCCTTCAGGAACCAGCCTAGTCTGCCCGCCATGTTGGCCGCTTTCCCATCACCGCTGCACATCATTTTCAAAGATTCTGCCAGTAAAATTGGTCTCCCCTCCTTCTCCACCTTTTCTCTGTCTCCACTGATTTTCCATTTGATTCCCCACATCAATAAACACAATGGTCTGCCCCCAGTGAGCATAATTCTTCTACATAGATTTCCATGAAAACAGTCCTGGAAGGTAGAGACAGAGTGAAAATCCCTCCTTCTTTATTCCTCTCTCCTCTTCCCCCTCCCATCTTATTTCCATAAAATGTACACTGGTTTTTAAGAAGTCCTAAACTCAGAAAAAATGGTTCTGGGCAGTGATCTAGGTAGAAAAAGAAAGGATAATAGTGCATAAATCTTCTTTAAACAAATAAAAAGACAATGTACCCTACCTTACAATAAGGGAAAGTCTTATCCGAGATTTAAACCATGGACTTAATCTGATTGCTACAATCCCTTGACCACTCATACTAACATTAACAACATTTGCTACCCAGTTATAGTTCTTGGGGATTCTCTATCAAGCCCTAGAAACCTCTTCATCCTGTAGAATCATATCAGCCCTGGAACTCACAGCTTATCAGTTTTGTTTTGTTGCTATTCAGCTATGCTCGACTCTTTGTGACCTCATTTGGGGTTTTCTTGGGAAAGATAGATACTGGTTTTCCATTTCCTTCTCCAGAATATTTTAGATGAGGAAACTGAGGCAAACAGGGTGAAATGACTCACCCAGAATCACACAACTAAATATCTGAGGTCAAATTTGAACTCAGGTCTTTCTGACTCCAGGCCCAGCACTCTAACTACTGTTCCACCTAACTGCACTCCATCAGTATCTTCTGCTTTTGGGGTTCTTCTGATTAGAGAGCCTAGAAAATGGCTTCTCCCCAAACCTCCATTTAAGGAGGGTGCCCCAGCAGACTTCTCTTTGTTTCCCACCCAGCTGCACACCTTTGAAATTCTCCATTGGGCCTCTCCTCTTACCATGTACCTTCTCTCTCTACCTCTCCTTTCCCACATCCATTTGTCTTTTGTCTTCCCTATCAGACTGTAAAATTCTTGAGAGAGACAGTAAGCTAGTGACTGTCTTTCTTCTTCATATTTTAAACCCCATTGCTGAGCATAATGGCCAGCACATAGTAGGTTCTTAAAAATGTTTATGAACTGATCGACCAGTATGTGGTGTCTCCCAGAGAGTGTTTTGGGCTCACCTTTGGCACATGGTGTAAGCAGGCTTTACAACTGAAATCAATTGCAAATCCAGTGTGATACATTTTCTCAAAGACCACAGCCAAGCCAAAGAATGTTTTATCTTTTGGAATGGTTAGAATTTCATTGTGTTGTTTGGTAAATGAAATCTCAAGCTGCAAATTCACTTAATCACTTCTTTTAAAAAAAAATTGGAAATCTTTATTTTTTCTATCCTATATATGCTTTCCTACTTTCTAATTATTTGCTATAGCTAGGATAACTAACAGCTAGCATTTGTATAGCAGTTACAAGATTTACATAGGACTTTATATATGTTCTTATTTGAGTGTTACAACAACTCTGAAAGGTAGATGCTATTATTATCCTCACTTCATAGATGATGTAATTGAGGCAGAGAGTTTTAGTGACTTCACCAGAGTCAAGTAAAAGAGAGCTAACACAGTGTCAGAGGCAGGATTTGAACTCAGGACTTCCTCACTCCACTCTATCTACCATGCCATTTTGCTGCTTCAAAATAGCTGTCCTGACTCAATAAAAATTATCCCACTTTGCTAATCTGTAATAAAAAGCACAACATTTTACTAATAACATGTTGATAAAAGGGGAGGTCACTAAAATAGTGTTAACAATTTGGGGAAAGGGTATGCTGGTAGATGTTTAACAACCAGTTTGCTGAGGGAAAAAAAGTATGCATGACACACTTTTAAGTTTAATTTGCATTATCAACATTTTCCTCCATCACTTTCTTAAGCTGAGACAACCAACAAAATAATAAATTAAGCCCTGATTTGTAGCATTTGACTATTTCTAAAGTATAAATGCTCATACTAAAATTTTAACAATCTCTTGAGAGCCCATTGAGAACTGGCTCGAATGCATCCAACTTACTACTCTTTTCAAACCAAAGGAAATTGACTTAGCATAGCCTGTGGGTCAGTTTAGCAGAGTGAATAGAGAGCTGGCCTTTGAGCCTGGAAGAACTGAGTATAAATCCTGCCTTTGACATATACAGGTGGTGGGACCTTCCTCAAATCACTCATTTGTGCTCTGACATCATTGGTAGAAAGTGTTTGTAATAGAGCTTTCTTCATCTGTGAGTTCCCTATACCATTGACATAACTGGTCTAGGCCCAGGCAGAAAGCACCTTGCTTCCTAAATGACCCAAGGAGCTTTGGTTTGGACTGGGTGTATAAGGTGAGCCTTCCCCAGGACAAGTAGACCTGGAGACACCCAAGAAAATGATACCAGACAGGAGACAGGCAATGCTGGGCTGACATTCAAGTTATAGGCCACTGGATATGACCTCAATTCTTGTTAAACTCTAGAATAAAATTTTAAAGGGATAGTTTTATGTTTAGATGAAAAGGAAGGAACTGATCACTATGAGCCAGCATGGATTTGCAAAGAATGAGCCATGTCAGAGTGACCTCATTTTCTTTCTTTCTTTTTTTTTTTTTTTAATTGGGTCACTAAACTAAGTTATCTGGCAACATTTCTCACAGAATGCTTGTGGGCAAGATGGAGAGAAGTGGCCGGGAGGAAAGATTCATCTTTTCTTGGTGCCTCCACTTCACCACAATTCACTTTTCAGCTCCTTACAATCAGGCTTCCAACTGTGGCACTCAACTGAAATGGTTTTTCAAGGTTACCTGTGATCTCTTCATGAAAATCCAATGGTCTTTTCTCTGGTTTCATCCTCCTTGACCTTTCTGAAGCTTTTACACTGTTGAGTACCCTCCCTCCCCTCACTGGATACTCTTTCCTCCTCTGACTTGCATGATTTCACTTTCTTGTGGTTCTTCTCCTTTGTATTTGAACTTCTCAGTCTCTTTTGCTTTCATCATCCTATCTTTAAACCCTTGTCCCTTAAGGCTCTTTCCTAGATCCTTTTCACTTTTCACCTATATCCTCTCCCTTGGTCATCCTCCTTAGCTCCCATTGTTTCAATTATCATTGCTTATACCAAATCTCTGTTTCCAGCGTAATTTCTCTCAATGTCAACTTCTTCCAAGACATTGAACCTCAACATATTCAAAACAGAATTTATCATCTTTCCCTCTGATCCTGCCCCTCTTTTTCTGCTTGAGGGTATCATCAGCCACCTAGTTCCCTAGGTATATAACCCAAATCATTTTTGACTCTTCCATCTCCTTCTTTCCCTTTGCTGTTGTTCAGTGATTTCTTAGTTATGTCTGATTCTTCATGACCTGATTTGGGGTTTTCTTGGCAAAGTTACTGAAATGGTCTGCCATTTCCTTTTCTAGATCATTTTGTAGATAAGGAAACAAACAGGGTTAAGTGACTTACCTAGGGTCACACAGCTAGTGTCTTTCCTGTACCCTTTTCCAATCACTTCTTAAATCCTATGAATTTTTATCTCCAAAACGTTTCTCAAATCCATCCTCTTCTCTCCACTTACAGACCCATTGCATTGGATTAGGTCTTCATTTAATTTCACCTAGACTACTGTAACAGACTCACAATTACTATTTTTTTTTGTGGGACAATGAGGGTTAAGTGACTTGCCCAGGGTCACACAGCTAGTAAGTGTCAAAGTGTCTGAGGCCAGATTTAAACTCAGGTCCTCTTGAATCCAGGGCCAGTGCTTTATCCACTGCACCACCTAGTACTGTAACAGACTCATAACTGATCTCCCTGATGCCAGTCCCTTCTCCAATCTCTTCCCAATATAACAATTATCCCAATAACAATAATCTTCCTAAGACATGGAAGTAACCCTGTTATTTCCCAGTTCAAAAGTCTTCATTGACTCATTGGATAGGAGTAGGGATTGAACACGTGATTTCACTAATAAAAGGAACAGGGGGAGGAAGGGTTATGAAGAAAATCCTTCTACCAATGTAGGTCAGTCCCTACCCTATAACTGATAAGTCTTAGAAAATTGCTTAGGCTTTTGAAAGGTTAAGTGACTTTCCCAGGGTCACACAGTGAGTATGTGCCAGAGGCAAGAAGCCAGGCTGCCCCTATTGTCTCTATGACAAAACACAAATTCCTTAGCTTGATAGTTAAGGTCTTAACAGCCTGGTTGCAGTTTACCATTCCAGACATTTCCCTTCTTGCAAACTGCATTCCAGTCAAAATACACTACTCACTGTTTCCCAAACTTGATGCTCCACCTCCTGCTTCCATGTATTCATTCCAGCCCTCTTTCAGCCCTGGGATATCCTTATCTCTATCCCCTCAGAACCCTTTTCTTCCTCCTAAAACCTAGCTGGGATGTCCAAACTCTTGTTGTAATTAGTACTCTTCTTCAAACAACTTTTTAAAAAAATATCTACTAATCTCTGTACTATAAGGGGGAGCTAGATAGCTCAGTGGATAAAGGTCTGGCCATAGAGTCCTGGAGTTGGGAGGACCTGAGTTTAAATTCTGCCTCAGACATTGTGTGACCCTGGGCAAGTCACTTTACCCTCATTGCCCCACCAAAAGAAAAATTGATTGTCTAGTACAGGGTGATGGAAGATGGTTAAAAAGCAGTTCATGTGGGGCAGCTAGGTGGCGCAGTGGATAGAGCACCAGCCCTGGAGTCAGGAGTACCTGGGTTCAAATCCAGCCTCAGACACTTAACACTTACTAGCTGTGTGACCCTGGGCAAGTCACTTAACCCCAATTGCCTCACTTAAAAAAAAAAAAGCAGTTCATGTGAAGCAGAATTAGGAACTCTGTTTGACAACAAATTTAATCAGTGTGCAAGGTCAGTACTTACTTCACTAGGTTGTTGGGAGGATTAGATGAGGTAATATATGTAAAGTTCATTGCAAACCTTAAAACCCTTCTTCCATGCTAGCTATGGATGATGATGATGAAGATACTTATGATGATAAATACAGATTTGCAATAAAGACCGGTACAACTACAAACTAGGTCTGGCCTAGTAGCTTCTACGGCCATATGTAAATAACTAGCCACATGTAAGTAACTAGATATATATCACATATATCACTTAGATGTTTTTATATATATATGAATATGCATATAGCAGATAGAAGATAATCTGAGAAGTGAAGCCACAAATAAGCAAATTCACATGTGTATATAAATATAATATGTATATGTGAATGTACATATAGTAGATGCCACATATAAATAACTAAGCACACACATAGATCACATATATTATATCATATATATAAATATGCATATAATAGATGGAAGATAAAATGAAAAGAGAAGGTACTAGCAGTTGGGGGAGAGGAAAGGCCTCCCACAGAAGGTAGGATTTGAGCTGAGTCTTGAAGGATGCCGGGGAAATCAAGCACTCCAAACATGGGGGACAGTCAGTGGGTCACCATGCTCATCAGGGGGGATATAATGAAATGTAACCCCCGCAAAAGAAAACCAGTCCTTGCCATTAGGGAGCTCACAGTCTAATGGGGAAGACAACCTATAAATGGCTATGTACAAACAAGCCAGATACAGGATAAACTGGAAATAGTCAACAGAGTGAAGATGCTACAATTAAGGAGGATTGGCAAAAGCTTCTTGCAGAAAGTAGAACTTTAGCTGAGAATTGAAGTAAGTCTGGGAAACCAGGAAGCAGAGGGGAGAAGGGGATTCCAGATGTCCAGTGAAAATGTTTGGAGTCTGGAGATGGAGCGTCATTGTGTGAGAGGAATAGCAAGGATCGTCATTGGACCAAAGGATAAATATGTGGAGGGGAATAAGGCATAAGAACAATGGAAGGTATGAAAGGACCAGGTTGTGAAGGGCTTTGAAAGCCAAAGAGAGGCTTTATATTTGATCCTGAAAGTAACAGAGAGCCCCTGGAGTTTATTAAATGAAGTGAAATGGTTAGACCCATATTTTAGGAAGGTCCATATGACAACTGAGTGGAGGATGAACTGGAGTGGGGAGAGACTTGAGGCTCTGTTTTCACATTAAAAAAAAATCTTCACTTCCCCTTTGATTTCTCTTATTCTTTAGGACTTTATATTCTTCCCTTTTACCTCCTTTTCACAAATACTCCTGAGTTTTACTTCACCCTCCCCGCCTAGCCTCTCCCTTGTTTTTCTTTGTTGAGGTTTTGTCTTAGAGCCTCTCTCTCCTTCACACACTCACTTCTCTGAAATGTAATATAAATAGTTTCTGCAGCATTTCTGATGATCAAAATATGACAGAGAATCAGCTGAGATGGACTAACTTTTAATTTTCCATCATTAGTGTTCTGGTTGAAACAGGAACCAATTCCGAGTGACCATGTTGTGGCTGATTGAAGAATACACACATTATATATGTTTCCTGACCCATTACAGGAGGCTGCCCTGCTCTCTTAACCTATTTTCCTATTGCCAAAGGTTTCTCTGTGGAGCATCGTGGATACACATCAGAAGGATATGTGGTCATTCAGGTAGCAGATCTATTAAGCACCTACTATGTGCTAGTTATAGTGAAGCCGGCATACTACCAATCTATGGTAGTATGATGGAGGACTTGCCAATGAAAGCCTAGCCCTTATGAGCACATGTAGTGAGTGTGCTTCACCTGATGCAACTTCCCAGTTGTACTATGGAGTATATGTAGGTTTTCTATGGTTGGTTCCTGTCTGCTTACGGTGTGGCAAAGAACATCCTTTTTGATTGGCTGCTAGGCCAGAATTGCGTGTACATATAAAAAACACTAACAGACTAAATCATTTTCATGGTAGCCGTAAAAGAAAGATATGCTGTTGGCTTATGAGTGTAGAAAGGGTCCCCTGGCCTTTATCTCCCAACTGAGGTACACAGCCATGAGAGTATGGCCCTGCTGTTGGTACTTGTCTCTTTTGTGTCTATTCTTTCTTTATCTTAGGTGGAGTATTAACGAGTGTGACCTTATGAGTTTCAAAAGATTAGAAGTCCATACTTTGCCTATAGCCAAGATGAAAAAGGTACCTGTGACCTGCAGGAAGAGTGAGCCTCCAGGGATGCAGAGATTGGAGTCTATATCAGAGTCCAATTAGCTTGACCCAGTGTAGCAGGGGATCATTGGCAGCCAAGATTCCTTGCCCTGCAATAAGAGAGTGACTAAGGCAAATGAACAAGTGAACTTAAGTGAGTAAATTCTTCCTAGCAACTGCTTTGAGTTGGAGCTTACTTTTTTTTTTTTAATTAAAAAAATTTTTTGGAGCTTTCCAGGTTCTCCAGGAACCAGATAGTATTGGGAAAAGTATGACTCCTGATTTAAGTGAATGTTGGTACTTCTGTTCTTCCTATATCTTCTGAGTAAATATCTCTTTGTAAAAGTGAATTGATGTTAATGTTTAAATTTATATTGGGGTGCTAATCACTGGGTCAATCAATTTTTTTAAAAGAGATAACACCAGGGGCAGCTAGGTAGCACAGTGGATAAAGCACTGGCCCTGGATTCAGGAGGACCTAAGTTCAAACCCAGTCTCAGACACTTGACACTAACTAGCTGTGTGACCCTGGGCAAGTCACTTAACCCTCATTGCCGAGAGAGAGAGAGAGAGAGAGAGAGAGAGAGAGAGAGAGAGAGAGAGAGAGAGAGACATACACCACACACAGAGGGAGAGAACATGAAATCAATTGATGTTGAGGAGAATGAATTGGAATAGAGGTTTGAACTAATGTAATTAGAGAAAACTCCACAATTTTATAGAGTTAGTCCTAAAAATCTGAGGGCTAAAGGAAACCAATCCTATGGAGGCCCAACTCAGTGATGTCCCCCAGAATTTATAAGGCTTACAATAGTTTTGAGGATTGGTGACAGCTGAGCTGAGTCATCAAAAAAAAAAAAAAGATTTAGTGGGCATTAGCATTGTCCACCTTGGAAAAGATGCATTTTAGAGTATTACACACTGGGCAAGATGTGACTGAATAGATTTGAACCTGATTTTGAAAACTATATTGGAAGAGACCTTCTAAGACTATGTGCTCCAGGATTAGATGTAGAATGAGACACATTTTCAGACATAGCCAATATGTGGATTTGCTTTGATTAACTGTACTTATTCATTACAGGGGAAGGCTTTCATAATTTCATTTTTTTATTTGTTTATTTCTTGAGGAAATAAGTTAAAAAAGAGAGCATCAACAAATTATTAACAAATAAACAGAAGAGGTCATAATGAAATTCCAAAGGGGATACAAACAAGGCAGTGTTAGAACTGCCCTGTAAATTGGAAATATTTAAAAAAAAAAAAAGAGAGAGAAAAGCCTAAACCAAGCTGTATGTAGTGGAGAGTCCCCTTTTCCTATTCAGTCCTCTTTTTCTGTTCTCTGTATTTGTAATGAAATGTCTACAATTGTCAAGTTTATAATAATAAAAAAGGTGGGGGTGGGACAGACCATGTTGTAGAGCAGGAAGTGATATGACACGTCTGTCTCAGATCCCATTCAAGGGGGCTTCCTTAACTGAAGTAACAAAATGACTTGGCCACCAGGCATAGGAGGCAGCATGGTGTAGTGACAAGAATACTGAAGGAAAACCTGGGCTCATATTCATTTCTGATGACTGCTCTGATGACTAGCTATGTGACTGGGCAAATTAGTCACTTGACTTCCACATAACTCGGGCAACTAATACCCTAGGACTGTTCAAGTAAGTCATAGGTTGCAATCTCAGAATCTGGAACGAGTTCCTACAATGAGAGTTCCCCATTCTGAAAAACCTCACAGATCCTTCCCATATAAAAGGCTATTGCATCTAGAAGGCCTTCAGTCCCAAAGCCCAGGGTCCAGGAATAATACTGAGACTCCAGTGCAATTGCATTTCTCTGGAAATCCTTGCCAACCCAGAGTTTGTCCCAATTACAGAATGCTTTATGTGCTGGTCTGTGGAGCATCCAGTGTGTTAATCTCTCCCTTTTCCATGGACTTATCTCTTTCTTTTCCATTTGGGTTAAAGCGGTCCAGCATCAGCATGTGCTCGGCCGCCTTGAATGACGTGGCTCAAAGTCACGTCCAGAGGGCTCTCTTCAACATGTGTTTGGAGAATGCAGCCAACAGCTGCAGCTAGCCGAGGCAGGATCCCTGTGGATGCTTGGAGACATCAGCACACACCAAAGCTGCTTGCCGTTTCATGTGTCCTTTGAGGAATGTCGGGCAACAGTTTCAGAAACACGTCCTGTCTGTTTAATCTGCCTTGCTGCACACACCCGAGTTGGTAATGAGTCCCACTGCCAGAGAAGCTGCCGTGCCTCAGCCAGGGTGCCTCTGTGTTTTCTCAACTGTTAACCCATCCTGCTCTTCAACGTCAAAAAGTTTCCCTTGAAACTCGGAGGTAGCTTTTTCTCTCCCCTTATCAGTTCCAGCAATGAGAAGGTCTGTTTCCAGGAAAGCAACCACTTAATCCCAGCTGGCAAAACCTGTTCTCCAGCCACACAACCAACATGTCATTTATTCTCTAGCACTCAGACGTGAATATGGTTTTTTTTTAAAGTTATGCCTGTATGACGTCATCTCCAATTTACCATCCCTCACTCCTCCCCTCTCCATGCTGTTAGCCTTTTTCCTCTTTAGCAGCCCCATGGGTGGGGGATGGGGAATCTGAGTTAGCTTTCTGAGTGGTAGAAATGTGCCAAGTCTCCACCTTCAGTTTTTTGGCCTGTTTCCTTCATTTCTCCCAGAACCCTGAGCCCTTATTGGTCTTAAACCTTTCACTTCTCAGGAGTGGTGGGGCCTGGGGAAAAAAATTTTATTTCAACGCATCTCTTCCCTCTGCCTGTAAAACGGAAAGCTGTCTTTCAGATGCTCTGCTGCCTTAAGGCACTCTGGGAAATGACTCTGGACTTCCCATACAGGGTGATTGTCCCTTAGTAGGTGATTCATATGACTTTGTATGAATGACCTAGTCCTCGAATGATTCGGGATGGAGTAAGATGGTGACTTAACAGGGATTTCAAGGATGGTTTGTTCATGGCCATATATGTCTCCCCACGAAACCCCATAAAGAACATGGTTCCTCTGACTGGGCTGTCTTTCCATGGCTGCTGTGGGAGCTTCTTGGTCCTTACTCACCGCCTGTCTGGTTTCAATTCCCGTGTCTGTTCCATTCTCTAACGCAAGAAATTCCTATGGCTAAGGGACAGCTGACCCACTGAACGTCTCTCAACTGTGGCACCTTGGGGAGGTGCAGAAGAGGGAGGGGGCCTGCAGACAAATCTGGCAACAGCTCTGTTTGTCCCCAGCAAGTCCACAGCCCTTCAGAAGGTTGAGCAAGGAGCCTTGGATGGAAGTCCTGCATACCAAACCCTTTGGAGTCAAAAGTTTTAGACTATCTGAGTAAACAATAAACTGGATAAGGGAACTGCTCTAGGTGAGCTCACCCAAGAGCTCCTCTAAATCATGCCCCCAATCTACTGCTTCTGACCTTCAGTGGTAAGGAGGCTGAGTGCCCATCTCTCCAAGACATTTCCTGACCAGTGTCAGCAGGCTCTGCATTCCCTCTCAATCCTGAGGCTGCTCCATGCATGTATCCTTGGAAGATCAATTTGCTATTGTAATAGAATCATAAAAGACCGAGACGGGCAGAGAGGCTTGCCTAATATCACATAGCTGGTGAGTGGCAGATGGCAGACTAGAGCTCAGATCCCCTAACTCCTAAGCCCTCTGCACATTCTGCTGAAGATGCCCATCATCTCTGACAGCCAATGGAACAGAATGGATATAATCCTCTAAGGCCCTTTCCATCCCCACACCCCCCCCCCTTCTGTGACTGCAACCTTCACTAAGCTCTCTTCTGTATCCATTGGATTTTATTCCTGAAGCCTTTCATTCATCATGCTCTTAGCCCCATGGAAAAGAAACCCAGGGGAAAAATAAATATTTAAATAGAGGATATCTAGAGGATGGGAGGCCTGTTATGTATTGAAAGGCAGAGACATAAGGAGGTACAGATGTTATAGTGGCTGCTCAGGATGCTTTGAGATGTTTTTTGGAGCCTAGCTGGCCTTAAGACTGGAAAGAATTATGTGAGTGGAGAGGACAATCATCTATGGACCTGTTGGCAAAGTTGGTTAGAGCCACTCATTGCTGGGCAGTGAAGACATCATCCATTGGTTGATATCATTAAACTCTGGAGCAGAAATTTCTCAGAGCTTCCTTAGACAAACACCACTTCACTTGCTCCAGAAGTGAACTGCTCATCTTTTCTCTGAACTTTGGAATGCTACTCATCTGTTTATCTTGGGGCAACTTGCATGCCCAAAGTCTTTTTCTCTACCTCTATGCTCTTCATAAAGTCTAGCATGCTTGTGGGATTGAATAAATCTTAAAAAATACTAACATCTGACTTAGTGACCTTCACATGAAAGGCTCCTGAACCCACTGCCAATTCCATTTCTCCTCCCCAGGGTTGGACTGGACTGATCCACTTTAGGCAACACAGGCCTGAAAGAAAATCCAGAAACTTCCCCCTCCCCTGAGAAGGCAATTCCCTAGCAATGTGTGGTGATTGTTTTGCTTAAAGAGTTCAATGTTCCTTTGGCAAAATTAGATAAATGAAATCATGGGTTTCTCTTTGGATTCTAAAGAAGTTTTTGCCATTCCCAAATAATGTCACTTAGCTTCCTCTTTTCAGAGAAGAGCCAATATTCAAAAGCAACATGAATGGCCTAAGAGCTTTCATGATCTCACTGTATAAGATCCTCCTGAGGCCAGCATTGGCTGGGCCCATGAAAATGTGGAACACGGTAATTAATCAGTCATTTCAGAACCCAACATTGAGCTGGAAGCCTGAGGATTCTATAAAGCAAACACTTCTTTCATTGTTTGTCCCTCATTTCTGCTGTCTCACTTTCTGTGCTAGGACTTTCTTATCCTCCTGTTGTGAGAGAAGGCATTTGAGTTTGTCTAAATCAGAGAACCATAGAGTTTGGAGCTAGAAGAGACTTAGAGATCACTTAGTCCAGTTCTCACCTTCTGCAGATGAAGAGGGTCGTAGAGATGGATGGAGAGGTTAAGGACTGGCCCAAGGTCACAAGGTATTAAGTAGCATAGCTGGCATTTGAACCCAGATTATCCAGCTCCAACTCCATGTTATATTCCTTTTACCTGACTGCAAATTCCCTTAGGGCAAGGATTATGTTTTATTTCATCTTTGTGAAATAGGGGCAGTTTGCTGGAAGGCCTGCTTTTCTTCAATCCCTTTTTCTTGCCTTTCCAAGGTTGTACCATTTGACATAGTTTCCTTTGTGGGGACCAATTTTTAATTGGGGAGTGTTAGCTAAGCAGGTCGCTGCAACATTGGGATGAGGAAGGAGATGGGCAACCTCCCTCAAAACAGAGCAGGATTTATTTAATAAGAACAAACTTAAAAAAAAAAACCACACACACAAACAGTATCAGTAGGATGAAGGGAAAGGAAATAAAATGGGGAAAGGGAAATTATACAACCTGAATAACACCACCAGCCAATTGGCCGGCCACTCTGACAATCACATGACTGCCCTCACTAGGTTTCCAAACACTATAATTTTGCCAGGCCCATGTAGGCATCAGAGAGTGGTGATGACGTGAGGTGCCAGCGCCATGGTGACGGCTACAACCAGTAGGTGGAGCACCGTGCCATTTTCGGAGCCCTAGAGGCCAGTGTGCTAACGAGGTTTTTTTTAAAATTCTAGTCAAGGGGCAGCTAGGTGGCACAGTGGATAGAGCACTGGCCCTGGAGTTAGGAGTACCTGAGTTCAAATCCAGCCTCAGACACTTAACACTTACTAGCTGTGTGACTCTGGGCAAGTCACTTAACCCCAATTGCGTCACTAAAAAAAAAAAATTCTAGCCAAAAGATGGGGTCATAAAAACCTCAAATAACAATTCTTTACACATTCAATTCAATAAACATTTATTGCCAAGCACTGGGGAAACAAAAAGGGGAAAAGGAAGGACAGGGCCTCATGAAAGTCCAGCCCCAATGATCAGCAGCTCCCCACCTCATCACATCGGGCACCTGCCCCTGTTGTTGCTTGTCCTTCTTTCTTGAAGAGGACCAATGGCAGCAGGAGGGTGAGGTCTTCAGAGCTGTGCAAAGTCATCAGCCTCACTCTCTCTTCCAGAGCCATCAGAGTTCAGGAGCAAGACCTAGGTCAGGACTGGAGATGACCAGCTTGCAGGGGGAGACCTTGGCCTTGTTAAGAGAAGGTCTTTGCCAGGTCTCAGTTTGTCTGAGACAACACCCATTCAGTGATTAAGGGCTAGGTAAGAACTGAGACCAAAGATGGCCTGCTTTGTCTTCACAAAAGAATCAGTCTGGGAGGGGAAGACCCTCAGAATTTGTCAGGCATCTGAGGCTACATTGAGGAGCTCCCATTGAGGCAACTGCTCCTGTTACAAGCTGAATCTCAAGGGCCTGATTCCTTGGGCACATTAGAATACTTAATAAATATTTGTTGAAGCCAACTGAACTTTAAGGATTACAAAAGCTTCGATTGATGGCGTGTCATCAAGAATTTTTTAAGAAGCACTATGTGCTAGGATGTTGTGCTAAGCAATAGGAATATAAATATTAGCAAAAAAAAAGACAGTCCCTGACCTCAAGGAGCTTACATTTGAATACTGGAAATCAATACATAAAAGGTAACTGAAAAGGGAGGAAAAGAAGATACGCCTAAGGGGACGTGGTAGAGAAGTCCAGCAAGTCAAGAGCAGAGCTTGGAGAGCAGTGAATGAGTGAGTATGGCTGGCTTGGGCACTTCCTGGAAAAGGAGGTTCCAGGAAGAACTCATCTTTTGGAGGAGGGGGCTAAAGGACTGGTAATGTTAAGTATCTTTGTTCTTCATTCCTTATGGGAAGTAGACAAACCCTATAGCCTGAAATAGGCTATTTTCTTCATGTTGCTCAGAAAGTAGAGCCTATTGGTATATCTGGTAAGAAATCAAGGAAAGGGGTACAGATTAGTGGTGAAACTGAAAATGAAATGTGGGTTCCAGAGTCACTGAGACAGATATTGCCACTGCCACAGTTCTCCTCCTGATGAAGGGAAGTTCCCCATTAGTCACTCAATTAGTCTCTGACTCATCTTTTCCAATGGACATCTCAGTGCTCCCTCTGCCACCTGTTCCCCACCCCCAAGTTCATAAGCCATCCTACTGACACACTTGCTTCCAGGTGTAGTGCTTATCTTAGCAGGAAGGGCCTACTTCCTAGGTCTGTTGAGGAGTCTGCTCTGCCAACCTTAAAATGCTATCTATGAGTTATTTTTTTTATGACATATATAATGGGGGGCAGCTAGGTGGCGCAGTGGATAAAGCATTAACCTTAGATTCAGGAGGACCTGAGTTCAAATCCAGCCTCAGACACTTGACACTAGCTGTGTGACCTTGGGCAAGTCACTTAACCCTCATTGCCCCAGGGAAAAAAAAAAGAATGAAGCCTGGATATAATTCCCCATCACTTTCCCCATACAAATGTCTAATGACATATAATGTATGTTTTCTATGTTATTACATTTAGATATACCTAGGTATATTCTAGTACATATAACTTAGTATTTTAAATCCTTCCTCTTCCTTTTTTTTTTGAGTTGTTATTAAGAAACAAGAAAGCATTGGCCATTTTAGAAACCATCACATAAAGAACAAGAGAATTTTCCAGAATGAGAAGATATGTCAAAAGCACAAACCCATATCAAAGATAAAAATGAAAACATGGGGGGCAGCTAGGTGGCACAGTGGAGAGAGCACTGGTCCTGGATTCAGGAGGACCTGAGTTCAAATCCGACCTCAGACATTTAACACTTACTAGCTGTATGATCCTGGGCAAGTCACTTAACCCCAATTGCCTCACCAAAAAACAAAAACAAAACCAAAACATGGGCCCTTCCTAAGGATAGAGATTATTTAAACTTTAAGGTATTTGCCATCAACCACAGAACATTTTACTTTCAATGGTCTTTATTTCCAAACTGAATTTGGTCATTGTAGACCTTAACCTTGAGATCTTGGGAGCACAGTATCATTTCTCAAGCCCTAGTTTTTTACATTGGTGCCTGCTGCCTCCATCTACCAGAACTCCAACTGCCATGACTGAACCCACTGTTAGTAAGAGGAAGGAAGGAAAATGGCTCGTCCTTGCTCTCACCCCAGGAGCAGCCTTTGCTGCCTCAGGTTCCCAAACCTGATGACTCCTAAAGAAACACATGCCAAAAAAAGAAAGAAAGAAAGAAAGAAAGACATGTGATAATTTAATAATAACAATAATAATGGTGCTCAAGGCATTTTCAGGGAATTAAAGATTAACTGGGAGGAACTCCCAGTCCTAAATACTCAGCTGGGCACTAGATTGCTCTGAAGTCATTAGGGCTCACAAGGCTGTGTTTGGCTCTGTCTACAGTGGCCCACTGGAAAAATGAGGCACTTATTTGGATAATTAGGCTATAAAGCCCACTTTGGGCTGAATTACCAACTGACAAAGAGGGTTTGGGGGTATAGAAATGGATTACTAAAGGAATGTGTGGGTCCTCTTGGACTAGACATCTTTATAAATAGGTATGATTCCTATAAATCTGTCTTGATTTAGGTGTGGTCTGACCTGGGGCAATAAGGTAAACTGAATGTATTTTGGATTCTGTGAGACCCAGACTTCATTTAATCTGTGAAGCTTACCATATATGCAGACATGTGACCCACAATCCTATATTTTCTAAGTGCCAATGAATACCAAAAGGTTTATTTAAATATGTTTAATGTCTCATGCACTAAATCAGTGATTCAGAGATGTAACTTCTATCATTGACTTCCTCTGTAATTCACTTCTTTTCCCCTCCCCCATTTCCTTCATAGGGTGTTATCTTGCATATATTTCTCTCTCTCTCTTTCTTTCTCCCTCTCCCTCCCTCCCACTCTCTAGTCAATTAAAATTGATTTTATTTTGTTCAAAACAACTGAAGACATATCCTGGGGCATCCTCAAAGGAAGGTTGGGGACTGGTGGATCAGACAATTACATTGGGGTGGATTCTCTTTTATCTTCCATTAAAATAGTCAAACTGTCTGGCTAGATTCAAGTTTGGAATTAGAAATCAACTGTCCCAGGGGTTGCCAGTGACTGACAGTATGGTTGCAGACAGGCCAATTGACCCATCTCTTCTCCTTTTGTGAGCCCAGTGATATTTGAAATCATTGATTTGGGATGAGAAGCAGAAAATGTCATTGTCACTAGTGAATACTATCCATTAACACAATTCCATAAACCATTGTTAAGCCATTATTTTGGGTGAGATACAGGGGATTTAAAAAAAAATCATTGGTGTAGGGAACACCAGGAAAGAAATCCCTCTCCCAAAGGCAATAGGTGACTAACTATTCCACATCCTAAAGTCTTAGAGAGTAACCTAGGGCCTTGTGAGGTTAAGGAGTTGACCAGAGTTCATATAGGCAACCAGGTATTGCTGTGGATAGAGCACTGGGCTTGGAATCAGGCAGATTCATCTTCATGAGTTCAAACCTGGCTTCAGATACTTACTAGCTGTGTGACCCTAGGTGAGTCACTATACCCTGTTTGCCTCAGTTTCCTCATCTGTTAAATGAGCTGGAGAAGGAATTGGCAAACCTCTCTCTTTGCCAAGAAAACCTCAACTGGGATCAGGAAGAGTCAGACATGACTGAAAGGACTCAACAACAACAAGAGGATCATATAACTGATATGGGTCAGGGGTGGGACTTGAACCCAGGTCTCCCTGAATTGGAGGCCCTGTTCTCTATCAGTTATGCCAATCTCTGCACCTCATATTCAGCCCATGGAGTATACAAATGCATAACAAGGAAAAACTACCTGCTTTTCAAGGAGTTTAAAATTCTACTGAGGAGGAATACAGACCACTAAACAATCTAGAAACTCATGGGATTTTCATTTATCTTTTGTCCTTCAGCTTCCTGGCTCTCCCTCCCTTCTCTCTCTTCTCCCTTTGGTGTTTTACTAACAAAACTGGCTGGAAATCTAAGGAATCACTCAATAGTGAATTCTGTTGGGCAGTAAATAATGTTCAAAGTCCCTGAGTTCTTTTTGAGTTCCAGTGAAAATACTAGGAACGATTGGAGTATTTTGTTGTGATTGTTGATGTTTTTGAGGACAAGAGCAGTCAGAGACAGTAGCTGTGTGATTGTTCCATAGAGAGACATTTCTCCTTGATTGATTCCGTGGAGCTCTGGGTCAGATCACTTCCTTCTTTTAGCATCCTTCTCATTCGAGGCAGATGCGTGCTCAACTTTTGGAACTGGGTTCAGATGCCTATCTAGATAGGAGTGTAACCAAAACAGATGGTCTGACTTGTCAGACTTTCTCTTCGTTAAAATCTAGCCTGGCCTGCAATTTAACAAAGCTCCAAGCCCGGTAGATACTGATCCTTCAGAGAAAGCCGAAACCCCTAAGTCTAACACTTCCTCTCAGCTGTCCTGAGTAACAACACTCACAAGCTCAGCCCACACTGACTGGGCTTACAGAACTGATCCCAGCTGTATAAGCCCTGCACTGCCATTAACCCTTACCTGCCAAGCCCTTGCTGTAAAGTCAGGGACGACAGGATAAAGCTGAGCAAACTGGGATTTCCATAGAGGTGGATGTAGTTTGCAGGAAAAAACACTGGTACAAAGGGAAACAAGAGATTATTAGACACCAGCTGTGGAACAGGAACTCTGCCAAGTGCTTGATGTGATCTCATTTGATCCTCACAACAATCCACCAAGATAAGTGGTATTATGATTCCCATTTTACAGTTGAGGAAACTGAGGCAAACAGAAGTGAAGTGACCTGCCCAGGATCACACAATAAATGAAGCCAGATTTGAACTCAGGTCTTTCTGACTCCAGGCCCAGCATTCTATCTACTAAGCCATCTGTTTAGGTAAAAATGACTTGCTGAAAGTCACATGTGGTAAGTAGCAGAGACAGGAGCTGAAGATTCTCACTCTAGGTTCAGCACCCTTTCTACTATAACCTTGTGTCTCTTTGGTCTCTAGAGGACCCACTGCTTGTTTTTTTATTGAGGATAAAGCACCCAAGGTATCGACCACCCCACAGTGCTTGGGGTTAAAGACCTCTCTGACCCTGAGAGGTGGCATAACATGATGCCAGTGGGATTGTTTTTCAACCTTTTCTATGAACTACTAAAAAAAAAAATCTACCTTTGTAGATAACCTTCAGGTTATCAGTAAAAAGTATTAACTTCCATTGTTTCCTTTTTTTACTTCCTAAAACAGATCTATCTTGATCTTCCTAGTTTTGTTAGATTTCCCTCCTCAAATCATGTTATATTTATTTATCCATATATACCCTTTGCATGTTGTATTTACTTTTCTAATATATATTTCCTAGCACAGGGGTTATTAACCTGGGGTCTATCTATAGACTTCCAAGGACTTTAGGGATAGATTTTAAAGGGGGGTGGTGTGTGAATTTGGTTGGCAGGAAAATAATTATATCTTTATTTCAATAGAATTAATGTTTTTTGTAATCTAGTATATTTTTATTTGCATTTTCTTTCTCTTTTTCCCCCCAGGGCAATGAGGGTTAAGTGACTTGCCCAGGGTCACACAGCTAGTAAGTGTCAAGTGTCTGAGGCTGGATTTAAACTCAGGTCCTCCTGAGTGCTTTAACCACTGAACCACCTAGCTGCTCCATTTATTTGCATTTTAAAACAAGTATATTTTATATAAATTTTAAAACATTCTTCTGAGAAGAGTTCCATTGGCTTCATCAGACTTCCAAAGCAGGCTGTGACACATACAAAAAGTTAAGAACCCTGTTTTAGTAGAATTGTAAGGTCCTTGAGGGCAGGGACTGGACTATTTCAGAGTGTGTGTGTGTGTGTGTGTGTGTGTGTGTGTGTTTATGTGGCTGGTACCTAGCATAGTGCTTTGCACTTAGTGTTTATTACTTGCTCTTTGAATTGAATTTAGTTGAAAAAAAAAACAGCCACTTTGTTCTCAGCCCACGGTGCCTGTAAACTAGTATGACTGCCCTTTGTCCCATTAACATTTGGGTTTCTAATCTCTCAGTGATTCTGGAACATGAGATGAAGGACTGGAGGCCATCGCACTCAGTCAGATGACCAGCATCCTAGTTAGGTATGAGTTTTGCCAAAGACAAAATGTGCAACTGGGCTACAAATTTAGTGCAATTCTGTGAGCATATCAGTGGACAGTTCTACTCTCACATCACCTTACTCCCATTTCATGAGTTCAGATCTAACCCCTTCTATTTCTTAGTAAATGAGTTAGATCATAAATTACTCGACCCCACTCTCCACCCCCAATCCATCACTTGGCGGCCAGCATTCTGACTAGTCTTCTTAGACTGGTTCTCAGGGATAGACACACGGTTCCATTATCAGGAAGCACTAGAAAGCTTCTCACCTTGATAGGGCTTTCTATCTATAGTTTATACTCTGCAGACAGCCTTTGAGAAGCCAAGGCTCAAGAGGTATCAGAGTAGGACTTTAGTGGGGTTTGTATGTAAAAGATAAACTGTTTCCCGCAAATAGGATAGTGGACTATCTGCCTTTAATGTTTTCTGGCGGTCCTGAAGAACATAGACTGAAACCCAGTGGTTTATAGAACTAGCTTGGGATAGAAATACAAATCGACTCCATTCTAAGATACAGCTAAACTGGGGATTCCTAGCTGCTCTCCAAATCTGATATTCTGTCTCCTGCCTCCCTGTACTTTCATAGGCTTTCCTCTGTGCCTGGGATGCACCCCTTCATTTCTGACTCTTAAATTCCTTTATAAATTATAGTATTTAAGAGTTGTAAGGGACCTCAGGGTTTATTTAGTACAACCCATGCACAGAATTAATGACTTTACCCCAAAGGGCTAAGTAGTTATGACCCAATGTCATAAGATTAACATCTTTGTTGCTCAAGGACCAGATTGAGAGCCAACTCCTCCATGATGTCTTCTGGGATACTCCCAGTCATCAGGGTTGTTTCCATCCTCAATTTTCTTTCTTCACTCATTTGTATAGCTATATTCCCCACCCCACCCCACTCCAGGTAAGCTCCTGGAGGGCAAGGACTGAGTGCCTATTACTGTACTTGGTTGGTAGTTAGTAATTGTTTGTTAAATTAAATTGAATGGGATGCTTTTGGATTCTCCTTGACTTGTATTCATTTTAATCCTGTCGTTTTACTTCTCCCCTAACTTCTTTTACTTCATGTTATCCACAGGAAAAAGGGAAATTGTGACAGTTAATGAAGAAAAAGCTATATAATTTGGAAACTCCTGTAGGATTGTAAGTATAGGTATTGTTATTATTTATCTTGTGACTTGGGATGAGATACAGACTCTCTGATTCAGTTTCCTCCTCTTTAAAATGACATGTTGGATTAAATGACCTCTAAGATCCCTCTAGCTGTGAGGTTTTGTGAGTCTATTATAAAATTATTATTTTTTCAGTGAGTACTAATAGCTGGCACTCAATAAATATCTGTAGAGGGAAGGCAATAAGCATTTATAAAGCACCTACTATTTAATGTGCCAGTCACTATGCTGAGTGCATTTTACAAACATTATCTCATCTGATCCTCACAACCACCTTAGCAAATAGATGCTATCTATTATTCCTATTTTGCAGTAGAGGAAAGTGGGGTGAACAGGTCAAGTGGCTTAGCCCGGGTCACAAGCCTGGTAAGTGTCTGAGGTCAGGTTTGCACTCAGGTCTTCCTGACTCTAGACCCATCGCTCTATTCACCATGCCACCATCTGCCTCTCCGAAAGAACATAGAATGAATGAATGAATGAATGAATGAATGAATGAATGAATGAATGAATGAATGAATGAATGAAGTGCTGTCTTTAGCCTTCACAGGGAGCTAAGAATATTTTCTGGGGTGGTTGACTTGATCTGGAAACCACGTAAGAGGTGAGCTTTTCTTTGTTAAAGGCTTATCAAAAGAAATGCCATTGCCTTTTGTTTTTAATTGCTGAATCCTTTCAAAATGGCTCCTGAAAACCCAGGTAAACCTTAGTACAATCCCACGAGCACATGTTCTTCCTTGTACTGAACAAAGCCTGGCTTTGCTCCTAACTTCCCTTCCCTGATGCTTAACCCTGCAGTCTCCCTTCCTGGGTAGGAGACCCTTACACTTCCAAGAGAGGAGGAGAAAGGTGCTTGGCAGAGCACGGATCTATCTATGAAGGTTTCTCTTGATTTCTAAATAATGGTTGACTTGAGACTCATGCTCCAGTGAGGTGACTGAGCAGAAACACTTCCTTCAAATCTGGAACACCTGTAGTTCCTCAATTATGTAAACATCACTTCTGTCCATCTTGCACTTCTGCTGACAGCATGTACTCTTTTAATTTTTTAATTTTTTTGTTTTGTTTGTTTTTGCGGGGCAATGAGGGTTGTGACTTGCCCAGGGTTATACAGCTAGTAAGTGTCAAGTGTCTGAGGCCAGATTTGAACTCAGGTCCTCCTGAATCCAGGGCCTGTGCTTTATCTCCTGCGCCACCTGGCTGCCCCCACAGCATGTACTCTTAATATGATAAAGCCAATGTGATTCAGAGCTAACAGCTAAATCGTAGAAAGGCAGTGGATTGGAAGTAGGAAACCAGGGTCATGGCTGTTCCTAACTAGTTGTATAAACTTGGACAAATTACTTGACTGCTCTGAGTCTGTCTCCTCATCTGTCACATGATGAGGGTGGATTAGTTGATCTTTAAGTACAACAAGGGCCAGCAGTCTCAGCAGGATATAAATCCACAAAATGTCAAAAACCTTGTTTTTATCAAGTAACTACTTCAAGAATTTCTCAAATGATTGCCATTTGCGTTTCTAGTTTTTATTTGACTGAACATGCGCTCATGATTATGTGACATCTCTGAAAACTTATTTAATGCCTTTACACATGTATCTATCTTTTTTTTTTTTTAGTGAGGCAATTGGGGTTAAGTGACTTGCCCAGGGTCACACAGCTAGTAAGTGTTAAGTGTCTGAGGCCGGATTTGAACCCAGGTACTCCTGACTCTAGGGCTGGTGCTCTATCTACTGCGCCACCTAGCTGCCCCACATGTATCTATCTTTATAACAATTAAGTAAAAGGTTCCCTGTATTATGTATTTTTGTATGAGGGCAGCATCAGGGACTGTCGGCTGATGAGAAACCAGTCCACAGGAGTTTGCACAACTTGCTTTGCCCGATACAAGATCTGGGCCCCTCCATTCTATGTCATCATGAATGTCTAAAAGCAGGCTGATCCCCTTTGCTCAACCAATCAGTCCATAAACATTTATTAACTACCTACTATGTTCCAGGCATTGTGATGAGTGCTGGGAATATAAATGAGGGAGAGAGAGAGAGAGAGAGAGAGAGAGAGAGAGAGAGAGAGAGAGAGAGAGAGAGAGAGAGGTGAAAGACAGAAAGACGGGAAGGAAGGAAGGAAGGAAGGAAGGAAGGAAGGAAGGAAGGAAGGAAGGAAGGAAGGAAGGAAGGAAGGAAGGAAGGAAGGAAGGAAGGAAGGAAGAAAAGCACAGTCCCCACACTCAAGGAGCTTACAAGGTAATGGGAGAATGAAGAACAGGAAAAGGGAGCTGAAAAGGGGAGAGGGGAAATCCTTGCCATAGACTGAATCTGAGGGTGAGCCTTTCATCGGCCCCTTCCCTTACATTCTTTTGGATAGATGATGTTTTCTATTTCATACTTTGTATGAGTACATACAAACAGAAAGACCTGTCATCCAGACCTGAGATTTCATCCATTCTGGGAACTCCCTGTATGAAAACTCCTCTTACTCATGCACATTAGCAACCCAGATTAATTTATCATTTTAGAGAGTAGCCTGGAGGCCCCAAGGGGCTTTTTAAAGTGATCTGCCCATGGTCACATAGCCAAAATGTGTCAAAGGATTTCACCCCTCCCCCCAAAACCAGGACTTCCAAAGCCAGCTTTCTATCCACTACATTACAGAGCCTGTCCACGTTGCAGCAGCGTGTACATTTACACTCAGATGGTTCTTCAGTTCAGCCTGAGATTATTTGGTTCATGAAATGATAGTGCAAAAAAAAAAAAAAAGTAAACGGAAATTTGAAAAACGAGCAGATATACAGCTTTTGGTTGGCATGAGGAGGGAAAGAAGGCAGATCTTTCAAAGCTATAGTGCCCAGTCTTGCCCTCCAAGGTGCCTGTGCAGTTCCTGTTAATGACAGCTTTGTGAAGGCATCTGAGGGAGGATCTCTGGCTCCAAAGAGGAAAGGGGGTGGAGATGAGGGTGTCTCTGGTGTAACAACAACTGAGCTATTGTCCTTGTTGTCCCCACCCTCACTCCACCCCTTCCTTCTTTGCAGGATTCAGGACCATACCTAGTTAACATGATAAGGTGATGCAAGTACTTTCTTTTTCTTTTTCTTTTCTTTCTTTTTTTTTTTTAAAGGAAGTTTTTTTTTTAATTCCTTCATTTCAAGAGGCTGCTATCTCCTGGGCAGCCACTGCCTGCAGGCCTATGAATGGACTCTGACCAGCAGCCTGTGGGCTTCTACTATTTCAAAAGAAACACTTACCCGGAACAAAGCATAGGATAGGAAATGAATCCAGTGGGGAGTCAAGTCATCCCTGGGGAGAAGTGGGTATGAGAGAGGGATTCTTCAGACCATGACCTCATTTGTCCCCTTTATCAATTCAGGGCCCATTCTTATAAAACTTCATTCTGCAACTTAGCTGATCCAAACCATAAAGCACAGGTTAAAACTCCTCTTCCCTTTGGCCCTACTTTATTTTTCTGGGGAGCAGGTTTTTTTAGTCTTGGTTTTTAGCTTCCTTTTTTTGAGCACTTGGGTTCTCTCACCTGTCTGGCACAGTAAAGGATGCCAAAGCTGCTATAATGATGTAATTTATATTGATCATCAGTTAAGCAGCAAGGAAATTCAGAATGAAGGAGGAAAATCCAGAGTGACGCTTGGCTGCAGACCTACCAAGTGTCACTAATTAAGGCAGGAAGTTGTCTCTCCGGAATCATGGCCAGCTGATTTTGACAAGTAGTTCCCTCTCTTGGCAAAGGACTATGGGACCTCATTCAACAGAAATGGAAATTTCATTCAGAATTCCCCCCCTGATTTGCTTGAATCCTGGAGGGGCTTACCTTGATCTCCAGATCTAGTTGTGAATGCTTTGGCCTTTAGAAGTACAAGTCAAGCTAGTTAACCTCAGTGGCACTGCAGTGGACCAGTTTAGTGACTGAGTCTGTGATAACTAGATGTGTAATTCTGGACAAGTCAACTTATCTTTTGGGGCTGTAGTTTCTTCATCATAAAAGAATATGAGAGGAATAAATCAGGGGTCCCTGACCTTTACCTGAGGAGACATTTTTCTTTTGAGAACCCATCACCTGGGGGTTCTTGGTCAACTAGGTGTTGCAGTACAAAGAGTGGTCAGGGCTGGAGTCAGGAAGACTCATCTTCCTGAGTTGAAATCAGGCCTCAGACACTAGCTTGGTGACCCTGGGCAAGTCACTTAACCGTTTTGCCTCAGTTTCCTCATCTGTAAAATGAGTTGGAGAAGGAGATGGCAAACCACTCCAGTATCTCTGCCAAGAAAACCCCAAATGGAGTTACTAGGAGTTGGATACAATTAAGTTGGATACAACAATAACAACAAATAAGGGTCGGAAGAGAGTAGAGCAGATGGTGTTCCTGATAATATGTATACTAGTGTGGGGAGTGACAATAAAATACATGAGTGGAGTTCTGAAGAAAGGAGAAGGAACCTTGACACTGAACATGCTCTCCACAGTCACACCCTAACCCCCAATTCTAGTAAACTGTAAAGAAACCAGAATTCAGGTCTAAGAGGTTATTTTTAAAAAAGTTTTTAAAGGTAAGATCATGTTTTATTTTTTCATCACCTACCTTTTCCACTATATCCTTCTTCCCACCACCTTGGACACCCATTCCTCATAATTAAGAATTTTAAAAGAGGTGGAAAGAAAAGTTTAGTAAAGCAAACCAACATTTGAAAAAAGTCTGATACTACATGTAGTGTTCCCCTCTGGAGGTTTTCTACCTCAGAGAAATCTTATTCTCTAGAGTTAAAGAAAGTGGGGAAAGAAACCCAAATGCACCAAAAAGTATTCATCACAGCTCTCCTTTGTGGTGGCAGAGAACTAGATACCAAAAAGGGGCCCATTAATTGAAGAATGACAGAATACATTTTAGTAGGTGCATTGGGAGAAATGGTGAAAGGGACAGTTTCAGAGAAACCTGAGAACATTTGAACTGATTAGGGAGTGAAGTGAGCAGAACCAGGAAAACAATTTATGTAATAACAACATTGTAAAAAACAAATACATTTGATGGAATACTATTGTGCTGTAAGAAATTATGATCAGGGGGGCGGCTAGGTGGCGCAGTGGATAAAGCACCGGCCCTGGATTCAGGAGTTCCTGAGTTCAAATCCGGCCTCAGACACTTGACACTTACTAGCTGTGTGACCTTGGGCAAGTCACTTAATCCCCATTGCCCCACCAAAAAAAAAAAAAAAAAAGAAATTATGATCAGGAGGAGTTCAGAGAAACCTGGAGGGTCTTGTGTGAGCTGATGATGAGTGAGATGAGCAGAACCAGAAGAACATTGTACACAGTATCATCAACATTGAGTGTTGACCTACTGTGATGGACTATATTCTTCTCACCAATGCAATGGTACAGAAGAGTTCCAGGGAACTCATGATGGAAGAGGATCTCCAAATCCAAGAAAAAAAAAAAAGAACTGCGGAGTATAGATGCTGAATGAACCATACTGTTTCTTTTGTTTTTGGTGCTGTTGTTTTTTTCTATTTTGAGGTTTTTCATCAGTGCTCTGATTTTTTCTCTTATAACATGACTAATGCAGAAATAGGATTAATGTTATTGTGTGTGTATATATATATAACCTATATCAGATTACCTGCTGTCTAGGGGAGGGAGAAGGGAGGGGAGGGAGGGAGAAAAATCTGAAATTGTAAAGCTTGTATAAACAAAAGATAAGAATTATCTTTACATGTAACAGGAAAAAAAATAAAATACTTTATTAATTAAAAAAACAAAAACAAAAACAAAAAAACCCCAAAATAAACAAATACATTTGAAAGATTAAGAACTTTGATCAGTGTGATAAATTAGCCATGATTCCAGAGGACCCATAGTGAAACATGCCACCCATCTCAGGACTGAGAAGCATTTGGACTCAGGCAGCTGGTTGGTGAAGCGTAAAGGGTGTTGGACCTGGAGTCTGAAAGATGAGTTCAAATCCAACCTCAGACACTAACATATTATGTGACCCTGGGTAAGTCATTTAACCTCTGGCTGCTTCAGTTTCCTCATTTATAAAAACAATAATAGCACCTACTAGATATTTAACCTGAGCCAAGTCACTTAACCTCTGACTGCTTCAGTTTCCTCATCTATAAAAGGTAGATAATAATAATAATAGCTCCTGCCTCCCAATGTTGTTGTATCAAATGGTAGAGGGAGTACCAGTACCAAGAAAATCATGGATTTGTTTAATGTCAGGAGTTTGATCAGGGGAATCCCTGATTCATTTGATGAGTTTCCTATTTGATTAGATGAGATTTTAGGGAATCTTCAGCAATTTCAATGGGGTGAAATAAAGACATTCCCATACTCATATTATATTGGCTATTTTGAGTATTTGTAAGGGATTAAGGAACCTCTCATCCCCATATTTGAAGGACCCTAGACACAATCTTTGTCCAAACTTTATTTTGTAGATGTCCTGGTATTGCTCCAGACTGGAGCAATGAGACAAAAACGGGGAAATGATGACTTGGGGCCACCCCCTTCCCCAGGATCTAGCCCTATCATTGTAAGCCTAGAGGGGAGTCCTGGGCCACCATTCCAGGCATTTAATAAACATCTATTAAGTTCCTACTATGTGCTGTGTTAAATTTATTGAGTTCCTACTATGTGTTAAGTGCTAGAGATACAAGAAAGGCAAAAGTCAATCATTGCCTTCAAGTTCCTCACAGTCTAATGGAGGGAAAATATACAAACACGGTGCAAATAACTTTATACAGGATAAATGGAAAATCATTAACAAAGGAAAGACACTAGAATTAAGGGGGATTGTGAAAAGTAGAATTTTAGCTGGGACTTGAAGGATACTAGGGAAGCCAACAGGCAGAGATGAGGGAGATGAGAATCCAAGCCATTGGAAATGCAGAGTTGGGAGATGGAGGGTCAGTGCTAGGAACAGCAAGAAGGTCAATGTCATTGGAGTACTCATTGGTGAGGAAGAAGGTGTAAGAAGACTGGAAAGGTAGGAGGGAGCAAGGTAAGGAAGGGCTTTGAATGCCAAACAAGATTTTAAAATAGTTGATCTTGGTAGTGATAGAGAACAACTGAAGTTTATTGACTCTGTGTGTGTGTGTGTGTGTGTGTGTGTGTGTGTATGTGTGTGCAAATGCACGCGAGAGCGCATGCATGTGCCATGATCAGACGTGTACTTTAGGAAGACCACTTTGATAGCTCAGTGTAGGAAGGACTGGAACAAGGAGATACTTGAGTCAGGGAGACCAACCAGTTAGCTCTTGCAATAAGCTGAAATCAGTAGGAGATAGGAACAGATTGGATTATGGGGAGAGAGGTGGTGGTGAGACAGATGTATGAGTCCAGGATGATACCTAAGTTTTGAGCCTGGATGGAAGATGGTGGTACCCTCAGTTGGAGTTCAGAAAAGGAGAGGATTTGGGGGGAGAAAATAATGACTTCAGTTTGGGGCATATTGAGTTTAAGGTGTCTAAGAGACATCCACTTTGAGATATTCAATAGGCAGTTGGAGATTAGAGACTGGAGGAAGAGAGGTTAGTGCTGGATATATAAATTTGAGAATCATCAACATAGGGATGATATTGAAACTATGGGAGTTAATGAGATTACCAAGTGACATAATATAGAGGGAGAAGAGAAGAGAGCCCAGGAGAGAGACCTGAGGGACATCTATAGTTAGTGGGCACTGCTTTGATGATGATCCAGCAAAGGAGATTGAGAAGAAGCAGTCATATAGGAGGAAAACCTGGCTTGAGTAGTGTCACAAAAACCTAGAGAGAAGAGAGTATTGAGGAGAAGAGGGTGACCAACAGTATCAAAGACTGCAGAGAGGTTAAGAAAGATGAGGATTGAGAAAAGGCCATTCATTTTAGCACTTAAGAGATCATTGGTAACTTTGGAGCAGGATGAGTTGGAACTTAGATTGCAGATAGTTATGTGAGATTTAAAATTGGATACTAGAGCATTAATTTCCCCTCTTTAACCTTTAAGAAGAATTTATCTCCCAGACTAGTAAATGGAAGAAGCTTCTGGTCTCTAGTTAGAGCTTTTATTGTGTGGTAGTTACCAGGTGATGTTGATTAGAAGGATAGGGAAGTAGAAATACAAAACAAATAGTCTTAAGTCTAAGCTTAGTCTCTATTCCGTATAAAACTCACCAAAAGCCCAAGGCCACCTTTGGGGAGGAGAGAGCCGAGTCAAGCACATGCTGCTAACGGCGAGCTGGGCCGCGTCCAACTCCAGTCAGCGTCTTTCTGAGCAGCGCAGTCATCGTACCAGGAGAGCAGGCCAGAGCTCCCACTTCCGTTCTCTCCTTGCCTTTTAAGCTCACACCCCGGAAGTGGAGTGCTTAGCAGCCAGGCTGGCGTGCATAGCCCATGCACGGCCGTCGGTCTCCTCCCCAAAAGGGTGGTCCTTTAAAAAAACTGGCGTCTTTCCATATTCACTAACCAACTGTTAAAAAACTTTTGACCACAGTTAAGAAGAGAGTGGGAGGAAAAAAAGTGGAGGTATTGCCTTCTCAAGAAATTTATCTACAAAAAGGAGAAGAGATATTGGGATGATAGCTATTGGGAATGGATGGATGAAATGAGTGTTTTTGAGAATGGGGGAGATGCGTATGTTTGTGGGCAGTAGGAAAGCAGACAGTAGACAGGGAGAGATTGAAGATAAATGAGAGAGGGGGAATTAGAGGGGGGAATCTTCTGGAGATGGGATGGAATGTCATCACTTGTGTATGCCTTAGTAAGGAGAAGGACCACTTCTTCATGTAAGACAGAGATGAAGGAGGAGATAGTGGGGGAAGGCAACTGAGTGAGATGAGATAAGGAGGAGGAGAGAAAAGAGAACCCTCAGTGAACGAGGTTCTCAGCTGAGAGAATGAGGGAGGGGGAGGTTTGAGGAAGAATGAAAAGTTTTAGCAATGCCACTGTGGTGAGTAGGATAGTAAATCAACTAGGAAAATACAAAATAATTACCTTGCTGTAGTGAGGGCCGAGTTGAGATTCTATAAAATAATTTATATTGGATCTGATTTGCACAATTCTGCAAAATTTCCCTAATTTCCTTTAGTAGTACATGAGTAGGAGCAAAGGCAGAGTGTGGTTGGAATATTACAAGGCTGAGCTTTAGCAAGGTAAAATCAACATTTGGATAAGGGACCAAGGAACTCGAGAGGACAGTGTAGAGTTTAATTAGTTCACCAAGGGGTCAAGATGAGGAAGGGAAGAGAATGTGTAGTCATTTCAGGGATGATGGACTGGTAAAGAACTGTAAAGATGAAGAATAGAGTTTGGAGTAGAAAGAGGAAGAGGCAGAATGGCAATGGATTTTGATTAGATAAGGGAGTTTCAGAGTTCATGAATATGGAAATGGTACATCTGTGGGTGACAGCAATATCAAAAGTCTGACCCTCTCTGTGTATAGCTGAGATAGGGTGGAAGAGTAGGTCATATGAAGTGAATATATATGTTTAAGTCCCTTAATATAAGGGTAAGAACTGGAGAGGGGAGAAAGACTATGAGCCATGGGCTGAACTCATTGAAGAAAGGAAGAAAGTTCTAGAGATTAGTAGAAAAAAGTTACTAGAATTTTTATTGGGTGGTAGATATAGATTAAGTTAACCTCATAGGAAGAGAGGTTACTGAGTGATGTGTTACTACATAACCTCTCCTCCTATGATGTTAACTATGAAGGCCAACTTGAAAATGGCAAAGGGGGAGGAAAGAGTATACCAATTCCCCACTTCAGCCAGTGAGTGGAGGATGAGTAAAAGTACAGGGAAGAGTATGATGACTTACCTGGCTTCAGATACCCACCAAGTCAGAAGGACTCTGACTCTATGGGAGTGGGACTTTTTATGACCTTAGGTGACCAGGAAGCAGTATCAAGGGAGGCTGGGGCCAATCAGGTCCTGGGGACAGCTTTATTACCTTTTAGGGAAAATGAATTCCTGTTTTGGGGAAAGAGTTGGGGAGGAGAACCATTGGTCCTATCACAGTGGTAAATGAGCCCCTGAGATGCCAGAGTCCTTACCAGAATTTTGTCTTACATGGAAATAGGTAAAATCCTGGGGGCTGACCCCAGGCAGTTATTTTTTCTCTTTGACTCATTGCCCCCACCTAAAGAGTCTCCCAGAAATTTCCAAAATAAAGCTCTAATATAGCTTATATCTAGATTTCCCCAAAGATGACTAGGGGCTCCCAGATCCCTTATAAACATTCAAGGTAGCACATACATATTAAGTATAGGACAGCCTTTATTAACTCCACAGAAAATATAAAAGACCCTAGAAATTATAGAAACCTATAGATATAGAAACACAAAAAGCACTCAAATTTCTCCCACCTGCCCCAAATTACTAACAAGGTAACACCCTGGCATTCCAGGAAAATCTCTTCACAGGGACATTCACAGTCCAATCATAGTGCTATCTTGTGGTTTAGACTCCCCCGGAAACTTAACCTACTTTGGGGGCCACTGAACAAGCAATCTCTTTCCCATTAGACCTGCATTTTCCAAATAATTCACTGACTTTGCTCTCCAAGTAAGATGCTTCTCAGGACTTATGGATCCTCTTCCTTCTACAGGGAATCAGCTATTATCTGGAAATCATCTTCTCTCTCTCTAGAGCATCTGCTTTCCAAACTCTTGAACTTGCAAACTTGATCTAGGCATTATCCATGAAGGAATAACCAAGACTGGGCCTCCCATCTCAGGATGACTAGGCACATACTTTGGGCATGTGGTTTCTTCAGGGGATCTTTCATTCATTGCCTTGGTTGCTGTTATCCCTATGACTGGGAAAGCCCACCCTCATGAACTCTCATCAAAGCCATGGGTAAGAATATGGGTTCCTACTCCAAAGCAGCCATTATTGGTGATTTTACAACCCCAGCACCAGGCCTCTGGTTCCATCTTTTGAACAGAGAAGTTGAAAGACAGACAGACAGACAGAGACAGACACACAGAGACAGAGACAAAGACACACAGAGAGGCAGAGATACAGAACCAGATACATAGGCAGGCAAAAACAGAGACAGAGAAACAGAGGTAGAGATTCGGAGGCACTGGGACAGAGACCCAGAAAGATAGACAGAGACAGATACCATTATGTCTATCCCGTTATCCCATTCTTCATATACCACCTTGAGGAAAAAAAAAATAGTTGGCTACTCTTTCTTTAAAGTCTCCAGAGCTGATTCTTTCCCTTATCTCTATCCAGAATCCAAAGGAATCTTGTTCTTCTGTGAATGTGTCATTTGGGCTGTCATCACTTATTGAGGTGAGGTGTTGGCAATGAAAAATTGTCTGTTCCCTTAGTATGAAAATGTTAAGCTCTGATTCCGAGTACCTGTAGAAGACCTAGAAAGATTCAAAGTATTATTGTAATGTTGATGAGTAATGGTTACCCAATGAACTCAGCAAATCTTGCCTGGCTATGAAGCTACCATGGTCCTTCACAGCTGCTTGTTGCAGCAAAGCCACAATAGGCTGAATTAATGACTTCATCACTTTGACATAATCATAATTCCTTACTGGTCCTCAGGAGTAGCTCTTGCCTAAATGGAGGCTGTGGTTGGAGGGATGGGGAGACATCGATGAAGGAGACAAATGTGGAAGCATAGGTAGATCCTGCAGAAAGTGGGAACAATATAGTTTCTGAGGAAATCAACTAGATCTTCGGCCAATAATATTTTCCCACCTTTCAACATCTCGCTAAATTGTGAGAACCTCCTTTCAATTGTTCCCAAGTCTCTCCTCTCCTTTTGCTCCCCCACCTCTCCAAGCATGCTATTGTTTGTGGTGGGGTTTTTTTGGTCTAGACATGTGATATTATCAATATGGGAAGCTCCCAATGAGGACCTTCCCACCACCAGTGGAGATGGGCAACTGTCTTGCAATTTATGGTTTTATAGAATTGCCTGGGGTTTCTAAATTTCATATCAGCAGGCCTCTCAATTTTATTTCTTTAGTCTATCTCTATAAACCCTAGAACCTGCACCATTCCTTTTGGTCTCTTCTTTTTTTAAACTGTTCTCCCATCTCTTCCTTATACAACATCTCCTGGCCTGGAGATAGGTCAGAGGACCTCCTCTGACTATCTCTCCCTCCCTCTCCCTACTCTATCTACACTCCCTCTACCCAAACTCTAATTTCTCCCAGGAAACATCATCTAACCTGAATATAGATGTTCATTCAAACAATTACATGTAGCCCAATATAATCACATTTAATCCAAGGACCATGTGAGATTCTGTTAATCATGTCCAACAATTGAAAAGCATGGACTGATATAGTCATTGTTAGCCACAAAGGATTTTCTTGCCACAGAAACAGTGTTTTTCTTTTGTGTATTTTTCAATGTCTTACTGTACTGTGAAATAAATGTTATTTCCATGTCCTATGTCATCCTAATCACCATTCTGATTCCATATTACTATATTGGCTTCTTCACAGTTGCCACAAGTTATGTGATGGTGATATTCTAGCCTTAATCCTGCCCCTAAAAGAACTGTGAGAGGTAATGGGGTATAGCAGATAAAACATTGAAGTATCTTGGGGACAGAAGACTTGGACTGGAGTCCAAGTTCTGCCATTTGCAAGCTGTCATCTTGGAGAGACCACTTATTCTCTGAGGCTCTGTTATTTCATCTGTAAGAATCACCAGGACAATAAAACAACCATTCAAAAACATCTATTAAGCACCTACTGTGTGTGTAGCACAGGAAGGGATAGTAGTACTTGAGTTACACTTTGAACAAGGCAGGGGCAAGGAGTGAGTACATTCCAAAGATGAGTAAAGGCACCAAACTGGTAGGGGGCATAAAGTAGAGGCAGGAAGACTTGTTAAGAGGCTATTTCCATATTTTAGGGAGATGATGTTGAGGGACTGTGCTAGGACAATGACAATAGGAAGAGAGAGGAGGGGATGGATTTAACAGATGCGCAGAGATGAAACCAAAAAGATCTGGTAATTAATTCAATAAAAGGAGTAAGGGAGAGGAAAGAGTCAAAGGAGGTCCAATGTTAGGAAAAAGGTAGACTGGACAAACAATGTTGTCATGGACAAATGTAAAATGAAGTCAAAAGGAAGAGTAGGTTGGGGGGGGTGGTGGATAATGAACTTATTTTTGGACAAATTGAGATGTCAAATAAGAGCATTTATAAGGTACTATATTCATGTAAACCGTGGTGGTGGAGATGACGATGACAATGATGGTGGTGGTGAAGATAAAGATATAGAGTATGATCATCCTTAGGATGTTCAGGATCAATTAATCAATCAACAAGTATTGATGGATGACTGGCACTCTGCTAGGTTCAGGAGACACAAATGTAAAAATTAGATGGTCTTTGCCCTCAAGGAATTTACATTCTAATTAAGGAGAAGCAAGGTTGATAGATTATGTTCATAGATAAATTAACTGGGTCTGAATCACAACTGGAATTGGGGATGGGAGAGATTTAGAAGGATGTGGAAACCAGCAAGGGCCATAAAAGAACAGTTTTCTCTTTATTGAAAATAGTGGGGGCAGCTAGGTGGCGCAGTGGATAAAGCACCAGCCCTAGATTTAGGAGGACCTGAGTTCAAATCCTGTATCAGACACTTGACACATACTAGTTGTGTGACCCTGGGCATACTAGTTGTGTGACACATACTAGTTGTGTGACCCTGACCTCATTGCCCCAGAAAAACAAAAAAAAAGGAAGAAAAAGAAAATAGTAAGGAGGGGGAAAAAGCCCTATTACTAATAATTTCAATAACCCCACAATTTTGAGATATTTAATAACAATTCTATACATTTTTCTGGGCTTCCTAGTCAACCACATCCCATTTGACACCTATGAATTCTGTTACATGGCTAGAGTGGGGATGCATGCAGAACTTCCCATGTTGTTGTTTAGTTGTTTCAGTCATATCTGACTCTTCATGATTCTGCGGGGTTTTTTTTTGCAAAGATACTGGAGTAGTTTGCCATTTCCTTCCCTAGCACATTTAACACATGAAAAAACCGAGGTGAACCCAGTTAAGTGACTTGCCCAGGGTCACATAGCTAATAAGTGTCTGAGGCTGGATTTGAACTCAGGTCTTATGACTCTAGGCAGGACAGTCTATTCACTGTGCCATCTAGCTGCCCAACTTCCCGTGGGGCTTATATAATAAGTGTATCTAAATTATTTTAAATTCTAATTGATGTATTTTTACAAACTTCAGCTTGTGTGTTTTATTTAAGACCTAGAAAAGGTACTTAATGCTTAATAGGATGTTATGTTGCTCTTATGAGATAATGCTTTATTGAGCTTGGTATAAATGAATCAGAAACACATGGAATAATGTTTTATTTTCATTTATTTACTTTTTACAAATACAATACTTTAGTTAGGTTTAAGGTACCAAAGAAAGTGATGGTTTGTGGTGTGCATTTTGAGTTTTGTCAAGCTTAAGTAATAGCTTGTGGTGCTTAGTGAGTTCCAGAATGGATCTTAGTAAATTCAAATGAGATTGAATTCCAGCTCAGAACTGACAACTACTAAGTATGAAAGAGACCACACTTTTATGGATGCTTGAAACCTTTCTGATAATATACCCTTCATTTTGTACTATATACAACATTTGGAAACTCTTTAATGACTATTCTCAGGTTTTGAATTAGAGACCCCAAGAGAAGGGACCTCTCATTTTACAGGTACAAAGGCCTAAAGAGGTGAAATTACTTGTACAAGATCTCTAGTAAGGAGCAAAGTTGGGGTTCAAACTCAGGTTCAAACTCTAAATCCATAATTCTTTCACCTTTACCACATTGCCTCACTCTTGTTAGGTGTCTTTGCCTTTTTTTGTTCAGGACCCTGGGACCAGAAACAGAGAAGGAAATTTAGGAGTTGATAGAGATTAATGGTATATTATTAATTCAATAATTCAACATGATAAACATTTATCAAGTGTTTACTATGTGCCTGGTGTTTCCTCTTTTCTTGGTTGAAGAACCCTAAGGGGTACTGATTTATAATGCCCCTCACCAATTACTCAATGTATAACCATCAATTTGTTTACAAATCAAAGTTGTTGTTGTTGTTATTGGTTGTTTGGGGTTTTTTTTGTTTGTTTTTTGGTGGGGCAATGAGGGTTAAGTGACTTGCCCAGGGTCACACAGCTAGTAAGTGTCAAGTGTCAGAGGCCAAATTTGAACTCAGGTCCTCCTGAATCTAGGGCCAGTGCTTTATCCACTGCACCACCTGGCTGTCCCAATCAAAGTTACTTTTAACCCATGGTCTGTGAACAAGGATGCCTGATTGATTGAAGATCAGTGTTGTGAAACTGTTCTGCCTCCAGGAGCCCTTTGGCAGTGCTGGTCCTAAATTTTGAAACAGAACTATAGAGCTGGAAGGAAGCTGAGAGATCTTCTAGTCACAAGGTCATGAGCTAGAAGGAACTTTAGAGTTCATCTAGATTAGAACAACTATCTCCTTTTATAGATGGGGAATCTGAGACCTGAACAACTCAAGGGACTTTATTGAATCCTTAGTTAGTTGCAGAACTGAGACTCGGACCTGGGTCTCCTGACTCCCAGTACAGTGCTTTTTTCCTCTATCATATGCTATTTGCCTTTAGTCCTGAATGTCGTTCAGAGTGCTAGTTGTGAATGTCTCAGCCAAACCACACAGAAATGAAACAAGAAGCCAATTTTGAAGGATCAGAGAAATTTTTGGAGGACTTTGGATATCTTTAACAACACTTGCTTCAGTTGATCTGATTGGAACCAATTCAAATGAACTGTAAGATCTAAAAGTTGAATGCCTTAAAAGAAGTTTTGTTAATGCTTTTTTTGGTTTTGATACCACAGTCATTTCCTGATATTTCCCCATCCCCCTCACCCCAAGGGATGCTGGGACTGCATCTGACAACTTATGAAGCATTTTGGAGTATCCATTTCTGAGAACTAGGGAGGGGCAAGGGTGTGTGGGGGAGTATCATCACTTATTTTCCAGAACTAAGATTGGTCATTGCATTTAAAATGAATTCACTTGCTTTTTAAAGTTTGGTTTCATTTGGTCCCTGTTAATATTGTCCTTTTGCTTTTACTTGCTAATTGACTTTCTGATAAGTGATTAGTTGAACTGAAGGGCTAGGGCTAGCTTTATCTAACTGGCTTTAAGGAATATCTAAAGATGGTAATAACAACAACAATAATAACTAGTATTTATATAGTGCTTTGAAGTTTGCAAAGTGCATTATGTATATTATCACATTTGATCTTCACAACAACCCTATGAGGTAGGTACTATCATTATACCATTTTTCTCATGAGGAAACTGAGGCTGAAATAGGATAATAACTTGCTTAGGGTTCTACAGCTAAGTGTCTGAGGTGGGATTTTCTGCACTCCAAGTCCAGGACTCTATTCATTGCAAAGTAGCTTTGGGTAGTGAAATGAAATGACCAAATATCCACCAATGCAGGATGAGGCAGGACCAGGAGACAAGAAATAATGGGAAATTGGGAGGTGAGTCAATCTAAACAGAAAAAAAAAGAAAGCGGTGAGTCAAAAGAGAGGTAGTCAAGATGGCAGAAAAGAGAGTGAAAAAAATGGCGTGGGGGAGAAAAAAGTAAAGGTAGGGACAACCCAAACCCTTATGACTTAGGCTGTGTTGCTTATTTCTATGTTATGTATGCTCCAGCATCCATTTTTTTTTTTTTTGCGGGGCATTGGGGGTTAAGTGACTTGCCCAGGGTCACACAGCTAGTAAGTGTCAAGTGTCTGAGGCCGGATTTGAACTCAGGTACTCCTGAATCCAGGGCCAGCGCTTTAACCACTGTGCCATCTAGCTGCCCCCCAGCATCCATTCTTGGCAAGAAGATGTAACAGAGTGAGATTTTACTGCATCATTGGTCACTTAGACAAACATGGATCTGGAAATAATAAGAATAACTCACATTTCCATCATGTTACAGTTTACTGAGTGCTTTCCTTATCGTGACCCCTTCAAACATATTATATTATTCCCATTTTATAGATGCCATATAGAATTCAAGTTTCCTCATTTCCAGTATTCTTTCCACTACATCATTTTGCATCCCATTTCCCCTAATGGTTTTGGTCCAGTAGAAACAGACTATGGCATTATTTGACCTCTTTTTTTTTCTACTCTTCTGTCTAATTGAGGCCTAGCAAAGTCCCAAGACCCAAATACTACCTCAACCTTTTAATTTACCTACTTTCCCCTTTCCTACACTTGTCCCTTTTGGAACAAGAATATGGTTCTATTCCAGAAGGCTTTTCTGTGGATTTTGTTATTTTGTTTGTTATCAGTGTCTTTTCTTGCCCTTCCCTTGCAATCTGGTACTTATTATCCCATGTACAGATCAATCAATCAATACACATTTATTAAGAGTGGCAGGTCCTATGCTTGTTGTGGATATGAATACAAAGTGAAACAACTTCTGCTCTCAAGGAATTTATATGCTACTAGGCAGATAGGAGATATTCCCAGATAATTAAATGGAGAATATATATGTATGCAAAATTCTATACTTATATAAATATATACCATATACTTATATATGAAAAATAATCATAACTAGTATTATATAGCATTTATATATACTAAGCTCTTTACAATTAATGATGATGATAGCTAATGTTTATATAGCACCTACTATGTGCCAGGTCCTGTGGGCTTCACAAATATTATCTCATTTGATCCTTACAACAACTCTGAAAAAGTAGGTGCAGTTATTTCTGTTTTACAGATGAAGAAACTGAGGTATCCAGAAGTTAGATGACTTATCCAGGGTCACACAGCTAGTAAATATCTGAAGCCAAATTTGAACTTAGGTCTTCTTGATTCTAGATCCAGAGCTTTACCCATCTTACTACCCAGCTGCCTCAAATAAATAGAGAGTGGTAGAGTGGGTGGGGAAGAACTAACTGGTTGGGAAATCAAGGGAATAAGGAGTACCAAGAGATGGAAGTAAAGAGGGAGAATATTCCAAGTAAAGGGAGAGTCTACGTGTGCAAAAGCACAGAGCTGGGCACTCGAATGTCATTTATGGGAACAGCAAATAGGCCATGGGGGCTGGCATGCAGAGTGGGCAATTCTGTGATTCTGTGTGATGTGTAATCAGCCTGGAAAGATAGACTTTTAGTGAGACTTTGAAGGGCTTTAGAGGGGTTTGCCTTTTTATCCTAGGAGCAACAGGGAACTATTGAAGTTTCTTGAGAGGAGTGATATGGTTAGACCAGTGCTTTATCAGTTTGGCAGCTGTGTGGAGGATAGATTGGAGAGAAGAGACAAGCTCCTCGAGAGTCAGACACTGTCTTTTACCTTTTTCTGTATCCCCAGTGCTTACTACAGTGCCTAGCACACAGTAGGACCTTGATAAATGCTTATTGACTGTTAACCGACTTGAGGCTAGGAAACCAATGATGAGGTGATTGCAATGGAACAAGGGAGAGGTGATGAGGCCGGGATGAGGGTGATGGTAGTGGGAGTGGAGAGAAGGAGACTGCTGTGAGAGATGTTGAGGAAGTGGAATCAACAAAAGTTGGCGGTTGTTTGGACTTGGCAGGGTATACGTGTTTCAGATAAAGTTAGGTTAGCTCTAGGAAAAAGCTCAAGGACTAAGAAAGACTTGAAGGCAAAAATCAGTCTGGTTTTCTGGAACCAGAGAAGTCTGGCTGCTTTGCTGGGGAACACTTTAAAAATATGATTTGATTGTGATATGATGGTGGCTTCAGTTAAGGGGGTTTCAATTCACTCTGTAGGTTGTAGCTACAGAACTAAAATATTAAGAGAGAAACTCTATAGCAACACAGCTTCTGAAATGAAACTTTAAGAAATGCTTCCTCACAACCCATATGAACTGAAACTAGCAAGTCCTGCACAGACATCAGGGTCACACACTTTGACTTTGTACCCTCTAATTTCCCCTTCCTCTCCTGTAAAGTGTCTACCTCCCCTCCCTGTCTTAGTGTTGCGACTCAGTCAGAGCCCCCTCACAGGCCTGATGGAAAAGTCACAACAGAAATGACAATGAGGGAGAACTGAAAACAGCCACTCACCCACTTCTCTAGGAAAAACAATGCTAGATGCCTAGAAGTTTTATTTTGCCAGTTGTGAAGGACCTTCCCCTGCCCCACCCCTTAGCTGTGCTGGGGGGGAGTTGTGTGGGAAGACATTTTAAGTTCTGGTTTTCATTGAAAATTTGAACAGGGGGCAACTAGGTGGCGCAGTGGATAAAGCACCAGCCCTGGATTCAGGAGGACCTGAGTTCAAATCTGGCCTCAAACACTTGACACTTACTAGCTGTGTGACCCTGGACAAGTCACTTAACCCCCATTGCCCTGCAAAAACAACAACAACAAAAAATTTGAACAGAATTTTGTGCAGAAAGGTGACATGTTCCTTTCGTCCATTGCATCTGCCTGATGAGTGATAGTGCTACTACCTTAGTGGCCCACCTAAATTCCTAGAGAGCAGGAACTGCTTCTTAGTGGCCTACCATGGAGAGGAAAAAAAGTCAAGGGAAGGAAGTGAGGAGATTTACTCAAATATTTAGCATGAATAATAATTAAAAAAAAATAGAGATGGCCTGGGAATCAGAGAGGCAGGGTTTAAAAGCCTCAACCTTTACACAAACCGGCAAGTCGTTTACTCTTTTGGTGTCTCGGCCGTCTCTCTAAGACTACTATAAGGTGTAGATCAGTCACTGATTTGTATTGGCAGAGGGAATTTCTATATCAATGAGATCATAATTTTGGTATACACACAAAACAATGCTGTTCTGGCTCCTGCTGCTTTTGTAGGACAGTTGATAAAAGAACCTGGAAAAAGCAGGTTATTTTCACAATAAATGAAAGGTAAAGATAATTTGCAAACTTAAACTTTTTTTTTTTTGGTAACCAACCAGCAACGTCTATTGAATAGCCATTGTGAGGTGAGTATTGTGCTAGGCTCAAGGTTATCCACTGCATCTGAAGCTGATTGATTCACAGTTCTGCCCGGCAACTCTCATCTTCTCTGTTCAGCTACCCCTTCCATCCTTCTGCCCTTTAAAAGGCTCTGACCTAATACTGTCTCTGTTGTGATCCTCTCCCAGCATTTCAAATCCTCTTGTTCATCTGTTACTTCTTAGCCAGCCCCGCTAATTACATGACCTAACTCTACCTTCTCCTTAGACCTCTCCTCCTGGCTGACCGTTTGCCATCCAATTACGATGTCACTATTCATGCGGCTGTTTTTTCTCCCTTAGAAATCTTTCCCTGTACCTTCCCTTTTGGATTAACTCCCTAATAAAAACCCTATCTGTGCTCTCGCTTGTGATCCTACTCATCCCTTTGACCTCACCCTTTCAGCTTTCCTAAATTCTTTGTCATGTGAAGGATGGATCTGCAGCCAGATAATAAACTGGAGGCTGAAAGTGTGTAAGTTCCTCTTGTAGCTCTGTCACTAGCTTCCTATGTGACCCTGAGAAAGCCATTAAACTTCCCTGTGTCTATTTCCTTCCTCCTTTATTTTATTTATTTGTTTGTTTGTTTGTTTGTTTATTTATTTATTTATTTATTATTTATTTATTTATTTATTCATTCATTTATTTATTTTTTGAGGCTGGGTCTCCCTATTTTTCTCCAGCTGGAAGTGAAGTGGCTCACCATTCAAAGGCCGGTCCTGCTGCTTGATTGGCCTGGGATCATGGACCTTTGCTGTTTCTAGGTCATCTGGTTTGTCTCTCCTTTGGTAGCCTGGTAGCTCAGATTTCCCCTCCTAGAAACTCACCATATTAATATAGGACTTAGTGAAGACACCAGATTGGCTTTAGGCCTACTGTAGCTTAGAACTCACAGACGCAAAGGATCTGCCAGTCTCTGGCTCACCCAGGGATCACATATACCCTCTGTACTTCCTACCACCATACTACCAAATATTACCATACTCCTGTTTTTCCTTTACAAAACAGGGCAGTCAAAGCCTGGGGACAATGTGGAGTTAATGAATAGAGACCTGTAAGTTTCAAAGACCTGGATTCAAGTCTGTCTCCTGACATATTTTGGCTGTGAGACCTTGGGTCCCAGGTAAATCTCTGAGACTGTAAATTGTAAAACAGTTGGTAATTGGCATGGATAGAAGGAGTTTTCTCACTAGGAATTCCTTAGACCTGTAAAACAATAGGGCTGGACCCTGTCCCCCACCGCACAAAAAAATTAAAGGAGATGGCAGAATGACAAGTTATATGGAAACAGATGACCCAGTAAATACATTATACACGCAGCAGATGGCTGAGACGTATTGGAAAAGGGATTTGCTTAGTTCATTTTGTTCATGTGGGTGATTTGTGATTAAAAAAAGAAATTACCACTACAAGATTCCTTCTTCTTGATCGGTATCATCTTTATCTAAAAGTATTGATTGAGTCACCTGTTTGTCTGTGATGCTGTAACAGATGTTATGTAAGGAGATTAAGCAGCTCTGATCACTGACCTCATCAGAAGGTAACCATTTGGTATAATGATAATGATAACAATGATGATAATAATAATAATGATAATGGTAGCTAACATATGCGCTTTAAAATGTTTTAAAGTCTGGGTGCTTTTTTTGGGGGGGGAGGCCTCTGTGATTTCATCAGTTGTAGTGAACTCCAGGCAAGGGGAATTCTTTCACTAATACATATCAGAAACTCTTCTGTAACACATTTTAAAATTGTCTAGGGTACAGGTTATTTCAATTATTTGCCCATACATAGCCAGTATGAGTAAGAGGCTGTATTTTGTTTTATCTATCTATCTATCTATCTATCTATCTATCTATCTATTATTTTTTTTTTGCAGGGCAATGAAGGTTAAGTGACTTGTCCAGGGTCACACAGCTAGTAAGTGTCAAGTGTCCGAGGTCGAATTTGAACTCAGGTCCTCCTGAATCCAAGGTCAGTGCTTTATTCACTGTGCCACCTAGCTGTCCCCAAGAGGCTGTATTTTAATTCGGATCTTCCTTACTCCATTAGGACCAACCTCTTTTCTTGAAAAATACTTTATAATACATTATCTCATTAGATAATTAAAGCAACCCTACAGAGTGGATACTACAGGTATTATTTTCTCCATTTTACAGATAAGGAAACAATCATAGTGACTCCTTGCAAATTGTCCAAGTGTCTGAGGCTGGATTTGAACTCCCTAAATGCGAGAGGCAATCAAAAGAAAACTGTATGCAGGTAGAGTTTGTTGTTGTTGTTGTTGACGTGGAGTTGTTTTGGTTGTATTTGACTCTCTGTGACTCCTTTTGGGGTTCTCTTGGCAAAGATACTAGAGCAGTTTGATATTTTCCTTCTCTAGCTTATTTTACAAGTGAGGAACTGAGACAAACTGGGTTAAGGGACTTGCCCAGGGTCATTTGGCTAGTAAGTATCTAAGGCCAGATTTGAACTCAGGAAGACATCTTCCTGATTCCAACCAGTGCTCTGTCCACAGCCCCACCTAGCTGCCCAGAATCAAAGGACCTTGGTTCAAACCTTCCTCTGTCATTTACTCCATTAACCTGTCTGGCTTCAATTTCTTCATCAATAAAACAAGAGGGTTGGGTTCAGGGCTAGATCAGGGCTTCTTAAACTTTTCCCACTCTCAACCCCTTTTTGCCTGAGAAATTTTTACATGACCCCAGGTATCCTAGGTATAATAAATCAAGTATACATAAACTTTTGCTGTTGCCAAATTTTTTGTGACCCCCACATTCAGTTACGTGACTCCATGTTGGGTCACAATCCATAGTTTTAAAAGCTCGGAACTAGATGACCTTTAAGGAACCTTCCAGTTGTATATCTCTATCTATAGACTTCATCTATACCTTTAAGTCCAGCACTCTATCTACTAGGATATGTGGTTTCTCCCTGGAAAGCGTCGTAGAGTAAGAAGACATATTGAAATCATTCTCTGCTCTGCTAATTTCATGACCTTGGACAAAAGTCGCTTTCCTTTTCTGATCCCCAGTTTTCTGCTCTGTAAAATGAATGGATTCATCTAAATTAGACTAAAACTAAATTAGAGGGGCCAGCTAGGTGGCACAGTGGATAAAGCACTGGCCCTGGATTCAGGAGGACCTGAGTTCAAATCCGGCCTCTGACACTTGACACTTGCTAGCTGTGTGACCCTGGGCAAGTCACTTAACCCCCATTGCCCCACCAAAAAAAACACACAACAACAAAACCCACACTCACACCCAACCCCCCCCCCCCAACCAACTAAATTAGAATGTGAGCTTCCTGAAGACAGAACCTGTTTCTGGCCTTCTTTATATTCCTAGCACTTAGTACATTGCCTGGCAAACAGTAAGCACTTAATAAATGCTTGTTGACTGACCAAACTAGATGCTTGGTACAGTATTTTTCAGCTCTAAATCCTGTGGTCCCCACGAAAGACAACGGTGACAGGGAGGGAGATGCTGACAAATGAGGAAGTAGAGAACAAACACATCATGAATCAAGTGTTCCCATCATGTGCCAGCAAAGGATGAGTGCTTTTAGTGGGGGTGGTGAATGGAAAATTGTAAGACAGGTTCCCCTGGAGGAGGTGGGATGGCAGGTGTTTGGTGGAAGGTAGACAGAGAGAGAGAGAGAGAGAGAGAGAGAGAGAGAGAGAGAGAGAGAGAGAGAGAGAGAGACAGAGAGACAGAGACAGAGAGACAGAGACACAGAGAGAGACAGAGACACAGAGAGAGAGAGAGAGAGAGAGAGAGCGGCTTTGTAGACTGGGGGTTGGAAAGGCATGCCAGGTCTCGGGTGTGGCTTGGGAGAAGACTGAAAGGAGGGAGTGGGATGATTATGAACCTGAAAGGGGTGTTGAGTTAATTTGCCTGAGAGAAGCAAAGGGGATGGGCTGGGGAGTAGGAAGTGATGGGCAGTGACTTAGATGAGCCTATCCAAAAAAACCAAACCAAACCAAACCAAAAAAACAAAAAACAAAAAAACCCAACCAAAAAACCCAAACCACTTTGAAACAGGGTGAGGATTTCAGGTCTGGTTTATAGAACAAAAGAATCTACCAATAATCACTCTTTGCTCTCCTGACCCGTAACATCATTTTATCCATCTTTTCGACACCCCTTCCAGCTGGAACGGCAGGTCTCATGATGTGTTTTACAGACAGCTACATTGAGGCACAAGACCTTGCAGAATGAAGGGAGCTTGTTCTAGGACACAGTTTGCCCCCAGATGATGCCCTCTATCGAGGTGTCAGAGCCAGGGCCTTGGATTTGGAATCAGAAGACCTATGTTTGAACTTTACCTCAGTCACTTTTACTTCCTCTGCAGCAAATCACTTCACCTATTGGGGCCTCAGTTTCCTCCTCTGTAAAATGAGGGGATGTTACTAGATAATCTCTAAGCTTCCTGCCCATTCTAAGATCCTGTGATATTTCTCTTTATCACAGTTGCCCATCATATTAAAAGAACCAAAATGTTCTTTACAGTTACAGGGCCAGGGACGCAGCACGGAAGTTCCTTCAGACTATGTCCCTTCCCTTCCCTTCCCTCCAGGGCCGCCTTTGTCTCTCGGCTCCTCCCCTCCCCCATCCTCTCTTAGCTGTTGGACCATACCACCCCGAAACTACACACAGGCCCCTTTGTGCAGTTTATCTTCCCCCTTTTTTCTCCTATCGGCCACAGGTGTTGGGGGGAGGCCGAGATCAGCGCCGCTCCTGCAGACCAAGATTAGGCGCACCAAACTGTCTCTTTCCTTTTCACAAACCCGAGAGAACCAGGAAACTCCCACATGTCGTAACTAAGTGTAGCCCAGCTGTCCAAACCACAGAAAGGGATGGATAGCAACAGGCTGCTCAGGCTCCAGGCCTGGGGGATGGGGGAGGCTGCGCTGCTGCACAGACACAGAGGGGAGAGGGCCTTGGCATGGCAAAAGGGCAGAGGGAGATGGGTGCCATCCAGGGGCAAATTATGCTTCTTGTATTTGAGTTTTAAAAAAACAACCAACAACAGTTGACTCTCATGACATGAAATTTGATTCCATAAAATTTGTTTTGCATTTTAAATTAAATTAAAAAAACAAACGCCCAACTTGTCAAGGGTGGGGCATTGTCAAAAGAACATGAACTTAAGAAGACTTGGGCTCTAGGCTTGGTTCTGTTATGAACTTGTTGTCTGACCTTGGGGCATTGTTCTGCAGTATGTTGTCACAGAACACAGTTCCTTGGGAAATGGAGAGGTTAAAAGATTTGACAGGGGTCAGTCAGCCTTGGGCAAATGACTTTACTCCTCCAGGCCTTGGTTTCTACCAGTATCAAATGGGTTGTTTGAACCAAGAGTTCTCTTCCAGGTTTACTATTCAATTTTAATTTACAAAGCTGCAAGTTCTTTATTATAAGAAAAGATTTCTATATAATACTTTAGGGAGCAGCTAGGTGGCCAGGTCAATAGAGTGCCAGTTCTGGAGCCAGGAAGATCTGAGTTCAAATTCAGCCTTGGATACTTACTAGCTACACTGCCCATGGCAAATCACTTAACACTTGCCTCAGTATCTGTAAATTGGGGATACGCTGAAGAAGGAAATATCTTTGTCTAGCATCTTTGGCTATCTTTAGCTACTCCCTTTGCAAAAGAAAATCCCATGTATTGTCCACGGGGTCAAGTAGCGAGTTGGATAACATAACATACAACAACATAACACTTTAAGGTATTCAAAGACTTTACATCCATTAATTTATTTGAATCTCATAATCTCTGTTTTAAAGATGAAGAAATTGAGGCTGAGAGAGGTTAAATGACTTGTACATGCTCATACAATTGGTGTCAGGGATGGGATTCAAATTCAGGTTTCTTCCAACTCCAAGGCCACCACTTTCCCACTCTAACATACTGACTTAAAATGGCCATTAAGTGAGATTTCAAACATTGACTAAGTAGAATTAATTTGATTTCTTTTTTTTTTTTTGGTGGGGCAATGAGGGTTAAGTGACTTGCCCAGAGTCACACAGCTAGTAAGTGTCAAGTGTCTGAGGCTGGATTTGAACTCAGGTCCTCCTGAATCCAGGGATGGTGCTTTATCCACTGTGCCACCTAGCTGCCCCAATTTGATTTTTTTTTTTAATTGCAAAAAGTAACTTCGAAAATGTCAGGGATGCCCACAGGAAAGGAACACCTCTGTGTGGAGTCACAGATTGGATGGGGGGAAAAATTTCTGGGATCCAATCTATTTTCCTCTTGATAGAATTAAGGAAGGGATTAGAAGAAGCATTTGAGTGTCTGCTATGCTGAGCGCTTTATAAATATTTGAGAATTAACTCAATTCTACCCTTCAAACTCAAGAGACAACGACTTTCCTACCTTCCTAGGAGAAAAGAACTGAGCAACTTCTCTGTGTCTTTTCCTATATATATTTTTTTCTGTTTATGCTATGAATGCTAGGAAAAGACAATGCTGATACTTGTTTCTTGGTGAAGGTCAGAGGTCACTCCTCTTGATATTTAGCTCAAATCGCCTCTCCTTCCTCTGGGACTTCAGCTCATAACTTTAAATGAAATGTCAGGGCATGCAAACTTATATACCCCAAACTTTCTGTAATTGTGACCTATGAAATTGATTTCCTTCATGTAAGCAAATGGAAAAATCAGTTTTTCAAGCAATTTTCCATAGTAAAATATTGATGAAACAGGAACGATTCCACCTTCCTCACCTTGAGAAGATGTTCTTTTTTTGATAGTGGCCAAACTTAACACCAAGTCTAGAAATGGGAGGACAAGGAAAAGGATGGTACTCAATAAATTTGTGAACAAATACTAATGAAAAATTTAAAAAATGAAAATGAAATATCTCTTTCAAGTTTCTAAAGTGCTTTCCATTCACTATACATAATGTTTCATAACAACCCCTGGAGTTAGAGTGCTTATTATATCCATTTTACAGAGGGGAAAATCGAAGACTGGTGAAGATGACTTGCCCATGATCACACAGTATGTATCATAGGTGGAATTTGAACCCAGGTCTTTTTTACTTCAATTCCAGCACTCTATTCATTATGCCAAAGTGATATACCCAACATATTGATCTGAATATAGGATATCTTTTGGCCTCCAAACCTTGGAGGCCAAAATCTTGTGATATCTTTCAATGGTGCTATTTTTTCTATGCATAACTTTATGCTCTTTCACTTTTTAAGGACTCTCATTTATTGGGAGGGAGGTTGTCTATATTTGGATAATTGTTGCAAATGCCTTCATTACCACACTGAAAAAAAAATCTCCACTTTCTTTAAAAGTTACTCATTTTGGGGCAGCTAGGTGGCACAGTGGATAAAGCACCAGCCCTGGATTCAGGAGGACCTGAGTTCAAATCTGACCTCAGACCCATGACACTTACTAGCTGTGTGACCCTGGACAAGTCACTTAACCCCAATCGCCTCACCAAAAAAAAAAAAATAATAATAATAATAGTTACTCATTTTGTGACCTAATTCCCCTGCCCCATAACATTGACTATTATAAATAAAATACTTTGACATCTTCCAATCTTATGTTTGCAACATTTTATGTTTCTCTACATTTTGTTTTCCATACGAGGTAAACTTTTTCTTCTTCTTATATTAACAAAGAAGTTTCTTGGGAGATGCATACCTGCATCGGTGGAGGATATTTTCTCATCCAGGAATTCCCTATAGCAATGAAAAGTTCCATTAACATCATTCTAGAGGTGCCTTCTTTACACATCATCTTAGTTACTGTTGAAGATATCATTAAATTCCTCCCCTCCTACTTACAGAATCATAGCAATCTATAGGAGCCAATAATTTCATTTTGGGAATTGTGCCTCCAAAAGAAATCAGAAGTATAATTTGAACCCAGATCTACCTGAAAATACTAGGCCCAGTGCATTATCCATTACACCACATGACATCTTCTCTTTATTTAATGACAGCTAGGGAAACAGCTAATGCAATGATTTTCCTTATTCTCAGCAGGGAATACATTAAACAAATTATCTAGGGCATTGCAAAGTAAACATTTTTTTAAGACAATGAAGAGTGATTGCACACTTATTATCTGTTTTTCTGTGGCATTTGCTAAAGAACATGCATAAAAGCAAAGTTATTTGCCACAGTTGTCCTGTGTGTTATTTATTAGGAGTTGAGAGAATGCTCTGTACACTGTGAGATGGAGAAGTAAATATAGTGTTTGCCCAGTGGGTTTATAAACCAAGATAGAATTGAAAGGAAATGAAGTGTTAGATGTCCCCTGTCCCTTTTAAAATTGACTTCATGGAGAATTCCCCCAATCCCCTCCTCTGCAATTCTTTTTTCATTTTCTATTTTCACTTACTATTGCTTACTGTTATTCTACTCAACCTTTTTGGGTGGCTTTTTTTTTTCTTTCTGTCATTTTTCAGGGCTGGGTAAAGTGTGCCTGTGTTTCTGTGTCTGTATCATTGTGGAATATAATTTCAAGTAGATTTACAGAAGCACAGGATTTTGAGGAGACATTACAGGAGTGAATGTGTAGGTTTGGGAGACTGGAAGGGGGAAGACTGTTCCAGGCCTAAGGGGCAGTGGGAAAGAATGCAAAGAGGGAGGAGTGGGAGAATAAAACAAAGCTTCAGCCAGGCTACAAGTCCAGGCACAGGACAGGGAGTTTGAACAGGAAGTGAAAAGGATGGAGACTAGAGAGATAAAGTTATGTCACAGACTAAAAGGAATGTAGCCCAGAATCCAGAATCTGGTGCTGCTTCTAAGGAGGAGATGATTTGCATAGGCATGAGTCATTTGCATAGGTATAAGATGAGGATAATTAATATAGCAGAGGATGAATTGTAGCACATCCCCAGGGAACTTATCTACAGTGAGCCTATTGGGACTATCCCATGGCTAGTATGATGAATTGCCCTGGTCACTTCTGGGGGGAAACTGCTAACCTCTGAAGGATTTGTCTGTTATGACACAGGAAACCGTGGGTGGTCTCTTGGTCTTCTTTCTATCCTTCACCAGGGGTGGGGGTGAGGGAAAGAACAGAGCATTGTGTCAGTTAAAAAGAAGAAAAAGCTTCCAACAATTTCTGTTCCTTAGACCCTCCAGGGGGCATGACGTAGCTCTACTTCCAGTGAGGGGTGTAGGGAAGGGTAGCTTTCTCTGGTCCTGCCCCTGGCCATCATGAGGATATGGCAGCCAAAGCCTAAGTCTCACTATAGCACAAGCCTAATCCTGGTTTTGGGACTGCCTCTTCTGTTTGTTATTTCCCTATTTTAGGTGAAGACCATAACTCCAGAAATGGACAAGTCCAGACTTGGAGGCTGACTTGTGAGTCTGAGGGGTTCAGAAGTTCTGGGTCCTTTGTCTAGAGCTAACTGGTGGTAGGGGGAGGAGTTTTACATGAAATACTTCAGTATTTCATATAAAAGGTGACCAAAAGCAGGGGGATAAACACATTTTTAAAAATTAGGGATACACTCAAAGAGACTCAAAGAGAAAGTCTAAAACCCAGGATCACACTTGACTAGGCAGGAAGTAGCTTGTAGCTACTGATGTACTCACAGCTCCACAGTAGTTGGGGTAGGAGATAGGTCTAGCTTTCTCACAGAAAGTCCCAGAACTACAAAATTCTATCTGGAGGGTCAATGGAAGAGAGAAAGCAGAAGTTGTGTTTTCTTTTTAACTGATGTTGCATCTTGTCCCCTTGCTCCTGATATGGAGAGTTGGGGGTAGGGGCAGGGAGAGGGAGAACCAAGGGACCAACCTGAGTTTTCTGTGTCAGACCAAAGCAACAAATTCTTTAGAGGTGAACAATGTTGCCTTGAAGGTGTCCAGGGCTAGAGTTGAGTTACCTTGGGCAATTTAATTTTCATATTTGTAAAATGGTGATAATAATACTTGTATAGCTATCTCACAGAATTGTAGGGGAAGTGCTTTATAATCTCTAAAATTATATCTCTCTGTATATAAATACATATACATATATACACATATAACTGTGTATACATGTACACTTATGTGTATATATACATATATAAGCATAACTATGGTTTGTTTTTTCACTTTCTGATGGCTCTCAGTTATTTGGGAAGGGGGGAGTCATCTATATTCGGATGACTACTGTAAATGACCTCATTTTCACACTGGGAAAAAAAAATCTCCACTTTCTTTAAAAGTCACTCATTTTGTGATCAATGAGAAAACCAAAGAAGACTCAGTTCAGTATAAAAAAAAATTGTAGATCTAGAGATCCCCCCTGTAAGAAATAATGGGCTTTTGCCCAAAGACCCCAACCAGAGGAGATTAATTTGGATTGATTGAATTAAGTGAGACTGATTGACTCTGCTGATTAATTCACTTAAAGTTGACTTGATTAAAACCACACCTGCCTGACTCCCAAGAGGGAGTGTTCTTAGAGGCTGTGGACTATGATATCAACACAGGACCACCCTCAAGTCCAGTGAACCAATGGATTTGGATGATGCTAGACAATTAGCTTGAAGCAGGGTAGAAGGATTGCCTCTCCTCCAGAAATAGAGGGAGTTCAGACTACCAGTTTGTTGCTTGAACAAGCTCGTGGTGGAGGACTTGGGAGAAGAAGCAGGCCAGGCTGAAGTCTTATCTCTCCTCTACAATAGATAGGTTTCTTTACTCTTTAATAAATGCTTAATGCCCCCAAACTGGTGCTAAAACTGACAAAGAAGAAGAGATCTAGGAATACAATATTTCAAAAGGCAAAATATAGAACCTTACAACCCAGGATAACTTACCCAGATGAACTGAGTATAATCCTATTTGGGGGAGTGGGGGATGATTCTTAATGGAATAGAGGACTTTCAAGTACTTTGGATGAAAGACCAGAGCTGAGTAGGAACTTTGAAATGCAAATACAAGAGTCCAAAAAGACCTAGAAAGGTAAATTTATTTGAGCAATTGGAAGGGGCTATATGATGATGTAGTGGTAATATGGGAGGAAAAGAAACAAGTGTCCTTTGAGAACTTTGATGTCTTCAAAGGGTTTTGAGGAAGTTAAATAAGAAAATCAGAGGTTGTAAGGGTAGATTGGTTCTGTTCTTAGAGTTTGAAGGGGAAGGAGGAGGAAGGGTAAAAGGAATATATTAGGGTAGAAAAGGAGGAAACAAGAGGGTGGAACTTACTATTTCTCATAACCGAGGTGCATTAGAAGAATACAAGCATAAAGCGATGGGAAGAGCAGACATCACGTGAGCCTCCCTCTTATCTGAAATGGACAAAGGAGACTTGAACACACATATACAGTTTGGTTGTAGAAATATGCAAAACTTAAGCAGAAAACAAGTGGGGATGGAAGGATGGGGAATTAGGAGGGAAGATTATATCAGAGAGGGAATAGTTATAAACAAAACGAACTTCTTAGCTCTTAAGGGAGAGAGGGGGAGGTTAAAAGGCAAAGAAAGAAAGAAAGAAAGAAAGAAAGAAAGAAAGAAAGAAAGAAAGAAAGAAAGAAAGAAAGAAAGAAAGAAAGAAAGAAAGAAAGAAAGAAAGAAAGAAAGAAAGAAGGAAAGAAAAAGAGAAAGAAAGAAAAACTAAGAACTAGATATCCATCCATTGGGGAATGATTGAACAAATTGTGCTAGATAAAGGTAATGGGATAATGCACCATAAAAATGAGAAAAGAAAAGTTCAGAGTATTTTGGATAGTATAAACTGATACAGAGGAAATGGAGCAGAACCAGAAGAACAATTTATACAAGAACATAGTAAAGAAAATACCTTGAAAGAGTAAAGGGCTCTGATCAACATGTCTCTAGAAGACCTATGATGAAGCATCTTTCCTACCTTCTGACCCTCAGGGGACATACTCAAGGTGAAAAAAGAGATATATACTTCTGGACATGGCTTCTGTGTAGATTTATTTTGCTTGACTGCTTATTTGTTACTATTTTCCCCCCTTTTATTTTATTTTTCTGGTAGGGGAGTTGGGTGGAGAAGATTATCAATCAATGGTGATGCCAAACAAAGAAGATCATTGGAACATTTTTTAAAATGCACTGGAAAAAGTTAAGAGGGAATCACAGAGCAGCAAAACAGTTTTGAAAATAATATGGGGGATTTATTGCATACTTTTAAAAAAGCATTAGAGATTCCTGGTTTCATCAATAATCTTTTTTGTTGTTGTTTTGCTGTGTATGTGAAAAATTTCTTTTTATGATTTAAATTCAGAATAAAAACTGGAAAAGGGAAAAGAAAAAATCAATTTGACAGTTGAACAAAGAATGGCTTGACTTGTGGCAGGTAGATGAGTTAGAAGACTGTTTTTATAGTCCAGGTGAGAGGTGATGAGGACTTGAACTAGGGTGTGGTTGTGTAAATGTAGATAAAGGGACATCTTTAAGAGGTGTGGTGAATATAGAAATAATAAGCTTTGGCCATAGATTGAAAATGTAGGGTGAATGAGGGTGAAGAGTTGAGGATGTCATAGAGGTTGAGTATGGGTTACTAGGAGGATGGTTTTAGGGAAGTTAGGAAGAAGGGAGAGTTTCAGAAGAAGGATGATGAGTTCAGTTCTGACATGTTGTATTTGAGATGTCTATGGGACATCCAGTTTGAGATGTCCAAAAGACAGCTGGTGATATATGACTGTAGCTCAGGAGAAAAATTAGGACTGAATATACTTATTGATCTAGGAATCATCTGCATAAAGATGATAATTAAAAGAAGAAAGTTGAAACCAGTGCCCGAAATTGAATTTGGGGTTGCCCTGTGGATGGATGTCAATTAATTATATTGCCCTGCCAAGAATTGTTTAAATTGCTTGGAATGGCCTCTTCAACCAGAATCAAGGGGGGTATTAAAGAAGACTCCCTCCCACTCTCCTTTTATAAAGCAAATACAGGGTACTCTAGACACATCAAAACACCAATTATGGTCTTGCCCAGGTTGGCATCTGGAACATTCCATTCTGTATATATTTGTGCTTCTGCTGAGGCCTGGAATGGCTTTTGTTCGAGTGAACCATTAACACCCCCACTTCTTCAGCACTAGCTAGCTTCATTTCAGGGAGAGAGAGAATGACTCTTCTGTTTGCAACCAACCCAGAAACTCCTAAGCCTCCCTCACTAGCAAGGCCTTTTTCAACTTTCTCGGAGAGAAGAACAACATGAGTCACAAGAGACAAGAGCTGAAATCATAGGAATTACAGCTTGGCCTCAGGTGTGCAGGCCCAGGAAGTCCAGGCAAGCTGTATTTCTCCTGTGGTCTGTGACTCAGGAGCAGGCTATGTTCTAGGCATTTAGGGGGTGGATGTTCAAAGTGATGGGAAGGACAGCACCTCAAAATGGTATCATATTGTTAAGCCAATGGGTGTGTGGGAAGATTCCCAGTTGTCCTTCTGGGAAGCAACTTGAGTTTTCCCAGTGGCTGCCATTATCACTATTGCTGTCATCACAAGAATTTTGTAGACACCAATCTGCCATTACACTCAGATTCAAATGACATAGCTCATGGCCTCTCAGAAACGTTGAGATAAAGGGTACTGATGCAAATGTATATATTAAAGGAAGAGAGACACCTGAACAACTATTGAATCTCAGATAGGTATCAGTTGTTTGAATAGGCAGTAATATTTATTATTTAATAATAGCTTTCATTTCTATACCACTTTTAAGGGTTTGTGAGATGTTTTAAACACATTATCTCATTCGAACCTCACAATAACCCTGGGAGATGCTATTATTTTTTTAAAATACTCATATCTTTTGTTTTTATATTATCTTTATTTCCCAATAAATCCCTTCCCCATAGCCTCTAGAGACCTATCCTTTATAACAAAAGATTAAAAAAAAAAAAGAAAAAATAGCTCAGCAATACCAACCAGTGTGTTAGCCAAGTCTAATATTAAATATAGCATCCCACAACTGTGGTTCACCACCTCTACACAGAAGTGAGGGAGGTACTATCCCTTTCTTTTTCTATGGGGCCAAGTTTGGTCATTATAATTTCACTGCATTCCATTTTTATTGTGTTGTTGTTATTCTTTTCATCTAAATTTTTGAGGTCATTGTATATATTGTTTTCTTGGTTCTGCTTACTTAACTTTGTATCAGGTCATAAAAATACAAGATGCTATTCTTATCCCCATTTCACAAATAAGGAAACTGAACCTTGGCAAGGGTAAATTATACACTCAGGTTCAATCAGCTAGTAGGGATCAGCAACAAGATTCAAACCTAAGACTTCCTGACTCTACTTTTAATGCTTTATCTACTACACCAAGTGGGGCATGAGAGAGCAAAGATTGCTTGATGACAAAATGCAAGAAATCACCACCATTCCTTCCATCAATTAGGGGAGACTTTATGAAAGATGGTAGACTTTAGGATTGTTTGAACTGGGGGTCTTCAAATTGAAGTGGTTGAGCCATTTGTGGTTTTTTCATATGCAGCCTCTCTCTATTATAATATCACATATGGCTAGATTCTGTAGGGCTCCCAGCAGTGATGTGGCTCTTCTGCTTAAAGATGATTGAGAGGTGGTTTAACAAAGCAGAAATAAAAATGGATTTAAAGTCAAAGGATCTGGTTGTATGACCTGACTTCTGATTATGAGCAAGCTGCTTGGCTTCCCTATCTGTAAAATGAAAGGGCCAAACCCAATTATCTCTAAAGGCTCTTCCAGCTCCAAATTTTGTGATACAATGCTGCCTCTGAGCTAGAGAATTCTGAGTCATCTGTATAGTGATATGAATGATGGAAGAGACAGGTGATCTAGGGTGGGGGAGACCATTCCCTGGGATGGAAGGAGTTTTGGAAGAAGATTTGGAATTGAACAAGATGATCTGAGGAAAAAGACACTGAATACATTTGTCTTAGAAGAGCTGAGTCGTTAAATTGGGCACACTGGGTGGGGGTAGTTTTGAAGGACTTTGAAGCAGAATAGGTCAAGCCTAGATTTAACCTAGTTAAGCCAAATAGGGAATGGAAGGGTTAACCAATAGTCAAAAGAGATAGCCTGCATTATGGAAACATTTCCACTCTTCTTTAGATAACCTCTGAAGTCCCTTCCAAGTCCAAATTTTGACCCTAGGAAGTTACATAACCTAGAATTTGACATAGTAGAAAGACAATTATAAGCTTGTGAGTATTTTCAAAAGATTAAAAAAAAAATTTCCTGTTTGTGAAAACCTGGTACTCACATTTTTGGAGCTTGCCCCTATAGTATTTCTATATAGTGATCTCACTGCCCGTGGGACATGTGGAAAATACTCCCAGGTTGGAGTCATGCCACGGATGAAAATCCAGTAAAAGTGCATGCTTAATTGGCTCAGAGGACAGATTGGACCCCAGACCTTTGTCTCTTTAGCACTTGCTCTTAACAGATTTACATGGAGGTGGTTGGTGAGGAGAGAGGAGGGAGGCTTGCCCTTTGTTTTGTCTCACTAAAGTTTTGCAAGGTATGCTGGCATGTTATCTCTATTTTACAGATGAAGAAATTGAAGCCCAGATTAAATAGATTCTCAGCCACTGAGTTGTTAATCCACTGCCTCCTCCCCTTACATTTTTCCTTGATCCCTTCTGCATTTGGATTGGACCTTTTCTCAGCCTGACCTTCTTGGGGACCTGGTGTAAACAACTGGAGGTGCATTTCAGAAGAAGAAGGAGATGGGGGAGAACATGGGGCTCTGAATGGGGGATGAGTAAATTGGTTAAAAATAAAAACCAGAAGTGAACCATACTTTCTTATTTGGATTGGACACTAAATCTTAAGACAGTTATTTGCTTTGGGTATATGAGATGTGAATAGAAGGTTTATCCTTTTATACCCTCGATAGACTAAAGATATGGAATGAAATTTGAATTTTCAGACATGGTTAAGGTGTTGATATGTATTTGCTGAATTACATGTATTTGTTGCAAAATAACTCTTCTGTTGAGATGGTAGGGGAAGGGTGGTGAGTGGGTAGTGATAGACACATCAATAAAACATCTGTTTAAAAATATATATAAAAGGGGCGGCTAGGTGGCACAGTGGATAAAGCACCGGCCCTGGATTCAGGAGTACCTGAGTTCAAATCCGGCCTCATACACTTGACACTTACTAACTGTGTGACCCTGGGCAAGTCACTTAACCCCCATTGCCCCTCAAAAAAAAAATACATATATATATATATATATATATATAAAAGCACCAGCCCTGGATTCAGGAGGACCTGAATTCAAATCTGGCCTTAGACATTTGACACATAATAGCTGTGTGACCCTGGGCAAGTCACTTAACCCTCATTGCCCCGCAAAAAATATATGTGTGTGTGTATACGGAAAAAAATCCCAAAGTGCAGAAGGGCATGCAGAGCAGTTGTGTTACATCTTGTTGAAATATATGTATATGTATATATTTAAGGACATATCATATACATGTACATATAAATATATTCACACACACACACAAATATATGCTTCTTAAAAAGTAAACTACATAACAGAAGTTCATAATTTCTTCCGCAAGCCTTTTCCCTGTTCTTTGTATACTAAAATGTTTGTGTTTGTTGATGATTATTAAGTTCATAATAAAATAGAGATTTTATTTTAAATAATTCACAGGTCCTGACAAGAGAAAGTTAGAGATATGCATTTAATATTTATAATTATAACATTTGTAAAAATAATTACATATGTAATTTAAAAAAGGTATTATGGGAATTTAAGAAACCATCTTAAGATTTTTTTAGGCCCTTTACATAGTACTTTTAGTTGCTGTGTCTTTGGAGTTTTGATTTAAGCTGGGCCCCACCCTTGGTTCCCGCAAAGTTTTGTTTTGAAAACCAAACCACTTAATACCTCATGTCTTTGGTAGGGAGTAGACTTGAAAATCAGGGAGGTGACCTGAGAAACTGAGTATAGTCTCATCTAAATGATTTCCAAACCTCAAGGAACCTTTGGACCAATCTTGGGATAAGTTTGGGGTTGGTGAAGAAATTAAGGTTTATGCTTGGATCATTTTGCTACCAATTTCTAACATAACTTATTGAGTTATTGAACAGGTGGTGATTTTAGGAGAATTAAATTCTCCTGGGAGTTTGTTTAATTGTAATTCTTTAAACTTCTTTTGGTTAGTGCTAAATAACTATTTGCTAATGATAGACTAGGAGTCAGGAGACCAGGACCCTGACGTTACTGGCCCTGACATTTCCCAGCTGTATGACTCTCAAGGCCTGCTTTCTCATCTGTAAAATGGATATAAGAATATTTACGGTAGTTATCTCACAAGGTTATTAGGAGGCCTGCACCTTGTAAACATACAAGCAGCATAAAAATATGTGATTGTTTTTGTTGTAATCATTACTATGAGTATTCAGATTTAAAGCAGAATTACATTTCATCACTTTAGAACCTGAAAACTAAGAAAATGATTGAGCTAGGTTCAGTTGACAACCCCACAATTACATCTGAACTACTTTAATATTTCATGGATTTGTGATTTCCCCACTGTGGATACTCCCTCCATGGAGACAGATTCAACCCTCTCCCTCTCCTTTTAGAATAGACATATATTAAGGTCAAGGACCCCTACTTAAAGCTTTTCTACCTCAGCAAGACTTGACAGATTATGTCTTTTGTCAACATAATTTTCAGGAACCCAGGTCAAAGCTTGGCTCCAAAGAAAAGATGAGAAAACATACTTCTTTCCTTTCATTGGAGAAGTGGTAGCCTATGGGTTTGGAATGTTGCATAATCTATCATATGTCTATCATTTGCAATCAGATGCCCAAGTGCCATCTGTTTTTTTTTTCACCCCCCCCATATTAATAGAAATAGACTGATTAGATAGGTGGATTGGGGGAGGCATATACTTAGAAATGACTGCTATAAAAACAAAATACTAAAAAACAAAGCAAGCTAGGGTCACTTCATTACCACAATGTGACATTGGAGGTAAGCTAAAAATCCTTAACTTAAAAAAAAAAAAAATTCATGGGGGCAGCTAGGTGGAGCAGTGGATAAAGCACCAGCCCTGGATTCAGGAGGACCTGAGTTCAAATCTGGCCTCAGACACTTGACACTTATGACCCTTACTATCTGTGTGACTCTGGGCAAGTCACTTAACCCTCATTGCCCTGCAAAAAAAAAAAAAACACCAAAAAACCCAAACAAACAAAAAAAAGATGTGGCTTTAAAAAAAAAAATTCATGATACAAAACATAAAAATATAAATCAAGTCTGAACCAATGGATGGCAGCAATTTGTTGTTTGAACAGCTGTTAATAGAAGGAGCCCCACAGCTGTGACACTCTGGAGCTCACAGCTAGATTTAAAGAGCCCTCTATCCCCCAGGCTGGAAACCATCTTCATCCATTAGCTACTGTCAGTGACTCTACAGTTGAGCTACCCCAAGGCCCAGGACAAGTTGCAAATGGCCTCCCATGCAATCAGACAAGTACTACATGTTAACCATCCTCCCCACCCAGAAATAGTTAGGCTGGGTCTATATCAACACTAGTCTCCTGGGGATGACTAATGCTGATGATCTGACCACCTCAATGCTGTCTTTTCCAGTTTGCCGGGGAGGGTTACTACAAAGGGGAAACACTGTGCTATTCTAAAGCTAGGGCAGTCATGCAAGGAGGGCCTTCTTTCTTGAGAAACTACACTCCTACAGCATCAGGGATTTTGTCTTCAACTGGTCCTTTGTGTGAGTTTGTGTGTCTTACTCTGGAAAGGGAGAGGGAGGAGAAGAAGGGGAGAGAGAGACAGACAGAGACAGAGAAAGATAGAGAGAGGAAGAAAGGAGAGAGAAGGGAGAAAAGAGAAGCGAGAAAGGAGAGAGAGAAAAGAAGAGAGAGGAGAGAGAAAAGGAGAGAGAAGACAAGTAGAGGAGAGAGAAGACAAGTAGAGGAGAGAGAAGAAAGGAGAGAGAGAAAAGAGGAGAGAGAGAAGAGAGGGGGGAGAAGAGGAAGGGGAGGGAGGGAAGGAGAGAGAAGGGAGAAAAGAGAAGTGAGAAAGGAGAGAGAGAAAAGAAGAGAGAGGAGAGAAAAGGAGAGAGAAGACAAGTAGAGGAGAGAGAAGACAAGTAGAGGAGAGAGAAGATGACAAGTAGAGGAGAGAGAAGAAAGGAGAGAGGGAGAAAAGAGGAGAGAGAGAAGAGAGAGGGGAGAAGAGGAGGGGGGAGGGAGGGAAGGAGAGAGAGAGAGAGAGAAGAAAGAACTGGGGAGAGAGAGGGATAGTGTCTTAGAAACATTGAGCTAGAGGTAAAGAGGATCTCAGAGGCCATGTAACTCGACTACTTAATTTTATAGGAGAGGAAAGAGGCTTGAGACTTCAAAGTGTATTCTTTTCACACCCCTGGGCCAGAATATCACACTCTCCAGATATGCCCAACCCCCATCATTTCTCCTGCTTTCTCACACAGTTGAGCACCTGGCTCACAGTCTTGCTCTCTATCCCAACCCTGTCCTTCTTGAGGACTTCATTGTATATATTGATGTCCCTCTCCAACTCCCATTACCTACATTTTCACTACACTTTAGCCACTCACAGAAATGGGCAGACCTTTGATCCCACAATCACTCCTAAGTTCTCTTTATTTATTTATTTATTTTGGTGAGGCAGTTGGGGTTAAGTGACTTGCCCAGGGTCACACAGCTAGTAAGTGTCAAGTGTCTGAGGCTGGATTTGAACTCAGGTCCTCCTGAATCCAGGGCTAGTGCTCTATCCACTGAGCCACCTAGCTGCCCCACTAAGTTCTCTTTTAAAAAAATTATGAAATAACACAACTTGCTACTCCTTTTAAATCTATAATAAATTTATCATGTAAGTTTCTTCCCTTTCCCACCCCCACCCCTCCCTCCAGAATGCTGAAATTCCTCTAGCTGATGGTACCACGAAGGGGCACTGTAGGTGTTAGCTGAGTTACCTTTATTTCTCACCAGAGGTCCTCAGGGCAGCTGGTTGTCACTTAACCCTTGCATTGGCTCTGTCCTTCCCTGATTCTCCCTCTTCCCCTTTTCCCACCTTCTCCACTTAGGTTATACCAGGGTCCTAGAAAATAGGTTATGTCTGCCAATCAAATTTCTCAAATGAGCTATTTGTAAAGTACTTAGCCTGGTCCCTGGGACATAGTTGGTGCTTAATAAATGCTTGTTTCTTCCCTTCCCCCTCATGGTACGGACTCAAGGCCCTTCACCATGCTGGTTGCCCTCCTCTGGATAATCTCTAGTTTATCCTTCTTAAGCCATGTGGCCCAGAACAGAACGCCATACTCCAGATGAGGCCTGATGAGGGCACTGAGCAGGATTAGCACCTTCCTTTTCCTAGAAACCATGCCCCTCTTAATGAAGTCCAAGATGCTATGATTTTTCCTATTAGCTGCTACATCACACTGTTGACTCATATTGGACTTTCAGTCCACTGAAACTGCCAGATTTTTTCATTCTCTCCATTATTACGTCATCTTCGGTGATTTGATTTTTTATACCTAAATAAAAGACTTTATACTTATCCCTATAGAATTTTATCTTTTTTTTTTTAATTTTTTTTTTTTTTTTAGTGAGGCAATTGGGGTTAAGTGACTTGCCCAGGGTCACACAGCTAGTAAGTGTTAAGTGTCTGAGGCCGGATTTGAACCCAGGTACTCCTGACTCCAGGGCTGGTGCTCTATCCACTGCGCCACCTAGCTGCCCCTAGAATTTTATCTTACATATTAGGTTTAGTTTAATGCTTAATATCCTTTTGGATTCTGACTCAGCTACCCAATATGCTACCTATCCCTTCTACCTTAGTGTCATATGTGAATTTGATGACCATTTCATCCACGTCTTTATCTAAGTCATTGATTAAAAACGTTAAATGGTACTGAGCCAAGCTCTTATCATAGGGGTACTTAATTGGGGTTCCTACCCTATTGACACTGGGCCATTAACAATTAACAGTTACTATTTGAGTCTGGCAATCCAAATGATCCAGAATCCCATTTGATGTACTATCAGCTAAATTGGTCCCTCTTTTCCACAATAAGAGAGTGTGATATTTTATCCAAAACCTTCCTAAAATCTAGGCAAACTATATTCACAGCACTCTCCTCACCTGTTAGTTTGTTCATCCTGTCAAAAAAAAGTAAATGAGGTTAGTCTGACATGACTTGTTCATAAAACAAGTGGTTCCATAAAACCACGTTGACTCTTTGCAATCCCTGCTTCTCTAATTAGATGTTTGGCAACCACCTCTTTAGTGATTCATTCTAGAATTTCCCCAGAAATTATGTAAAACTCACTGGCCTCTACTTTGCAGACTCTGCTTTCTTCCCTTTTTTGAAAATTAGGACATTGGCCCTTATCCTATCTTGTGGTACCCTTCCCATTTGCCATGATTTAAATTATCACTGAAAGTGGCTTGGCAGTCATTTCTACCTCTTCTATAAAGACCTAAGTATGTGTATAGAAAATACAATGTAGCATAGATAATGTTAATTTGTGGTTTTTTTAAGTCAATATGGGAGTATAGGAGGATACATTTCTATTTGAGTTTGATTAGTGGACTAGACAACTAATAGAGCTAGTATATCTAAATCTATCCATCAATCCATCCATCCACCCATCCACCCATCCACCCACCCATCCACCTATCCACCTATCCATCTATCTATCTATCTATCTATCTATCTATCTATCTATCTATCTATCTATCTATCTATCTATCTATCTATCTATCTATCATCTATCATCTATCTATCATCTATCTACATCTTGACAAGATACTGTAGATAGACAATGAGTGGCTTCTAGAATTGACTAGGAGGAAGAGAATAGAATTGCTTTTGGAAAATTGTGCAGTACTTTGAATGACCTCAAGTTTTTCCTTTGTAGGCCTATTTTAAAACATCAATATTCTCTTGAGAATGCTGTAAGTTATGGAATATCACAGTCTCGAAAGCATTGAAACATCAGTGGAGATGCTCATAGTAGATGTGAGCAGGCTGCTCACATTGCTAATGAATTGGACAGCAGAAATGTCCGAAAGGATATCATTGGATACATGCCTTGAAAAGAAGGACTAATTCTATAGCAAGAATGAATGATAAACAACAGAAGCCCTGTTTTGGACTGGGTTTAACACAGTCCAGTCTACTGGTAGTTTAGGTTTGATACAGGAACAAAATGGAATTCTTGTAGGTCATTCAACAGATAACAAAAAGAGATTTACTTAACCATAGCAGAAGAATATTCAACAAAAACATTGTTGAATATTGAGGACACCTTGAACTGATTCAGTTGAACAAAATTTTCTTGCCTGAATTACCCATTGTGATTTACCAGTCAAGCATCAGAGTGCCCTTGGAGCTACTTAAGGGCTGCTTTGTACTTAGTGACCAAGAAGTGATATCAACACCTGAATTTCTCCTGAGCCAACCAAATCTCAAGGATAGTCTTAATGTTTTTAAAAGAAAAATTAGCCTAACTTGCCTAGGGGGAGGAGGGAGGGTTTAGGATATTGCTTCTATCAAAGCCAGTGTACTCCACTGGTATCCAAACCATGTGGGAAAATCAAGATCTCCAATGTTAGGTGGATGCCCTATAGAAGATTTATGGGAGGATGCTGCCAAAATTCACAGTAGGATGAGGGCTTTGATGGATTGGGATCTATGCTATTTGAGGGAATACTTATGTCAGAAAGGTCACAGATTCATAAAACTATTATTGCCAAGGAAACTTTTTCTGGATCTGAAGAAAATAATTGCATACTGTAGACTCATACTATGTATGCCTCCATAACTTTATTTTCTTCTTGAAGCAATGGAGGCAGGATACTATATTCTTTACCTGCAAAGAAACATATGAGAGACTAGGAAAAATTGCTAGAAAGCTAATTGTGAATAGGCAAGATGTACTTAATGCTGACATCAAAACCATAAGCAAAGGAAAATTTTTATATAGTCTATATGATGCCTGGTGTGAGAGTGGGCTAAAGTTAAAGGTTCCAATTTTAAAAGAACGAGAAAGCTAGAGTTCTCTTTAAAAGCTTGACTAATAGTTTCAATCTAGTGTGAGAAAAGTACCCTATTATTGTTCCTGAGTAGTGGTGTTTCTTTAAATTTTGCTCCAAATTTGTGCATCATCTTTTTCAGAGTAATTAGAATTTAACGAAATATACTGGTTATTTTGAGAGGAAACATGGCATAATGAAAAGAGAGCTAGTTTCAGTCAGGGAAACCTTATTTTAGGTCTTGCCTTTGAGGCATAATGATTGTTTGATCCAAATAAAGTCATTTAACCTTTCAGTGTCCCAACTAACTTTTTAAGGTCATAAATTGCAGTATAATTGTTGATCTTCTCAGGTAGAGGGAATTTCCTCACTAGGAGTTCCTTATATTAATGAAATCTCAGATTAGGACCAAAAAACACCAACAAAACTGGTTATTGTAATAAAGAAGTTTAAGAAACATGGATGACACACAAGTGACTTATCATGAGCTAATTTATGATCTCTCAGTTAATCAAACTTTCATAGTTGGTCCATTGGCTGTGTGAGCATGGATAAATAACAACTTCTCTGAGTCTCAGTTTTCTTGTTTGTAAAATAGGGATAATAATAATACCTTCACTACCTCTAATTCCCAGGTTGTTGTGAGGATTGAGAATAAGATATATAAAAAAGCCTTGCTAACCATAAAGCATTGTATAAATGTCAGTCTTTATTATTGTTATGTCTCATCCTTATCTTTTTCAATAAGGTTCAGAAGAAAAGGTCCTGGGACATATTGCTATCCTGCTATTTGTTATTCCTTTATAAATAAACAAGCAAACAATAAAATAAATAAATAAATGAGCATGTGTATGCATATATGTGTACACATGTATATATATGTATATATGCATGTATGCATGTATGTAAGACAGGCAGCTAGGTCATACAGTGGATACAGTGCCAGGCCTGGAGTCAGGGAGACTCATCTTCCTGAGTTCAAATCCTGCCTCAGACACTTACTAGCTGTGTGACCCTCAGCAAGTCACTTCACCCTGTTTGCCTCAGTTTCCTCACCTGTAAAATGAGCTGGAGAAGGAAATGATAAACCACTCTAGTGGCTTTGCCAAGAAAGCCCCAACTGGGGTCACGGAGAGTTGGACATGACTGAATCCACTAGATAACAATATATATGTAAGAACACATTTTATAGTGTTCTATGCACCGCTGCAAGCTGGATAAAATAATTTTTTTTAAATTGAATAAAAACATTAAGATATAAGATCAGCCCCTATAGGCTTCCTGAAAGCATCTTCAGCACAGTTCAAGTAACAGACAGGGCAATATAAGCGCCTCCTCCTTGTCTCATGTGATTTTGATCTGTGAGGCTGAGTCTCGATATTTTTTTTTGGTGTTTTTTTGTTTTTGTTTTTGTTTTTTTGGTGAGGAAATTGGGGTTAAGTGACTTGCCCAGGGTCACACAGCAAGTAAGTGTTAAGCGTCTGAGGCTGAATTTGAACTCAGGTCCTCCTGACTCCAGGGCCAGTGCTCTATCCACTGCGCCATCTAGCTGCCCCGAGTCTTGATATTTTTAAATTTTACATTCCATGTAGCTTGGAGATGATGAACACTTGGTATGGTAACAGCTATTAATAAAGGTTCTTAAGAAGTTTTTAGGATTTAGTGTTATATCCAGGTAATCGTAGGCAATAGTTCAGTTGGTGATAATGATCTGGTTTGGGAATAGTTTATTGGTTGATTTCTCTAGGATAATTTGAGGTCTGTATTTGCAGTATGGGAATTTGCCTTCTTTCAGTCTGTGAAAGATAGCAAATGTTAGTTGTATAATTCTGTCCAATGGGGCTTGTCTTTCTAGGTAGGTGCTGCATTTCTATTAGTTATAACATGTTGCACAGTCTCCACTATTTCCTCGCAGAATCTCTATTTATCACTAAATCTGGGCTCCTTAAAGATGACCCTTTTGTAGTTTCTGATGGCAGTGTCCTGGTCCTGAATTGCTATCATAAACCTTTCCATCTCCACAAACAAATCCTAATGACTTAACCATTTGTTCTTTGTGCGCATGTTGGCAGAGTTCATGAGGATATCACCCATGGAGGTCTTTTGACACCATTTTTGGATTGTAGTTTTTTCTTAGGTTCCATCTGCAACTAAGTCAGTTTCCAATGACAAAATCTCATGGCACTTGCTTATTCCTAATCTTTACTACTGCATGGTGAACTGATATCTGTTTATTCCTGAAATATTTCTTTAGTTTTTCAGCCTGCTAATCATACTCTCTAAAAATGTTTATCAGTCCTCTTTCTCCTTTTTGGCATAGAGATAGTAATCAGCTTAAGGAGACAGATCCCTATTTTGTTGCTATTGTATGGATTTTTGTTAGAGTTCTTTCCTCTTCTATTATTTATTTTATGGCCTAGATGTTGCTTTAAATATGTTTTTTCCATAATGTCATAAATTCTCAACATGTTTATCCTTGGCTTTTCCCTTGATAATCTTTATGCTTTTTTACATTAATGAACATTCCTGGTTTAATAGTCAGTGCCATTTGACATGATACAGTTCTAGTGGGTGAGGGATTGGTATTTCTGGTCAGTTCTAAAGAACTTTGCTTTCTTACGGTGCCAAAACATGAAGGAGCTTCACCAGATCTAACACAGAGGAGTCAAAGCAGGGCCAATAGCTCCAATTTTGGCCTTCCCAGTGCAGCCCAAGAGAAAATGTTTAACAAAATAAGTAAAATTAAAATAATATAACACCATATGTAATATAAGAATGTATTATTTCATATATTATTTTATACATAATATAAATAATATAATGAACAAACAGTATAACAAAAGGATAATAAATAATATGAATGCCATGTATTATTATATATAATAATAGAAATAAAATAACTAGAAATATGATCGAACATTGTAATGTTAATATGTAGTTTTCTAAGTCAACATGTGGCTGCAGGAATGTCCCATTTAGTGGCTCAGGTTTTCTTTGAGTTTGACACGACTGTTCCAACATTTATGTTAAGCTGATGGACATTATGGTTTTAAATAAGGCTAACCTGATACCCTAATCCACTCCATCTATTTCTTTGACTCTTTTGAACCTTGACGCTTGCATTACCTTGACCAAGGTGCTAACATAATCAGTGGTGTCACCAGAGCCCAATTTGCCAGCACTTTTGGGTTCCTGATAGGCCTTCACAGATAGCATAATGGTCTCAGGGATCACAATGTACCCACTATACATTATGCTTCATGGCATGGATCATCAGTTGGGTTTTGAAAGGGTTATTATTGCTGTTGTTGTAACTTTATTATTTTGTTGTTATTGTAGGGAGACCAGCAAGGTGAGTCCTCCCCCTCCCCCACAGCAGGACAGCTATGTTTCAATAGACTATGAATTTTGTTGTTGGTAGATATGCATAATAAAGTTAGGAATTTAGAACAAATGATCTAGGGCAGAGGCCAGTCCACTGACTTCACCAAGCTCTTTTGTTCTTGCTCCCAAATGAAACTTCTCTCTCTCTCTTCTTCCCTTCCCTATTACTATAGGGGGAAATAGCATCCTTCCAATTTCTCAGGCTCCCAACCTAGGAGTCATCCTGGCTTCCTCACTATATACAAGCTATATACAAATAAATAGGAAATAATTAGCAGACATAAGGCACTAGAATTAAGAGGGATTGCGGAAGGCTTCCTGTAGAAGATAGGATTTTAGTTGGGACTTAAAGGAAGCCTGGGAGGTCAGCAGTCAGAGAGTGGAAGAAGAAAAGTATTCCAGGCATGGGAGACTCTCTCACCTCACCACAGACAAGTTGTTGTCAAGACCTGTTGATTTTACCTTTGCAACATTTCTCGAATATGCCTCCTTTCTTCAGACGCTGCTACCACCCTGGTACAGGCCCTCATCACCTCACTTCTCAGTTACTACAATAACCTGCTGTTGGGTCTGCCTGCCTCAGTTCTCTTCCTTACTCCAAGCCATCCTGCATTCAGATTTTAAAATGATTTTCTAAAACACTGATCTGATTATGTCACGCCTCTACTCCATACATTTCAGTGGCTCGCTATTGCCTCCAGGAGCAAATACAAAATGCTCTGTTGTTTGGCATTCAAAGCCCTTCATAACCTCACCTACTCCTACATCTTTAGTCTTATATTTTACTCCCTGACATGTACTCTTGGATACAGTAACACTGGCCTCTGGCTCTTCCACAAACAAGACATGCCATCTATTGGCTCTGGGCATTTTCTCTGGCTGGCTGTCCCCCATGCCTAAATGTTCTCCTTCCTCCACTCTGACTACTATTTTTCCTGGGTTGCCTTAAGTCCCAGTTAAAACCCCACCTTCTACAGGAAGCCTACCTCAACTCCTTTTAATTCTAGTACCTTATGTTTAATTATTTCCCATTTATCCTGTATATAGATTGCTTTGTATATATGTTTATACGTTGTCTCTCCCATTAGATTGTAAGCTCACTGAGGTCAGGGATGGTCTTTTGATTCTTTGTATATCCTCAGCACTGAGTACAGTGTCTGAAACATTTTGTTGATGTTCTTGAGTGTTGTTTTTCAGTTGTGTCCAACTCTTCGTGACCCCATTTGGGGTTTTCTTGGCAGAGATACTAGAATGGCTTGCCATTTCCTTCTCCAGCTCATTTTACAGCTGAGGAAATGGAGGCAAACAAAGTGAAGTGACTTGCCCAGGGTCACACAGCTAATAAGTGTCTGAGGCTGGATTCAAGCTCAGGAAGATGAGTCTTCCTGACTCCAGGTCCAGAACTCTATCCACTGAACTACCTAGCTGTCCATCTGGCACATAAAAGGCACTTACTAAATGTTTGTTGATTAATTGATTGAATAAACATAGAAGCTGCTCAGCAGAAATTATATTATGCCCAGAAGAAAGCATGGATGCAATACCCAATAGTGAGCTGTGATGTTATGCCCATTAAAGAACCCCTCAATATAGGGACAATGAGGGCACTAATGGCTTTATAGTCTCAGAGATGTTAATTGCCCTGACAATTTCCCTCAATACATGTATATGGGTCACAAGTGTTCCATACACATTTGCCTCTTTACACATGTTCCCTACATGTGTACTTCTCCATATGTATTTCCTTAATGTGTATTCTTTCACTGCTGATGTAATAACCTATGTGAGAATGTGCCTCTGTGGGTATGGAAGGAATATATTTGATTAAGTATCATTTGCTTTGAACTGAAGGTGTCTCTTCTGGTTAGTTTAATGAAAGTAAACATATTGATGGGGGCTTGTGAACTAGGGTCTTGAGTTGGTCCTGACCCATAGAGTACTTCAAAAATGGGGCAGCTTTCTGGTGGTCCACAAGTGAGGGGAAGGACACATGATGGTGATGACGATGTCTCAGGGAACTCTCATTCATTTGGAGGTGGCTATCGGAATTATATGCATAAGCACTTGGGGGAAATATTACAAACTACCATGATGATAGCAGAAGTAGAAAATGATTTCAATCTGAACTCAGAACATTCTTCCCTATTGGTTTAATATATAATTCCTTCATCCTCAACAGATACCATTCTGCTTTGGTTGTTTTCTACTTAGGTCAGTGCACAGCACTTCTCAAGAACTAAGGGAGACATTTACTCGTTTAACAAACATCTATTATGTACCTGAAATAGGCAAAATAGCTGCAGTGTATGGTTAAGAGTTGACTTTGAGGGGCAGCTAGGTGGCACAGTGGACAAGGCACCAGCCTTGGATTCAGGACGACCTGAGTTCCAATCCAGACTCAGACACTTGACACTTACTAGCTGTATGACCCTGGGCGAGTCACTTAACCCTTATTGCCTCACCAAAAAAAAAAAAAAAAAAGGAGTTGACCTTGAAGTGAGGAAGACCCGGGTTCCAGTCCTGCCTCTTATATGGACTGGCTTTGTGACCTGAGCAAGTCACTCAGCCTCTTAGTGTTCTAAGATTATTAGTTCAGAGAAGGTGTGGACCTAGATTAGTGGAAAGAGTTTCTTCACTGGGAGTTCTTTACATGGATGAAATCACAGGCCCAGTCCCCCCCCCCTCCCAAAATGTGCAAGATACTGTGTTTGATATGAAGATGTTGTTGTCATTTGTCCTTTGTTTTCAAAAAGGACCAATGACATCTCGGGTGATGTCTAGACTTGCTAGTGAATTGGATTGATTTAAGTGAAGCAGAATTGCAAAGTCATCAACCTCACTCTCTCTCTTCCAGATTCACTGAAGTCCAGTGGCAAGACAAAAGTCAGGATGACTGGCGATGGCCAGGAAAGATACACCTCAGACCCTAATTCTTGAGGAACTTAGAATCTCAGAGTCAGTATGTGGGTCTAGCTACTTCTTAAGCAGTCCCTGAAATTCAAGGAGCAAAAGGGTTTCCTGAGGGATGAACAAGAAAGGACCAGCTTCCAAAATTTTGCTTAGTGGTCTGAAATTTAAATTCATTTAGTTAACAAGACAACCCCTTTATTCAAGCTGTAATGAATGTTCTAGGTCCCCTCTGTTCCTGAGAAGAGCCCTAGGGTATATGACACTGGAATCTAGCACCCATCTAATGGGAGATGATAAAAGTAGTAGGGAGAGGCATTCCTGAGAAGAATCATGCCTGGCTCTAAGACATTTTACCTGGACAAATAAAGAAAGCCAGCTAAAAATGAAAGATGGAAAAGTGGAAAAGAATACAGAATAGAAAACTTCATAGTAGCAAGTAAGAGAAAAGGGGATTCACTGACATCCATCGAGGAAGTGATTGTAGGTGGTATAACTATAAGCTGAATTATGAGATGTGTGTGGTTTGTGCTTTATAATCATATCTCCCATGTAAGAGGGGGAAATAAGATCATATGTATAGTGGGTGAAAGGGAAGTGAGAAAAGATCACATTGGACTGGGAGGGAACAAGGGTGGGGGCAGGATAGAACTCTGGGGTCAGCATTAAACAGCAACTTAGGAAATATTCTTGGCCTTCCAGTGGTATTATCAATAACCTGCACTGAAGGGGAATGTTTCAAAGTCTATATTCTCTGAAATAGATGAAGGCACAAATATCTCCCCTCCCTGTAGTAAAACACGGTGATTATTGCACATCCATTCATTTTTATGGCACAGATGCAAATTCTGTGCCAGAAAACAAAAATGATTTAATGTGGAGGATAATGTGGCGAATTATTTTTCTGATTTTATTCTTAAAGTTAGAATTTACTCTGAGGATCTCAAGTGCTTTATTGCTAATACCAGTAATGAGATTGTGTAATTGGTCATGAATTTCTCCATGAGAAAACCCTTGCCAGGTCTCTTGTGAGATAGAGTATTTAGCTTGAACATATCTCAACTGAAAAGCAACTGTAACACAAGTATCTTTTAGCTTCCAAATGAGGTAAAATTGAGACTTATGGAAAACTGTTTTGACGGGTGATCCAGGAATGTTATGGGACACTGAATGATGGGGGCCAGGGGAGGAAGGATTTCGTATTATATTTTTAGGGCATTCTATGACTCTGCCTCTATTCAGTGTTTGTGTAGCATCTGGTGTCCCAGTTTTCTTCCAATTGCAACACTTGATTGTTGTTTCTTTGTTATTATTGTCACTCTCTCCCTCCTCTTCCTCCTGAAGGCTGTGGCAATATCCTTCCCTCACCCCTATATCCCAAAATAAACCAAAATCAGTTTTGCTGAGTCTTTGGAAGAATTTCAGACACCCTTCTCCTCTGCACTCTTGCTGTACCCTCCCCCCACCCTTCCCTGACTAGAAATCTAAGCTTCCAATAACTTTTTTTGGAGTAATTCAGTCCACAACAAACATTTATAATTATTTGTACATTTACCAATATAATAAACATTTATTAAATACTTACTATGTTCCAGTCACTGTGTAAACATATATTACACACCTAACATTTGCTTTTTCGGGTGCTTTCCTGGTGAATCAACAGTGGCTTCTTTCTTTTTTTCTTTTTTAAAAAAATTTGGGGGGGGCTTATTTCTTAAAGATAAATTGCGGGGCAGCTAGATGGCACAGTGGATAGAGCACCGGCCCTGGAGTCAGGAGTACCTGAGTTCAAATCCGGCCTCAGACACTTAACACTTACTAGCTGTGTGACTCTAGGCAAGTCACTTAACCCCAATTGCCTCACTAAAAAAAAAAAAAAAAAAAAAAAAAAAGATAAATTGCCACCTAGAGGTATAGATCTCTGTTGGGAAACTCCCCTATGAGAAAATGATTATTTTCTCTTATATTAATAACCCATTATTAATTAGGATCCAGGCTTTTTTATTTCTTCATTCAGGGACCATCTCCTGTAAATCAGCCAGTTTCTGAAGGACAAGGCTGATAGATGAGAGTGGTCTAATCCTTGGGTTACATGCTCTTTGATTTTGGGCAGGACCCCACCCAACCAGGAGAACTTACTTCTATTTAGAGTATAAACAGAATATAATCTAGGTAGTCTATAACTTTGCACCCCTCCACTGGAGTTTAAGGTAACCCAGCTCATGAAGGAGAAAACCAATTATCCAAATTGCTGGAGGTAGCTGAGTCTCATGATCAAAACTTGTTTTCAGCAGGAGAAGCTGAAGACTTATAGTCCACCTCCTTATTAATATGCCTACCCCCTCATTCATTGTTCACCAATGAGTTGATTTTCATCTGTCAAGGGCATTCCATTTTCCTAAAAGTATATTAAGGTGGGGCAGCTAGGTGGTGCAGTGGATGAAGCACTGGCCCTGGATTCAGAAGGACCTGAGTTCAAATCTGGTCCTAGACACTTGACACGTACTAGCTGTGTGACCCTGGGCAAGTCACTTAACCCTCATTGCTCCATCAAAAAATAAAAAAAGTATATTAAGGCATTCAGTATCTCCATTAGGGGTCTTTGATTACTGAGAGAGACTACTGATCACCAATTTATTGATTATCATGTTACCTAATTAATAAATTTATTATTAATTACCCAGAAACTATGTCTCTTGGGCTTTTCATTCATCTCACCTCCAATGCAGATTTTCCTGTTTCAGGGCTTATACTTCTGATGGTGACAACTGAAGTGATTAAAAAAACCTGGCAAAAGCCCCTGGATATAATGTGAGAAAACCTGGTTTTGAATCCTGGCTCTGCTATTTGTTATCTGGCCAAATCATTTGTCCCTTTTTAGTCCTCAGTCTTCTCATTTGTATAAATGATAAAAATATAAACAACAACAACAACGAAAAGAGCCAGTCTGTCTATAAAATGCCTTCCTGTTCTGAATGTTATGCCCTTTGAGTGAACACTTTAACATTCAGGAGCTAAGGAAAAGAAAGATTTGGAGCACAGGTTATAAGAATGATGCTCCAGGATAATTTCGGGAATAATAAATCACTTATATGTCTATACTACTTCCCTCACAACAGAGCTGTGAGATAAGAAAAGCAGGCATTGTTCCTGTTTCTGAATGAGCCTCTTTAAACATCTGCCTAACTAAACTTCATCAGCTCCTGTTATCTAGTGCCTGGCTCCATTGATGCAATCGCTTCTGGTCTGAGCTCACCTCATCTCATTCGAAGTTTCCTCTCTAACTTGTGGGTGAGCCATCCCATCTCTTTGACTCATCACTGTTCCCCACACAGGTGGAGTCCACACATCTCTCACACATTGTTCTGTTTCCAGCCTGTCAATCTCTTACTCATTCCCGATTAACATGTACAAACATTCTCATTTGTGTTAAGCACACATAATATTGTGTCTCTACAGTTTTCTCATGGTATGTGTACAACTCATATCTAGTTTGGAGGGGTGGGTGGGTGGGCATTTAATGTGGTCCTGGACCCTGGCCATCTGGGAAAGGTTGTTGACTCATTGCTGGCATTATCATCCATAGACTGGGTTAATGCAAACTTTCCCCCAGGGCCTGGAATACTGGCCTATCCTGGCTCTATGGCTCACAAGTCTATGGCTATCCCTGCAACAAGTGGGTCAGGAGCATGCTTCCAGCCACTGTTTTCAGAATTCTATATGGTCCCTGGAAATAATTTAATTCAGCCTGATCTAGATAGTGCTGTCAATATGTCTTTTAGAAGGCCTATAACATCACAGTTTAATTCCAAAGATAAAATAACCAGTAAGCTAAACAAGTGACTTTCCTAAAGCACAGGCCTACAAATATAGAATCCTCTTTTTGACAGAATCCTGGTCCCTTCCTTCCTTTCCAATCTTCTTATACTTTATTCTCCTCCATGCATTCTACAATCGAGCTACGGTGGTGTGCTTTCTGCTCCTTGCTTTTGAGACTCTATCTTTTGTATCCAAGTCTTTGCACTGGTGTCTTTCCTGTACCTGGGATGCTAGACTGCTTCCTTTCTGCCTCTATTTTCCCTGGTGTCCTTCAAAACTCAGCCTGAATGTCAACTCCTTTAAGAGATCTTTTCTGGTCCCCCCAACTGTTAGTGCTTTTGCTTCTGAGATGATCTTCTATATACTTTGTGTACATATGTGTGTATATTATATATATGCATATATATAAAACATAAACATATACTTATGTACACACATATTTATACATGCCTTTATGTACTAGTTATTCATCTGTTGTCTTCCCCATTAGAATGCACACTCCTTGAGAGCAAATACTGTTTTTTGCCATTCTTTGTATCCCCTGCTCTTAGCACATTGTCTGGCACATGGTAGGTGCTTCATCAATGCCTATTGAATACCTGATTGACCAAATGACTAAATGCTGTTAGCTCCATCATTCTAGACACAATCCAGTCAAAAGGTCTGATTGAACACCTATGCCAGCACAGCAGAGGCAGACGTGGCGGCTGTCAGACAATCTAGCTAACCAGAAGGCAAGAAGAGGCAAAGTACTACCTGGTCTTGTAAAACTGGCAGATGGGTTGCCTTGATGTTTTGTTTTGGGAAGAGAGGGCTGGAAGGCAGGGAAAGGAGGCTGCCAGGCCACATCACTAGCCATACCCCTGTTTATTCTGGGTGCCTTGTTCATGTTTTCATCTTTTGGTCCGATAGTATGGCCCTCACATGGTTTATGTGTGATTATTGTTCTGTCTGTGCCCTTGTTGGCTTTCTCATGCAAAACACCAGCAATTTCTGAGATTATTCTGTTCTTTGTGGTTGGAAATGCATCACCAGGCGGGACTTTCTGTTTGCCTTCTCAGCAGGGAGACTTTTGAAGGCAACTCCTCCTTCTTCCCTGCTCCAATGCCACAGTGCCCTGTGTTAACCTCAGGTGACATTGCTGTCTCTATCTTTACATCTTCTTCCTTCTCTAGATGGTGCCTTTACAAGTCTTCTCCATTTTCTTATGCTCCTTGGGATAGTCCTAGGTAACTGATTGCCTCCTTTTTTTTTTTTAGAATAAGATGGTAGTTTATTTAGCGGCAAGGGAAGGGAAGGGAAGGGAAGGGAAGGGAAGGGAAGGGAAGGGAAGGGAAGGGAAGGGAAGGGAAGGGAAGGGAAGGGAAGGGAAGGGAAGGGAAGGGAAGGGAAGGGAAGGGAAGGGAAGGGAAGGGAAGGGAAGGGAAGGGAAGGGAAGGGAAGGGAAGGGAAGGGAAGGGAAGGGAAGGGAAGGGAAGGGAAACCAAAAGAAATCCTTGGACTTCTCTTGGGGAGAAAGGCACAAAGCACGTGGCTCTGAGGTACCAATCTCTGATTGCCTCTTACCATATCAGCATAATAATGGTTTTGGTGTAACTTGCAAGGGACTTCAAAACATTCCAAAGACCTACTATTCTTTCTTTTTCTTTCCTTCTTTTCTTCCTTCCTTCCCTTTTTCCTCTCTCCCTCCTTCTCTCTCTCTCTCCTTCCTTCTTTTTGTCTTCCTTCTTATCTGTCTATTTTAGAGGATAGGATTAGGGACTGGATCTTTCATATGACAAAATTATAAAACTCCTTTTACTCCTCCAAAATTCAACACCTTTTCTCCATTTTATAATCTTAAAGAGTTGCCTAGAGGAGAGATGGCAGACATGAGGCCCATGGGCAACACTAAGCAAGTATAGCCTGGATCAGATTAAAATGTAATCCCTATCTGGTTTTAATGTATTGATATATTAAAAAGAAAGAAAGAAAGGAAGGAAGGAAGAAAGGAAGGAAGGAAGAAAAATAGAAGGAAAGACATGCATAGGCACTTGTCATTTTCTAAGTCAATGTGTTGCTCACAGAGATCCTTAGGTATAGTTTAGTGGCCCCACTTCTAATTGAGTAGAACACCACTGAGAAGTTCAGTGACTTGCTTAGGATCACACAGTCAGTATGTTTATGAGGCAGAACTTAAAAATAGGTCTTCCTGGCCTCTAACCAGGACACCACAGTGTCTCTCTTCCTTTTCCTTTCTTTTTTAATCACCTCTAAAAGAGGAGGTGAGATATTGGACAATGTCAATGATTGTGACAACTCATTACTTTGGCAATATTCCAGCAGGAATTCTCTAAGGGAAAGCTTCCTAACTGGATAAGTTATGAAGCATGAAAATAGGTTAACAATGAAAGTTATTAAACAGCCCTTTCCCCATAAAGACAATTGAAGAATAATATACATGACTATCTGTGCATGACTCTCTCTCCCTCTCTCCCCCCCCCCTCTCTCTCTCTTTCTCTCTCTCTCTGTTCCTTCCCTTCCTCTACCTACCTACACACACACACACACATACACACATACACACATTCGTTTTGTTTTTGTCTTTTGGCATCAGAGCCATGGTTTCTTTGGTTTAGAGAACTCCCTTTACCAGTTGCAGGCTGTGACCTACTCCCCAACTTCTGGTCTTAGTTGCCTATAGGTTCATTAAGTGCATATTTCAAACGGTAACAAGACAAGCAGTAGGCACAGATTAAGGCCTTAAATTTATTTTAGAAGTATAGAGTTTAAAGTTGGAGAGGGATTTTTGAGATCACTTAAGCCCCTTTCCTCAAATCTTGACACCCCTTCCTCCCTCTCTGCCAACTAGCTATATGCTGCCATTTTACAGATGAAGGAACTGAGATCAAGGCAGTTAGGTTATTAGGTCTGAAGTCAGGAACAACTGAGCTCAGATCTAGCTTTGGACACTTACTGGCTGTGTAAGCCTGTGTGTGTGTGTGTGTGTGTGTGTGTGTGTGTGTGTGTGTGTGTGTGAACTTGGTCTGCCTCCATTTCCTCAACTGTAAAATAAGGGTCATAATAGCACTCACATTACAGGAATATTTTGAGGATCAAGTGAGATAATATTTGTTTAAGAAGTTTTTAGTACAAGTGCCTTGCACATAGTAGCTACTTAATAAATATTTATTCCCTTATATTTTCCCCTTCCCCAGAAGTAACAGAAGTTTCCTACAATAGTATATGCATCCTTTCCAGCTAAAGAGGCCTCATGTTTTTTAACTTTTCCATCCACTTCTAACCTCTAATTTACCCTTACACAGTAATTGTGCCACCCTAGGCAAATTAACTTCTCTGAGCCTCAGTTTTCTTATCTGTAAAATGGAGGTAATAATACCCATCTACTATGTGTGTGGCTTCTACCCCAGTGGGGCTTGTCATCTAATCTCTAACACATTCAGGTGAGTCAAGAGAACTGAATTTTATTCTTAGGTCTAACACTGTCTTGATATATGACCTTGAGTCATACTCAAGCAATAGCCAGTTCAATGACTAAGGCTTTAAAAAAAAATACAATTTGAGTGTTAAGGCTTACATCCATAAATCCTAGGGCCTTCTAGACACATTTTGATTAAGGTATTTGTGTGTGTGTGTGTGTGTATGTATGTACATGTAAATGAAAATCCAAATAAACTGACTAGGATTTCACCTCAGCGGTACTTCTGGTGAAGGTGAAAACCTTCAAACAAAACTCCTTTCATTACACTTAGCCAGTTATGAAATGTTCTTAATGGGAGATGAGGAAGCACCTTCTTAACTCTTGCCAAAGGCAATCATCTTGTGCCCTTAGGCAGGAGATCTGATCACCCCAAATGTAAGCTGAGATGGTGAGAATAGTAGTTGAATGTTTGAATATGGAGCTTAAAGCACAAATGGGTGAAAACCCAAATCGGATGACCTTGTTCTGATCTTGGTTTTACTTGGCTAGCATTCAATGCCCAAGAACCAAATAGCAGTTCCACTTTTGATGAATATTCTCCACTAACTTGGGAGTCTGTATTAAAAAAAACAAACACTTTTAAGATATCTATCTATCTATCTATATGTGTGTGTGTATCTAGTGATATAGATTTATACATTGATATAGATATACCTTGAAGTATAGGTATATACATTTAAGTTTAAAGTTATAATCATGTATATATATTATGGGGATTATTATTAGCTAGACTGGAGCACCTCCCGTGGACCTGGGCAAATGCTCTGATTCTGTGGGCATGGACGTATGCTTAGTGTTGAAGAACGTGCTCCATCCATCGATACAGAATTCCCTTACTGGTCCCCATGACTGGGTAAGTGTGTCAGAGATAATTGCTGACTGAGCCAGGATGAGCCTCCCACTCAGTAGGCTATAAAAGGAGAGGAGAAAGGCTTGGCCTCTTTCTCCCTCTCTTTTGAATGTGTCACTTGGGGCTCTGCCAATTCTTCCTTGGACTTGAAGACTAGAGAGGGGATTTTTCTTCAGACCAACAAATGAGGAGAAGGAGGTTCCCCTCTAATGATTACCGCTGTTACATATACATTTCTGTACATATTTTATCCCCTTATTACAATGTAAATCCCTACATGCCAGGGACTGGTCTTAATTCTGTATGCATCCTTAGTACCTAGCATGGTGCTTTGTATATAGTAGGCACTTAATAAATACTTATAGGATTGAATTAGATATGTCTTAGCAGTTGGTAAAGGCCTTGTAGGCACTCTCCCATTGGCCCTTTCTTCATGTTATTTTGGGTATATAAATCGAGGGAAGTATATGAATTTTTTTGATATTTCTTTGCATTTTATCAGCATGCCAACACTTTTAATAAGTTGGAATGGCTTTGCTCATGTTTTATCCCCTCTAAATTAATGTCCTGTATATTTTTAATATGTTGAACTGATGGGGGAAAAGCGGATTGGGATAGTGCCTGGCACAATGTAAACACTTAACAAATGTTTATTGATTGATAGAGATACTGTTCCTCATGTAGGTAAACAAAGAAATCCTGCAAAAGTTGTTAAATCAAGATGGATAACTCAGCGAATGAGGGACCAGGCTGACTTTCCTCACACCCAGAACACAACTGCATTAATGACTAGCTACACATATGCAATGTGTATAATCAAAGAAAGGACAGCTTTTGGGGTCCTGAATTCCAGACGCATTGCTATGATGCTTTGTCTGACCTCTCTTAGCAAGCAAGCATGGTCTAACTTGTATAATAGTCATTAGTGTGTACCTATCATTGATTTTTAAAGTCCTTGAAGACAAGGATTATACCAGAACATCAGAGGACAACAAAGAAGCAGGACTAATAGGAAGGAAAAGTGGGAGATCTGCAGGTGTAGAAGTTGCACATATTTTCAGATTTTTTCAATGTGTTGATCACTTTTTATTGTTTTTCTCTTCCTCTTTCTTCTTTAAAAATCAGGTGAAAAAGATTTAAAAAAAACTAGCAAAAAAAAAATGACCAGAAGACATATTTCTATGTAACTCAAAATTGTGGACCATAGCTGGGAGTAGCTATTGCTTTACTGTTTCCATTAAGGCATGGGTAAGAATCAGCTCACTGATAATCAAATGTACCTTAGCAAGAGCTCCAGAAAAAAAGAAAAGAAAAGCTAGATAGCTCACTAGAGGTAACCCATTTCCCTGCCTGACAAGTCCCAGTTCCAAACACTGACATAGTAAACTGGTTTGGTAGACAGTAGTGAAGTTAGCCAGAAGAACTAAAAATTCTAGCGTGTCAAGGAATAAAGAACTTGTTTCCAGAAAGTATGGAAAGTAAGGGGGATTTTCCAGGGACCCAAGCTCATGAGTCATGTACACAATGGGTAGGTTGGTCTCCCATCTAGAGAAGGCGAAAAGCTAAGAAGACTCACTAGAGTAGAAGTGTCAAACATACAGCCCCTTAGGCCCACCTGGGGCTAGCAGCACCAGGTCCAAACCAGATTAAAATATAATCGGGAAATATTTAACAAAATAAAGAAAAATAAAACCGAAATAAAGATGATAGACTTTATTTTTTCAATAATAGAAGACATATAATGAATAGCAATAAAATATGATTGCCTGGAAATTTGTGAATCAGAATAATAGGGCTTTAAACTGAACATGGAAGGAGAAAACTGCCTCATATCTTTCATCAAACCAGATACCACCAAGAGTAGTAAGTTAGACATAGGAAGAAAAAAATCAGTGGAGAGGATCTGAAATTCACAGGAGACAATATTCAAAAGAGGGACAATAATTAATTTATGTCTATATATGTCTATACACAAATGTATTGTACGTGAAAAATAAATAAAATGGGGGGCAGCTGGGTGGCACAGTGGATAAAGCACCAGCCCTGGATTCAGGAAGACCTGAGTTCAAATCTGGCCTCAAATACTTGACACTTACTAGCTGTGTGACCCTGGGCATGTCACTTAACCCTCATTACCTCAAAAAAAAATTGATGTCAAAAATAAATAAGATGACTTAGGGATCTTAAAGCAAGGAAGTAAATTTGGTAGGATATGACTCATTTGGGATATGGCAATGGAAGGGTAAAACTTATTAGATAAAAGCCAATTAGATAAAATGGATAACAACATAGCATATTAATTTATTGTTACAATACCCATACAGGAACCTGATTATTATATTCATGCTGTTTCTTGTTCAGTTGCTTCTGACTTTTCAGTGACCGCATTTGGGATTTTCTTGACAAAGATATTGGAGTGGTTTGCTATGTCCTTCTCTAGCTCATTTTACAGATGAGGAAACTGAGGCAAACAGGGTTGAGTGACTCACCTGGGGTCACATAACTAATAAGTATCTGAGGCTGAATTTGAACTCATAAACATGAGTCTTCCTGATTTCAGGCCTAGCCCTCTATCCACTGTGTTCAGGGAAGACTAGCACCACTAACTAATGTGAGGCTTGCTGGGCTCTTTTTAAGACTGATTATCCAATTTTGGTGTCCACCTATCCCCCCATAGCATGCACAGAAACCACACCCTGGTAAAACCATCTTGGCAGAGGGGCTAAACCGTATTCAGGGTAACTGACAGGCTTCAAACCCATTGGTGAAGTAGGAGGATGTGTTCCCCAAGCATATGAAGTCTTCCACTGGAAGAATGGGTGCATGAGAACAATTTGTTCCAGTGGCCATGAAGGCAGTTGAAGTAGGAATCGTGGAGTGCTTAGAGCTTTGTCAGACATCCAAGATACCAAGATCATTCACTGCATCCTGGGCCATCACCTGTAGTCTTGACTTTTGTTTTGCCACTGGACTTGAATGACTCTAGAAGAGAGAATAAGGCTGATGACTTTTCACAATTCTGCCTCACATAAATCTAATTTGTGCACAAGTCAAGACATTACTCCGTTCTCTTCAAAAACAAAGGATAAGCAACACCACCTATACTGGAGGAAAGCCATAAACCAGAGGCGTGGGGAACATGGTGGAGGATCATTTGAGTGAAGATCAGAAAAGGATGAAAGAGAAATAATATTGTTGTGGGAGTATACCACAAGTAACCTGACTGGAGGGAGAAAATGAATAATGAATTGGGGGAGCAGATCAAAATGGGGAATGGGGGCAGGATTTGACATGTGTGTGGGGGGAGGGATGGGGTTGGACCTCAACTGTCCAGGCATTTGCTGGAGCTCTCTCTGTTTAAAGCAGAGATGTTCCTGACTTCCTAAATTATCTTAATGCTGAATTAATTTTTTTCCAAAAGATTGTGGAAATGAAGAAAAGTTCTACTATATTGAATCTGATTCTAAACAGTAAGGAAAAACAAATTTTGACAGAAAAACTAATGGGAATATTAAAAGAAAGAGAATAGTCTTTTTCAGAGTTTATGCTAGATAATGAAAGGAAAGCCAGGCATAAACAGACATACAGCGTAGAATTTGGTGGAGTAGATTTCAAAATGTTCAGGAAAAAGGTAAATGGGATCCTGTGACCTAAAATTCAGTAGAGAAAATCCATCCAAGATATACAGGGATGCTCTCAAGAATGATATTCTGATGATATTAATAAACAATTGCAATGAAGAAGAAAAGGGGAAATTGTTTAAAGATACAAATGTAAATGCACAGGAAACTCACTGACCAATTTATACTTTTTCAAGACATGTACAGAAAATAGAAGGGCAGATCAATAAGATGGAATTTCACGAGAGTTTATTGCTCTTGTAAGAATGGCCTTAGGAGAGACAAAGTGCAAGACAAGTTGAAGTGACAATGAAAGATGACAACTAAAAGGTTTTTTAAATCCATGTTGGAGAAAAGAGAAAAATAAAGATAGGACCAATGGTCAGGTAGATGAAATGATGATAAAGGATGATAGAGGGGCAGTTAGGTGGCACAGTGGACCTGAGTTCAAATCTGGTCTCAGACACTTAACACTTACTAGCTGCGTGACCCTGGGCAAGTCACTTAACCCCAATTGCCTCACTAAAAAAAAAAAAAAAAAAAGGATTATAGAGAGAAGATAGAGAACAAATCATCTCTTATTTTTCCTCTTTGGTCTGGGAAGGCTAGAAGAAATATGGTTGATGTGAAATGAAAATCCAAGATAATCCATTCTCCAATAGATATGCCATTAAAAAGTATGAATAATTTCCCAAAGAATTGCAAACTATTAAAATACATGTGAAAGAATGCTCCAGATCACTTATTTTAAGAGAAAGGCAGGGGGCAGCTAGGTGGCACAGTGGATAAAGCACTGGCCCTGGATTCATGAGGACCTGAGTTCAAATCCAGTCTCAGACCCTTGACACTTACTAGCTGTGTGACCCTGGGCAAGTCACTTAACCCTCATTGCCCTATACAAAAAGAAGCAAACAAAATGTCCATTCTTTCTGAACAAGAGATTCCACCACTAGGCATATACCCTAAGGAGGTAAAAATAAAGTCCCCATATACACTACAATATTTTTAGCAGCACTATTTGTGATAGTAAAGAAGGGGGGGTGGGGAGGGAAGTAGATATCTATCCATTGAGGGAATGACTAAACATATTGCGGCACATGAATGTAATGGAATATTATAATGTTGCAAGAAATGATGAATATGATGAAAATACAGAGAAGCATGGACTTACATGAACTGATGCAAGTGAGCAGAATGAAGAAAACAATGTATACAATGGCTATAACAATGTAAATGTAAAGAACGTTCACCACAAAACAAATATAAGTAAATGTTGAAAAATCACAAAGATACTAGCTGTGTGATCCTGGGCAAGTCACTTAACCTTCATTGCCCCGTGGGGGAAAAAAAAAGAAAAGAAAAAGATCCAGCTTGGCTTAAAAAAAAAAAAAAGAAAAAAGGAAACAAAGAAAGAAAGAAAAATCACAAAGAACAATTATGACCCCAAAGAAGAGATATGAGAAGATAACTTTCCCCACTATTGTGCAGAGGTAGGAGTCCACAGGTATAGAACATTGCCTTTATTAATCAGTTTTTGCTTATTATTTTCCTCCACTTTTTCTTTCCTTTTTTTACTTAAAAATATTCTGATATATTGGAATGGCTTTCTGGGATGAGTAAGGGAAAGGGCTACAAGAAGAAATTCAGGTAATGTAAAACCCAAATACATCAATGAAAATGTATTTTAGTAAAAAAAAAATATTAAATAAAAATTTCAAGATAAATGAGAATGCCAAGATGTCCTCAGTGGTTTCAAGTTATCATATTGGAACTCATAGATGTGATTAGCTGTTAATGGTAAACTTTGAAAAATTGTGGAAAACAGAAGGGGAGCAACAGAAACGGAGAAAGACAAATACAGTCATTCTCTATACACAAATAGCAGTGGAGGGTTTCCCTAGACCTTGGCTTTTCAAACCTTTCACAGGCCTCAGTTTGCCTGAGGCAAAGCCTATTCAGTGATTTAGGCTAGGTAAGAAGGGAGGCAAAGGAAGGCCTCTTTTATCTAGTTTAAAAAAAAAAAAAGATAGATAGATAAAAGGGGGAGGGGGAGAAAAACCTCAGGGTCTCTAACCTAAGGAGATATAGTTGCTATGTAGGTCCACCCTGAGCTATCAAGAGGCCAACCAATGGGAAAATGAGGCCTGGGCTGGGATCTATTATCGGCCAATCAATGAGGGCCAGAATTTATTTAGGTTTAAGAAGTGGTCTGTAGAAGACATGTTGTGAGTATACCCCAAGATTTCTGCAGACAAATTTTTAGTCTTTTGGGCAAAGTGCCAGCAGGTAAGGGTATGATTCCTTGTATGGAAAGAGGGAGAGAAGGGGGAAGGAAGGAAGGAAGGAAGGAAGGAAGGAAGGAAGGAAGGAAGGAAGGAAGGAAGGAAGGAAGGAAGGAAGGAAGGAAGGAAGGAAGGAAGGAAGGAAGGAAGGAAGGAAGGAAGGAAGGAGGTGGGAAATAAAGGAAGAAAAAAGAAAGGAATAAAGAATGAGAAAGAAAAGAAGAAAGAAGGAAAGAAAGAAAGAAAAGAAACGAAACTGTGTTGCCCAAGTGGAGCCGACCAGTGAAAATATGTAGCCTGAAGAAAAAGAGACTTAGGCGAGGAGATGACAGCTCTCCCCAAGGATTTGAAAGGCTATCCTGAGGTAGCATGATACAGTGGAAAGAGTGATGGGGTGGGAATCACAAAACCTGGGTTCCACTCCAAACTGTCACATCACCTGTGTAGTCTTGGGCAAGTTACTTAGACTTTATGCACCTTAGTTTCCTCAAAGGGTTAGTTGAAATGACCTTTGAGCCCCTTCCTGCTTTAAGTCTGTGTTGCCCTGGAAATATGATTCAATTTGTCCTTCTTGGCCCCAAGGGGAAAAATAGGAACAATAGGTGGAAGTTGCAGAGGTGCAGATTTTGGCTTAATTTAAGGGAAAATGTCTCATCACTTAGAGTTGTCTGAGTAGACTGGAACACCAAAAGGGTCTCGGGAATTAGAGCTAGAAGGGACCCTAGGGACCCCCTAGTGCAACTTCTTCATTTTGCAGATGAAGAAACTGAGGCCCAGACAGCTTAATTGACTTGTCCAACAAGGTCATAGAGGTGGTAAGCAGCAGAACTAGGATTTTCAGAACTAGCCCTCTGATTCTAAATCTAGGACTCTTTCAACTAAAGCATGCCAACTACTTCAAAGATAATGAATTGGGGGGCGGCTAGGTGGCACAGTGGATAAAGCACTGGCCCTGGATTCAGGAGTACCTGAGTTCAAATCCGGCCTCAGACACTTGACACTTACTAGCTGTGTGACCCTGCGCAAATCACTTAACCCCCATTGCCCCTCAAAAACAAAACAAAACAAAGATAATGAATGAACTCCTTATCACTGAAAAATGGTCAAGAAAACTTGTCAGAAGTAATATTGAGAAGATTCTTTTTTTTTCTTCAATGTTGGACTTTTTAATTTGAACAAAGATTTACAATAATTGGTTTAATGCCAGACAGGCACAGTCTTCAATTTGGTTCTCCATCATTTATTTATGCATTTTGATTTAAAACAAGAATAAAATGAAAATGCTCATTCAGACTAATCTGTTGTGGGAAATGGTAGGAGAATTTTGTAAGCTCAGAGAGTGGAACAGTCTAAGCATTCATATGGTCATCACCAAAATCCCAGCTGTCAGATGAAAATTCATTTTGGCTAAGGAAACAGTTGTGATCCTATGCCAGTGGAGGGAAAGATATACCCACTTGGATGAAATCAGAGCTCTTTGGAAATATTGGAAGAAAATTGACCAATATTTCATTTAATATAACTTTTCATGCTAGCTTAATAAATAAGTCTTACCTTTACCTAATCTATAAATTGTTCGATTTTTCTCTAATTGCTCCTTTCTGAGTTTCTTTTTTTTTTTTTAGTGAGGCAATTGGGGTTAACTGACTTGTCCAGGGTCACACAGCTAGTAAGTGTTAAGTGTCAGAGACCAGATTTGAACTCAGGTACTCCTGACTCCAGGGCCAGTGCTCTATCCACTGCACCATCTAGCTGCCCCCTTTCTGAGTTTCTTAAAAAAAGAAACAAAACCCCACTAGAATTCTAGGTTAGTACTTTAATCTTAGCCTTCAAGGATCTATGTTTTCATCATCATGGATACACCCACTACTAATAGGGATTATAACTCCTTCATGCATTAATAGACTGTTTTCACAAATTACTGTGGATTAAAAAAAAAAAAGACTCTGAATTTAGCTAGACTGGTCCTTGGATGAGAGACATATGAGACTCCATCTTTGGGCCTAAAGCCAAAGCCTTTCCAGGACGGTAGGATGTGATAGTACTGGAACTATTTTAGAAAAGCTTTTAGAATGACTTCCATACTGCAAGGCATCAGGGGGGGTGAATGGATATTGAGAGGATGCTTACTTGGTAATCCTTACTTTGGATTAGATGGTCCCCAAGATCTCTTCCAGCTACAAGATTCTATATGTAACTTTTTTTTCATCTTCATAGCTCCATGAATGGATGAAGAATGGATAGTGCCCAGACTGTGCCATGCCTATGGATAAGCAGCCTCTTGACCCAGTCCACAAGGAAGTTTGTTTTTGGACAGGTGCAATAGATGCATAGTATACTGGGTCCAGGAGGAGGAGGAGGAGGAGGAGGAGAGCAGACTGGATTGTGTTTGAGAAATTCTACAATGTTTTTTACTAATTCCCAGGATGGTTCTGGACACTAGAGACTGACTTCTTAATACAAATATTTTCCTGAAAATGATGTGTAGCTCTGACTCATGGAGCAACATAATCTCCAAAGACTAAAAATTTCAGGTAACCCAACAGTCAATGGAAAAAAGAACAACAACCCAACAGTATTCTGAGTGTAAGCAAAGCAAGTGAGGCTGCAGCATGTTATTCTGCCCAGCAATGTCTTATCACAAAATAAGTAGGGTAAAAGACATCATTACAGACACATATTATTAGGAAAGGACATGGGTCGATCATGTAGCAAGAATGAGGGATAACAGATGGATCATCAGAATGCTGCAATGGGGAAAAAAGAGTGTTACAATGGTAAACAACCATTTATTCATTCAACAAACAGTTATTAAGTGCCTACTATGTGCAAGGTAGTGCTAGGAAATATTAAAAGATGTAGAGGGAGGCCTGTTAGATAATCCACTATGGAGAATTTAATGAAGGATATGGATGAGAATTGTACAAGAAGACATGGTTTGCAGTCTGTTTTGGAAGATTGAGGATTTAAACTAAGGAGATGGGGGGGTAGGCCAGCTAGGTGGCACAGTGGATAAAGCACCAGCCCTGGATTCAGGAGGACCTGAGTTCAAATCCAGCCTCAGACACTTGACACGAGCTGTGTGACCCTGGGCAAGTCATTTAACCCTCACTGCCCCAAAAAAACCAAACAAACAAACAAACAAAGGAGATCACAAATCTATCAACCCAGAAGGATTTATTGAGTACTTACTGTGTGCCAAGGCATATAGGTGGCTTAGTGGATAGAGCATTGGGGCCTGGGGTCAGGAAGACTCATCTTCCTGAGTTCAAGCCTAGTATATTTGACACTCACTAGCTGTGTGACCCTGGGCAAGTCTCTTAACTCTGTTTGCCTCAGTTTCCTCAACTGTAAAATGAGCTGGAGAATGAAATGGCAAACCATTCCAGTATCTTTGCCAAGAAAACCCCAAATGGGGTCACAAAAAGTCAGACACAACTGGAAAACGATCGACAATAATCAGACCATGTCAGATACTGAAGATACAAAGAGGAAAATTAAATATCCCTTGCCATTAAGTAACTCACATTCTATAGGAGGAGATAACATGTGTACACATATATATGAACAAAATACATACAAAGCAAATACCAACTAATTTCAGGGCCAGGAAGGAAGTAGAAGCTGGGGTAGGGGGAGGGAAGAATGGGGACCTAGATCTCAAAGCATAGCCAGTGCTTCCCATACTGACTTGTAATAATAATGATAACAGCTCACATTTACACAGTACTTTATGACTTGCAAAATGCTTTTCATATATTGTCATTTGACTCTCCCAACAATTTTGTAAGTTGGGTTCTATTACTATCTCCCTTTTGCACATAAGAAAAAGACTCAAGAAAGGCTAAAGGCTAAGTGAGTGATGTGTTCATGATCACACAGTTAGTGGAAGCTAGGCTGTTAACTGGTGATGAGATAACCCAAAACAGTGATGAATCAGTTTATAAAATGATAGAGTCACTAGGACCACTTTTATAAATTCTCTTTGCCTCTTGTGTCAGAGTCCATATGTTGGACTTCATCAGTGGCCAAAGGGTTAAATCCCCATGTGGGCCAGATAACTTTGTACCGAGAAAACTACATTTCCCTGCCATGGATTACACCCCTTGTTTTAGTCAGCAGTCTTTACATGTGAATGCCAACGGTCACAAAAGTGACTGTGTCAGAGACCATATCTGGCTCAATGCAGCCCATATTCACTATTGGAAAAAATTAGAAAACACATGTCCTGTTAGCTGCTGGTTTCCTCTGTAGAATGGCACAGAATATTGCAAAGTTAGGCTATTTACTTTACTGATAGCTTTATAGGCCCTTGATGAAAGGGCAAGGTTAACTACAGTCTAGAAAGCTACTTGGTGAAAATGAGTCTGTAACATGAATGATGAGGTCACCAGTAAGGACAACCAAAAAAAAACAAAAAGGAATAAAGTGATGCTGACTGATCTCATGCTGATCTCTCTTGAAATTACCTTGGGGGGCAGATTGAATCGGTCTATGGGGGCCAATTCAGAGTGTGTGTACTCAGAGCCCCTTCAGAAACTTCCATGAAGTGGACTTGAACCTTCTGGAGATAATGAGTTTCCTTTATGCTTTCAACCATGTGCTGGCCCAGTGTTGAAAGGACTGCTCACTTTGATATAACAAAGTAGGCCTGGAGTGGTTCCTTTGTCCTTCTTCTCTCCAGTGACAGTGGTCATGGGGACAGGGTGTTCTCTCTTCCTTTGGCCTTCTAGGTGGCATCATGTAACTTACTCCAAGTTAGGGGGTAGGGAATAGGCTGAGTCTTCCCCATCCCAGCTGAGTAAGGGGACTTCACTAGGCAAGCTTGTATCTGGACCTTTGACTGCCTTTTCTTTTTTGTGTTTCCTTTCCTGAATAAGTGATCTAGCATCAACCTTGAGGTGGATAAGTTCAGGCTTGGAGGTAACTGTGAGAGTTTGAGAGGTTCAAAGGTCCTGGGTCCATTGAGCAAAGCTGACCAGTGGCTGGAGGAGCTTCTTCATTGAAGAGGATGACCACTGAAAAGAGGAAGAGGCCAAGCACCTGGTTTAGTTTTCCAGGAGACATGGACTTTGAGGCAGAAACATAAAATTGCTCTATCAGCAGCCCTGCAAACTGCTTTATGTTCTGATAAGATTTAAGTATCAGCCTCTCAGCAGACTGTAACAGTGGTTATAAATTAAGTTACTGAGTTCTGTTCTCAATCCTTTTGTCAATGTGCAATGAGAGTCTTTTTATGTTTAGCATATTTCACGTGTAGGAATAAAATGCCTGTCTCATACTTGATTCATATTGTACATTGAGTACTTTCTACTCCTCTGTTTGGTGAGACTCAGATATGAACTAGAAATCTAAATTGTTTATCCCCAGGGTAAGAGGATGGGAGTCTAATGAGCCACAGAATTTAAGAAAGGGGAGATTAGACCTATGACCATTAAAGGCCAGCTGTCTTTAAGATCAAACCAGATACAACCACATGCATAGGTCCAGAGCAATGAGGTCCTTTAGAGAGAGGGATTTATATTGATAGGTATAGATAGTGCTCCAGTCCAGGGCTTCTTAAACTGTTTCTATTGGTGACCTCATTTCGCCTGAGAAATTTTTATGTGACCCTGGGTATATAGTTATATAAAATAGGTATACGTAACCTTTTACTGTTGCCAGATTTTTCACGACCCCCACATTTAGTTCCATGACATCATATGGGGTCACAGCCCACAGTTTAAGAAGCTTTGCTCTAACCTCTTGGGTCCAGCAGTTCAGGTCAGTCATGTATCATTCTCCATGACCCAATTTGGGGTTTCTCTTGGCCAAGATACTGGATTGGTTTGCCATTTCCTTCCCTGGCTCATTTTACAGATGAGGAAATGGAGGCAAAAAGGGTTTCATGATTTGCCCAGGGTCACACAGCTAGTAAGTGTCTGAGACCAGATTTGAACTCAAGAAGATTAGTCTTCCTGACTGTAGGCCTGGTAGGACTCCAATGACTCTGGAAGAGAGAGTGAGGCTGCTGACTTTGCACAGCTTTGCCTCACTTAAATACAATTCACTTAAGTTAAGATATCTCTCTCCCAATGTCATTAGTCTTCTCCCAAGAACCAAGGATGAACCACAACTCTATCCACTGAGCTACCTAAGTGCTCAGGGTCCAGTAATGGGGCCTTAGTTTTAGACGCATATTTCTTACATATATGAGAGAGACAGAGTGCATAATACAGAGCTGGCTGTAGAGTCAAGAGGACTTGGGTCCAAGTATTGTCTTTGACACATATTACTAACTATTATTATGTGACCCCGAGCAAGTCATATGACCTTACAGGGCCCCAGGTTAGTCTCCACTACTATAAATTGAAGATCAGGTGCTGATCTGCACTAATAAACAGGAGTTTCCTCTCAGTAAGTTTCCTAACCAATGAAATCATCAGTCTTTACTCTTTGTCTCTCTCTGTCTCTCTGTTTCTCCCTTTTCTCTCTCCTCTCTTTTCTCTTTTTTGGTCTCTTTCTGCCTTTCTTAGTCTGTCTATCATACAGACACATTCTTTCTCTCATTCTTTCCCCTCTCATTCTCTTTCCTCCTCCTTCTTGCACTCTTTCTCTCTAAATTTAAATATATATTTACATATATACAGATTTATGTAGATAGATAGATAGATGAATGATAGATAGGGAGGGAGGTAGGTAGGTGGATAGACCTTTTTCTTCATGTTCCATGTGTCTGGCATATAGAAGATTTTTAATAATAAATGTTTGCTGATGCTTATTCAAGGATGGGTTAGACTTGAGGTCATTGTAAACTGTAGATCTTTCTGTTTTTCTTTTTCTTCTGTTGCATGTGATTGACTTTAGGTTCATAAGATCATAGAATTAAAGCTGGAAAGGACCTTAGAGGCCATCAAAGTCCAACCCTATCATTTTACAGATGAGGAAATTTAGGCAGACAGAGGTTAAATGACTTGCCTAGGGTCATACAGCTGATGTGTCTGAGATGGGATGAAAACCCAGGTCTTCCTGATTTTAGGCCTAGGGCTCTATTCCACCTTTGGGGGGTGGACTAAATGGCTTCTAAATTTATGCTTTTAAACGGATGTTTGTTGGCAGGACTTTTGTGTGGTTCCAGGATTTAGTTCTTGAAGGGGCCTTAAAAATGATCTCTAGCAATTTGGTAAGGAAGCAAGAGATCAGGGGAGTTTTAAGTGATTTGCTCTGTGTCATCTAGTTTCTAAGTAGTGGGAATGGGAGTGCCTTTCCTTCTATACCTGCTTCTGATGAAATTGAGGAAGTCTTTCAGAACTAAAAATTACTTCTCAAGACATATCTCAAGGATCCTAGAGCAGCAACTTTTCAAAAAACAAAAATAAGGTGGTCCTTTGCATCTTATTTTTTTTAAGCAGGGCAATGAGAGTTAAGTGACTTGCCCAAGGTCACACAGCTAGTAAGTGTCAAGTGTCAGAGGCCAGATTTAAACTCAGGTCCTACTGAATCCAGGGCCGGTGCTTTATCTTTTGCACCTTATTTTTGAAAAGTTTATTAGATACTTGAGAATTAAAGAAGCATTAGAGGACCATGAGTGAAAAATTATAAGCATCATTCTACCTTCTCACAGGTTCACTTTCTAGGAAGAAAATCGTAAAAGAACAGAACATTCATGAACATTTAAAAACTATTTTGAAATTATGCATGTTAATCAAAAAGTCATTCCTTACATGAAATTCATTTGGTTTTTGCACTCCAATTTAAAATCATCATCAGAACAGTTTTCCTACCTAAAACAAATTGCCCTTCCCCCGCCCCCCTAGCTAATTCTCAAGGTCCCAAGGCCCATGCCTTTCAATATCAACATTCATTTATCCCCTTTGCTTTGGTCTTCTAGCTTGTATGTATATCCTGAATTGAATAGCTGAAGGCACATGGTTACTGTAGCATCCTTTTAGCATGCAACACACCTGGTAAGGCTCGAGTGGATGAATAAGCTGGAGCATTGAGGGCAATTAGCATTTGAATTAGTGACATGAGGATAAACAGTTGATTATCCTCCTTAACAGCTGTTGAATGGTGTTAAAGAAACACTGTCCATCAGTTTAAAGTTTTAAATGTGGGTTTTATTATTACATGTTACAAAAAGCCAATGAGAGAACTGTTCGTTAAAAAAAAAGAAAGAAAAAGAAAGAAAATAGGATTTCAGTAAATGAGGTCCCTTTGTAGTACTAATAGAGCGAACCAGTAGTATAACCAGTAGTATATTGCCGTTCAACGGCTTCAAGGAGAAAAACTGAATAGATTTTGGTTTTAGTTTCTAAACCATTGTTATTGGGGAAAAAAAAACATTTAAAAAAACCCCCAAACCCAGAATAAATAATCACATTTCATACTTCCTGCCTTTCATCTGAGTAGCTCGGTGTGATTTACAGACAGCCCCACAATGGCCTTTCAGTTAGCCAGGGATCCTGTAATAATATAGTATCTCCATTTTACCATAGTGAAACTAAAAGAGAAGGGATGAGTTCCTTTTCCAGTATCACTTTGGGGTTTGGCTGTGGGAGTAAAATTAGAATCTACCATCCTGGACTCCTAGCACCAGCCTCCAAATAACATCTTTTGCTAGATAGTGATGAAAAGTCCTTTGAGATTTTAAAATTCAGTTAGTAACAGGTGAGACCTTCCCTTTATAGTATGATTTTTATCTAGACAGTTTTCCTTTAATTATCTGTTTGAGATTGTACCTGTGGGAAAACTTGGCAGTTTTAGTTGCTAGATGATTTATGGAACTTATTATGGTTATTTTGTTTTCACCTGCAACTGTCTGTTTTTGTATCTTCCGCACCTTAGCACAATGCCTGACACATAGCAGGTGTTTAATAAATGCTTATTGATTCATTGTTTGATTGACTGACTGTCTTGTTTGAATTGTTTGCTTTAAGTCATAGGCTCCAATGAATCTTAGGGACAAAATATAGTTAAAGGCTGGGTCATAGCCAATAGTCCTGGCTGTTCTTCGAAACTTTCACAGAACCAGCTGGCAATCTCTAACTGTGAGAATTTGGTACATGCAAATATAATTTACCCCATGCACATCTTCATGCATGGTGTTTTGCAAACAAACTTAATATGGCAGTTAGGCTTTTTGTTTGCTCTTAAAACTTCAAATACTAATGTAATACTTATAAATAATTGGCTGAGATTAAATTTGGAACAAATGACACTCTTCCCTGAAGGAAAGAATGCATAGTGGAGTTCTTTCTCTGTCAAGAAAAGAAATATGTGTTATAAATATAAACATATATTATAATACAAACATGTTATAACACATAATATGTATGTGTTATATACATGTGTGTACTTTTATTTTAGGTCCATATAAATATACTTTTATGTCACATATGTATGTATGTATGTATGCATGTGTGTATCTTTCTATCTATCTAATATTCTTCCATGAGAAAACTGAGTTTCCCCTTCAAGGAAAAATTAAGATGGATTTCAAAGGAAATGCAATTGAATCTCTTATATAGCTAATAGAGAGAGCTTCTCTATGTAGAGAATGGTTGTAGTCCAAAAGTTCATCTCTAATTTGATTTGTTTGGTCCTCTAAAAGTATTTTCCCTCCAGAAATAGCATTATAAATGGTGACTAGATTCCTAGACTAACCCACAAAACCCTATATGACTCATAATGTACCTAGAATACAGTTCTGTACTAATAATAGTATAGAACCCAATCACCGTGTAGAATGATGTTTCTTTGGGAAAATAAATTTAGACGTTCACTTTGGGATGCGAAGAACTGGTTTCCTCCAACCTCATCTACACTAGGATTGGAACATTCCCCCTCCTTTCTCCTTTCAGTTCTAAAACATTGAGGGTGGAAGGGGATGGCCTGGCACAGAATTACTAGCAGGGAAAAGTTTAGGGGGGAGTAAACTAAATAAATAGGTGCTGTGGGGGACGGGGTGGGCCAGGGGGTCCTGAGTGTCCTGAGAAACTGCAGGGTGAGAGCTTCCTTCCACTGTAACCTTGTGGGGCTCTTGGTCTTGGGCTGTCTTCCTAGTCATCTTCTTTCTTTTAATTTACAATAAAATCTCTTTCCATTACATTTTTTTTTTTTTGGCAGAGCAAAGTGTTAAGTGTCTGAGGTCAAATTTGAACTCAGGTCCTCCTGAATCCACCGCCGCTGCTTTATCCACTGCACCACCTAGCTGCCCCCTCCATTACATTTCTGTTCTTCCCCCCTTTTTGTTTTGTATCCCCAACCTCAACACTTAAAACCAGTGAGGGGAAAAAAACACCAAACCACAAGTTAGGTCAGGAGTTCTTAAACTGGGGTCTATGAATTTTAAATAATACATAGTTTGATAACTGTATTTTGATGTGATTGGTTCCCTTCATAATCATATGTATTTTACTTTATGATTTTGAAAACATTTGAATTTGAAAACATTCAGAAAGTGTCTATAGGCTTCAACAGGCAGCCAAAGGGGTTCATCACAAACAGAAGAAACAGGGAAAGCTGGGGTCTTTGTGTACGCACAGAGCTTCAGATTCACCTCAAATTTAGAGGAAAAGCAGAAATTGGCTGACTAAGGCAGCATGGGGATCTGGGTCAGAGAGTGACCTCTGAGCTGAATGGGTTGGAGAAATGGGCAGGAGATTGGGGTAGGGACTGAGGAGCACCTTTGTCTTCCAAATCCCTTCTTCCCTCCCCACTGCCAATGCTGCCACCTCATACTCCTTCAGGTACACCCCCCCCCCCAGCTCGACAGCAGCAGCCAGAAGTAGGAAATGCCAGGCATGGAATTCTAGGATTCTCCAAATCCTTCAATGTCTGGGGTGAATTTCTGTGGTCACTGGCTTTTACTCAGGGAGGGGGGCGGGGTGGCTGTTTGCAAGTGAGAGAGATACATTAGTACAGGAATTGCCTGAACCCTCCCCAACACTCCAAGTCAGTTTCCATGTAGTCAAGGAGGTCATGAAATTCACTTGCCTACTGCCAGACTTATTTGCCCCACCATTTCTCCTTTCTAGGATCATTTCTAGAACCACAGAAACATTGATTCAGCACTAGAAAAGACCTTACCCTTGCTGGGTCCATTTGGTTTACAGTCAACACTCCTGATTTTAAAACTGAGGCACACACATATTAAAACAGAGTCACACTGAGCGTTTCAAGGTCTTGCCAAGAGTCACACATCTAATAAATGTCAGAAATGGAAATTGAACCTAGGTTTTCCCAATTCTAAGTCCGGGGCTCTATCTATACTACACCAACACTCAGGGGTGATTTGCAATTTAGTTTTTAATCATTTTTCTAAAGAGCAAGTAGGCAGGTATTTGACATATGTGAAAAGAGAGAGAAACTTGCATGGGGTGTGTGTGTGTGTGTAAGGGTAGGGGAAGTAGCAGCTGTCGCTTCCCACACCTGGAAACTGCTTCATGACCCGGCATCATGGGAATTTGTCCAGTCTGTCTTGTAAAGTTGGCAGTAATTCATCTGGAGCAACCCCTGACTTTGGATCCCGAGGCCGGTCACTCTGTCCCTATCTCTTTGGCTGGCTGCCTACGACAAAGATGGAAATAGAAACAGTACAAACTTGTCGATACTCAGATGAAAGGTGCGATATGAGTGGAAAGCATATAAGTAAAAAAGACAGTCATGTACGGGACCCTAGCTGCTCTACAAATGTTCGAAGGATCCTGAGGAAGAGCTGTGAGCAGGATGTGTGCGTGTGCGTGTTTGTTTGTGTGTGTGTGTATGCGTGTGCGTGCGGGTATGCTTGGGGACAAGAAGGGAAAACGTGTGCGTTGTGACCTCAGCTTGCAGAAGATAAAACATTCACCCTCTCCCCATCCCCTTACTTAGAACATCGGGGAGGAAGGGAATAGCATCTTCCAAAGACCCTGGAAACCTTGGGTGGTGGTGCATATCGGAAACTTTCCAATGTGTTTCCTCCCCGTGAGCTGCGTCCATTTGTTTTCCAGCCATGCCTAGATCTAGAGCTGGAAAACTGAACTCCCCCAAAGTGAACTTCCTCTCCTTCTATAAACTGACCCCTGGTGGTTGCTATAGCAACTGCAAAGCGAGAATAATGAGCTGTGTAAACAAGCCCTATTCCCAGTGCAGTGGCACTACGGGCTGACCAGGGAGAGGAACTCTGACTAATAGGACGTGCACAGAAACGGGGCTCTCATGGAGCCTTGTAAAAGCCAATCACTCGCCTCTCTTCCCTCACTTCGCTCCCTCCCGCTCCCCTCCAGCTCCAGAGGGGAAACAAGGAAGCAGGATGCTAGCTAGCGTGCAGAGACTTGTCTCTGGACTGGTGGAGCTGAGCATCCTGCCACGAAGGACAAATCCAAACACTCACCCTGAGCCCTCAGTTAGGTATGTGCCAACCTTACCCTGCAAAACAACTAGTCCGGGTCCCTGGCCTGCCGGCACACCTGCTGGCTGCCGAGACTCCATCGATCTCTGAAGAAGGCAGCGTGGCCCTTTGGTTCCCAAAGTCTCAGAGGTGGGGGCTCGAATCCTACCCCTGATGCTCGCTGCCTACTTGACCTAGGGCAAGACTAGAAGCCTCCCTGAGCCCCGTTTCCCCTTTTGGTAAAACAAGTCGCTTTATTCTAGATAATCTCCGAAGTTCCTTCCAGCTCTAGACATCTGACTCACGCTCAGAAAAACCTTGGTTTAATAAATTCAGACAATCAGTCCTAGATATTTAACTTTCATGTTTGTTTCATTTCAGGATTGTAGAACAGAGAAAGGCAGTAACAGAGCCTAGACATTCAGTCTATGTGCACTCTCTTCAGAGCTAAAAGTTCGTTAGAAGAAAAAGAAACATTTCCCAAAGGCTATGGTATTTATTTTCAATTTTCCTTCATTAATTCTTTTCCATCATCATCCAATTAACTTTGAAGGAAAGTCTCTGCTTAATAGACTCTGGGATCAGGCAAGAAGCTTTTCTGGTCTTCTTTAATCTTTGTGCCCCCCCCCTCCCCCTTACTGAGATCACTCCAAATTTACACTTTATGTAGCTTGTTTGTACATAGTTGTTTGCAAGTTGTCTCCCACATTAGAATGGGAACTCAATGAAGTCAGAGACTATTTTTTGCCTATCTTTGTCTCCCAGGGCTTAGCAGTGTGCCTGGCATGTAATGGGTACCTAATAAATGCTAGCATTTATTGACTGACTAACTGACCAAATCATTCTGTACCAGTCACAGTTTCTATTTTTACAGAGATGAACAAATCAGTGAGTCATACTACATCCCACCTCATGCTTGGGTCCTACCAAACCCTGATGTGCTCTGGTGGGGAACAGGTGAACTACTGTTATGTACTCCTTTTTGGTGACTAATCCCTTAATTCTTATGACAAGAAAACTTTCCCACAGTTTAGGCAGTGCCCATCCTCGCCCTCCTGGAAATCTAGTTGTTAAAATAATGCAAACAACACTTATATACATGTATTTTTAACTGGTCAAAGTGTTTTATAGAACCAGGATTGTGTAATGGATAGAGCACTGGTCCAGGGGTTGTGGAGATTTGGATTCAAAGCCTACCTCTGACATTCATTATCTGAGTCATTTAATTTCTCTGTGTCACAATTTCCTGATCCATAAAATAGGCAGCTAGATGGTGAAGTGTTTAGAGCTCTGAGCTTGGAATCGGGAAAATTTATCTTTCTGAGTTCAAATCTGGCTTCAGACCCTTACTAGCTGTGCAAGTCACTTACCTCTTTTTGCCTCAGTTTCCTCATCTGTAAAATGAGCTGCAGAAGGAAATGGCAAACCATTCCATCCTTTGCCAAGAAAATTCCAAATGGGGTCAAGAAGAGCTGGACACAACTGAAACAACCCAACAACAACAAAATGGAGATGATAATAACTTTACTATCTACTTTATAGGGCTATTGGTGAGACACAAATGAGATAATGTCAGTTATTAGTAAAGACTCCCAATAATCTTATGTGGCAGATAAGATTATTGTCCTTTTTTTCAGATGGGCAAACTGAGGCACAGAGATGACAAGTGGCTTTATGGATGCAACATCCCAGGAATATTTCAAGAATAAATAAATGGATGAATAAAAGACAGTTACTTCAAGTATTGATATTATTGGCAAGAGATCCAAAGTTCCTCATATTTGTAAAAACCTGAAATTCATGGGGACGAGCATTCCTAAAAAGCTGTACAGAAAACATATGTTTAATACCAATCATACAGAAACTAGCAGGGACTTTTTGTACCTGTTCTTTGTCCTTTTCCCATCCCTTGGCGACGGTTGGAGAGAAGAGAGCAGGAGATTGAATGTGTTATAGCTATAGAACATGGTGCCATACTAGAAGACTACATTTCCCAGAATTCTGTGGCCTGAAGATGGCATACAGATAATTGGTAAACTAGGGACTACTGGGAAAGAAGAAGAAGAAAGCAGAAGTCAAGATGACAATCATTCTAACAGATAGGAATCGGGGCCAGGGTCAGGGCCATGGAGATGACCAGGATGTCAAGGAAGCTTTCCTATCCTGGTGCTACAAGGGGATAGAGCATTGGAGTCAGGAAGAACAGAGTTCAAATCCTACTTCAGACACTAGATAACTGTGTGACCCTGGCTAAGTCTTTAAACTTATTACAGTCTCAGTTTCCTCATCTATAAAACGAGGAGGATTGGACTCAGTGGCCTCTAAGGGCCTTTCCAGCACTATTATGATCATATTAGCCAGAGCTCAAGGAAAGAGAACACCTGATAAAGAGATGCCAAGGCCACTTTCATGGAAGTTTTCAAACAGTTACACCAACTCCCCTCACCAACATTCAGACTTTCTTCTTTCCTCAGTGAGTTCAGTGCCTAGCTCAATCTTTCTCTCCTCTCCACTCTTGTTTTTATACTATAGGACTTCATCATATACATTGATCCTCCCTCAAACATTTAATTTCACAGTTTTCCAATTTAGTAATTTCACATCCTCTATACTTTCACCCTACCTCAGCCACACACCAAGGGTGGGACTCTGTCCTGGACCTTTTCTTCTCCCTCTCACTTGGTGATCATATCAGTTTCTATAGATTTAATTATCATCTCTATACTGATGATTCTCAAATCTCCTTATTCAGCCTTAACTTTCAGTCTTGTATCTCTATCTGCCTATCAGATATCTCAAGCTAGATGTCCTATAGTCATCTTCAAAATAAAATTCATTATCTTTTCCCCAAAACCTTCCCTACTTCCAAACTTCCCTATTACTGTCTAGGGCACCACTATTCGCTCAGTGCCTGAGGCTTACAAACTTGGTGTTATCTTCTACTCCAAAATCTCTCTCATTTCCCATATCCAATTTCTTTCATCTCTCAAACAGTCCCCCTTCTCTCCTCAGACACTGCCACATCAGGAAGTGATGTCATGACTTGCAGTGAATTGTATTTAAGTGAGGGAGGGCTGTGCAAAGTCACTGGCCTCACTGATACAAGTATGTCTCTATTCTAATTCATCCTGCAGTCAATTGTCAAGTTGATCTTCCTAAAGCACAGTACTGATCATATCACCCAAACAAATACCCACATTAAATCCAAAAATATATGTCTCATTCTGCATCTTGAGTCCATCACCTCTTGGTCAGGAGGTGGATGGCATGTCTCATAATGAGACATGAACCTAGAAAGACATCTAGAATTCTAGGATTGTCTCATCATGATATCACTTTAGAACATTGGGGTCAAACTCCAATAGAAACAAGGTCACTAATCCATATGTAAGAATCCCTGTAGGCTGTATGTTGACAGCTTAAAAATATACTATCGGGGCAGCTAGGTGGTGCAGTGGATAAAGCATAGGCCCTGGATTTAGGAGGACCTGAGTTCAAATCCAACCTCAGACACTTGACACTTACTAGCTGTGTGACCCTGGGCAAGTCACTTAACCCCAATTGCCTCACACACACAAAAAAAGTACTATCGTGTTTTTTATTGTGTTCTTATTTATTTTGTTAATTATGCCTCAATTGCATTTTAATTTAGTTCAGGCTATAGTTGGGAGTGTCATAGCTGCCTGTTGGCCTAGTGGTTGGCACTTCTGCCCTAGAATCATGGTTGGTCATTACATTTTCAGATTCTTTAAATTTTTCAAAGTTGCCTGCCTTTTAGAGATTTTATAAATTGTTCTCTTGGTATTGCTCACCATTCAAGTCCTTCCAGGTTTATCTGGGACAAACCCTTTTATCATTTCTTCTAGCATGATAGTATTTGTTAAGGGGTAAAATTCTAGCTAAACTGTCTAAAATATCTAATGAGTGGTCGCCAATCAATTATAAGCTTTAGCAAGAGTTAGACTTTTAAGCATTTATTAAGGAGAATAAGAATTTGGTAAAGAGAGAGAAAAAGGCCTAGATTCCTATCTATTAAAGGGAGAGCACATTTCTAGCTCCCTTCTCCGCCAGAGTCCCCAGGAAAGAGAGCGAGCCTGAGCGCCAGTCTCTTCCTTCCTCCTCCCACTAGCCCGCATCACTTCCTGACTCCTGGTCTTGCCCTCAAAGACCTTCCCTTCATGGGCAGAACTCTTCTACAGTAAGTATCCAGCAGGTGGCGTTATTCCAATTGTTACATATTTCATTATCCAGGTTATTGGCATCCCTGTAATTTCCATTTCTTTAAAGAGATGCTACAAATATTGTTGTAGAACTAGAACCTTTCCCTCTTTTTTTTTTTAAACTCTTCTGGGGTCATTCATGTAGTAGCAATGCTCATATTGGGCATGTAATTTGGTAACTTTTGGGATATGTTTTCAAATTAATTTCTGGAGTGTTTTGACCAATTCAAAGCTACACCAACAATGTGATACTATTCCTGTTTTCACACACCCTCTCCAACATTTATGGTTTTCATCTTTTGTCATTTTTTGCCAATCTGATAGATAAGAGGTTGAACCTCAGAGTTTTAAAAATGTGTATTTTTCTAATTTGGCACATTTTCTCATATGACTATTGAGAGCTTAGATTTATTCCTTAGAAAATTGCCTATTCATATACTTCGAATCATTTATCCATTGGGAAATGACTCTTAGTCTTATAAATTCAAAGCAATTCCTTATATTTCTTAGAAATGAGACCTTTATCAGAGAAACTTGCTGCAGAGGTTTTTTTTAACCCCCCCCCTTTAGTTATCTGTTTCTTTTCTAATTTTAGTTGCATTCATTTTGTTTGTGCAAAACCTTTTTAATTTTATGTAATTGACGTACATATATAACCTATATCAGATTGCTTTCTGTCTTGGGGAAGGGGACAGGAAGGGAGGGAGGGAGAAAAATTTGGAACTAAAAATCTTATGAAAACAAATGTTGACAACTATCTTTACATGTAACTGAAAAATAATAAAATACTTTTATGATAAAAAATTTATATAATAAAAATGATCCATTTTCTCTTCTGTGGCCCTTGAAAGAGTAGTTTTCTAGTGCTGGAGACTATGTAAGGGATATAGAATTTCATTTGTAGTAACTTATCTTTTATGGTACCTATAATGGTGGCTTTCTGCAAACTTGCTACTGACTTTGGAATTGGGGGAAGGAGTATGGCTTTATCGAGGTCATGACCTTGCCTCACCCAAATCTTTCAGAACGAGGTTTTGTTCCCTACTTTCTTTTTTTTTTAATAGAATTTTATTTTCCAAAATATATGTAAAAACAAAATTTTAACATCAATTTTTAAAAAACTTTGTGTTCCAACTTCTCCCCTGCCCTCCATTTGCACCCCCCACCGACAAGTACTCAAGCAATTCAAAATAAGTTATACATGAGTAGTCATGGAAAAATTCTAAAACATGGGCTTGGGTTCTTCACCAAGTCAAAGGTAAGAGGGGTGCCTGTAGAGTTAGCATTCGCTTCCCCAGTTCTTTAGTAAATGGCTTCTTGCCACATACTGCCTGTGTGAACATAGGTAAATCATGTAACCTCAGTTTCTTTATCTGTAAAATTAGGGGGTTGGAGAAGATGAAATCTAAGTTGCTTTCTATCTCTACATCTATGATCCTATGCTCTCCCACAGCCAACTGCTGTTTACAGCCAACTCCTTGGCCCAGAAAGGGACTTTTCTTAATTCCCACAGATCTGGAGATTTGAGCAGCTTGCTGTGTGGGAGCTCCTGCTCCTCTCACAGACCACTGTAGTCCCTATATGTTACAGAAGAAGAAAGTGCTCGTGAAACCATCCCTCCCCATGGTGAGGGAACCACACCTGTTTAGAAATGAATACTACTAACCCATATCTGATTGCTTACTGCCCCGGGGAGGGGGGAGGGGAGGGAGGGAAGGAGGGATAAAATTTGGAGCTCAAAACGATAAATAACAATGTTTATTATTTTTTAAAAAAAAGAAAAAGAAAAGAAAATGCATTTAAAAAAAAGAAATGAATACTACCTAGTTAGGGAAGAAGGTGTGAACCTGGAAAGCGGAAGTTTGCTTCTGATGGGAGTCCCTTCCTGAGTGTAAAAGGAATCAGGACTCTAGGTAATAACCATGAGGGTGAGAGCCGCTCAGCCACAGTAAGAGGAGGTTCTTCAGATTTAGTGATGGAGACGGTGGATGCCTACGATCTGGGAGTGAACTAGGTGGGGGAAAGGGGGCTAGTCTGGCTGTATGGAGAGCACTGCCAGGAGTGGGGGAAGCACCATGCAGGGATTATGGGTTCATGGAGCTAGAGCTGGAAGGGACCTTAGAGGCTGTCTGATCTGACCTCTTCATTTTAAAGTAATGGAAACCGAGGGACAGATAGTGACTTGTTCAGTCACACAGGAAGTAATCATCAGGAGTGATTTGACTCCAGTCCTCTGCCTGAGCCTGTGAGCTGGCTATATATAGTACAAGCTGCCTGCCCATGTAAGAGTCCACTATTCATGGATTCCTATTCACTGGGTGGCCCTCACCCTCTCCCTCTTTCCCCTTCCTCATCCATAAAAAGCAGATAATAATTGTAGCTCTCTCTCTTAGGGTTGTTGTTAGGATTAGATGAGTTCATGTATGTAAATCACTTTGTAAACCTTGTTACATAAATGTTAGGTGGGCAACTAGGTGGTACAGCAGAATAGAGGACCAGGCCTAGAGTTAGGAGGACCTGAGTTCAAATCCAGCCTCAGATATTTACTAGCTGTGCGACCCTGGGCAAGTCATTTCACCCTGTTTGCTTCCATTTCCTCATCTGTAAAATGAACTGGAGAAGGAAATGGCAAACCACTCTAGTATCTTTGCTAAGAAAACCCCAAATGGGGTCATGAAGAGTTGGACATGACTACAAAATAACTCAACAACAACAACAAGTATAAAGAAAGAAGAGAAGAGAACCAAGGGTAAATCCTACTAGGACATATTAGCAAGGAGCCTATTTCTCTTTTTGCTGTTGACCAACCTGACCCAACAGGGATCTCTTATCTCTTTTGAAATCCTCATATATCATACACACACACACACACACACACACACACACACGCATACACAACCTGTCCACTTGTCTCCCTACCCCCTTGGGAAAACACTCTAGGTAGGTATGGTTTGTAAAAACACTGGGGCCCAGATTTCACAGGCAGCGTGAAAGAGAGAGTTGAAGCCTTCATCCATCTAATCACCTTGGCTGTTACACTGCTGCCCGGCCCCAATGTTCTGTGGGTTTCTGGAAGAGTGCTTGCCTGGAATGCTAAGCATCCTCCGAGGGCCTGCCGATTCTGACTCACAACTGGGGGATGTGGAGGGTCTGCCTAGCAGTGTAATCTACCTTGGTGAATGACTGTACTCCCAGGAGCAGGACTCCTCCCCACCTCTCTCTACCCCACCTGCAAAGAGCATCCATTTTAGAAACTCCGGGAATAGGAGGAAATGTGGCAGTTTAAGAAAGCCCTCGTCAGAGAGAGTTCTAGTTTTCTGTGCCCTTAAAACATCTCATTCAGATTTTAGGCACTGCTCTGATGAAAAGAAGGTTTTCTAAGTCCCGAATAATGGCTGCTAACAGGGCGTTAGTAGGGTGTGTGTGTGTGTGTGTGTGTGTGTGTGTGTGTGTGTGTGTGTGTGTGTGTGTGTGTGTAGGCAAGGATGGAAGCAGAGGGAAGGAAAGGGTAAGTTTCTCCCATAGCCATAAGTTCTTAGGAAACATTTCCTCTGCTCTCACAGCAGGGAGTTCTGTCCATACCCAGCCCATCCTGTTACCTCACAGTTCTGGCTGGTCAGGTTTGACCATTGGTAGACACAGGCTATTGTACTACCCAGGTTTAAAGCAAATTGTTCCTTTGGGGTGGGGGTGGGGAGGGGAAGGACCAGGAGACAGAGTGACTATACACACACATATACAAATATACAGATATATATGTGTGTGTGTAATATATCTTATATATGTATTATTTACACACACACACACACACACACACACACACATACACACACACCCCCTGACAATTCTCTAGGCCAGAGATTGTCAACCTCTGGGGAATGGCAATGCTATTGTTAATTTACCTACAGGAAATCAGCTCCCTTCTCCTACAAGAGCTGTGTGGCATATATCCATTTAGATTCAAATGAATTGATTGTGCTTAAAGTGTGCTTACTGTTCTATAATGGGAGGCACTCTCTGGGGCCAGAAAACCAACTTTTCAGGGCAGGGGATGGGATGCAATTGTGACTTGTTCCTTGATGTAAAGCAAAGTTCACCTGCAGGGTCTGGCTCTGGGAACCAATTTTTGGGCTAAGGCCCATCACTGGTCACCAATGCTAAACTGATGATGGTACATTCCAACTGCTGTGCCCTCCTCCTCTTTTTCAACACAGAATTGAAAAGTAAATGACTTGGATAAAGCACCGGCCCTGGATTCAGGAGGACCTGGGTTCAAATGCGGCCTCAGACACTTGACACTTCCTAGCTGTGTGACCCTGGGCAAGTCACTTAACTTTCATTGCCCCACAAAAAAAGAAAGAAAGAAAGACAGAAAGAAAGAAAGAAAAAAGTAAATGACTGCATCTTCTCTGGCTCCTCTCCATCTCTGGCTGTTCTAACCCTACAAGTTGCAGCTACCTCCACCTTCAAGTTTTGTGGGCAGCAGGTCCTAAGGAACAAGGCCATGGCACGAATAATGTTCATGCCTGTTCATTTTTTTCCCCCTCTGGAATTAATGTCACATGAATCAACTGCCCACAAAGCTTATATTCATGTAAAGGCTTAAGAGGTGGAATGTGAGCCAGATGCAGCCTGTGAGCAGCCTCAGACAAGGGAGTGTGGGGAGAGGGGAGGAGTGGGGCTTGGGGTAGGAGAGGAGCAAAACAAGGCCCTCATCAGCTAAGGTGTCATGGGAACTCAAGGAGATTGAACACCGAAGCGTTTGCTCCACTGGCCTGTCAAGCTTCCCCTGACAGGAGAAGCCAAGCAGGAGATTAATATGATTGAAGGTATACACCCTCAGTCCCTGGGCTTTGCCCGCACAGTCGGTATGCAGCTCACCTCAGTGGCCTATGCAAAACCTCAGGACCTAGGGACTTTTTTGAGAGGTGAGAGAGAGAGAGAAAAATTAAAAGCCAATGGTGGAGGCTGGCTGTATGTAGCAGGGTTGATTTGAAGTATCTGAAAATTCACAGGTGACCAGGAGGGGCCTTAAGATGCATGCAAGCTGAACTGCTGGCAGGCTTTAGGAAGCTGGTGCATGCTTGGCTGAGAAGCCAAAGAAGGAACTGGGTGGTCTTTGTTTTATCCGGCACTGGCTGTTTGCAGGAGCAAGAGAGGAAGTTAAAATTAGCAGTATACTTTAAATGTGACATCTGTTGTTCCCTGCTGGTCTCCCTTGTTATATACTGGCAAGACATCAAGGTTCCCCGGGTAGAACCCAGGCCTGTTGGACTCTTTGGACTGATTCAGACGTTTTGACTTTTGCCTCCGCCCCTCTCCCCCCTGCCCCCACCTCTTTCCCCACCCTGTACCTTGGCAACGGCCTCTGGGGCACATCCCGTTTTTGGCATACCAGGAAATCCTGGTTCCTGGTATCACTGTATGCTTACCAGTCAGTAACTTGCAAGACCAGCAGCCTAGGGAGACAGCACACAGCCTCTGTTTCATCTCTGTCATGCCTGGTAAACATAAAGCATGAATCATTAGATCAGGCAACAGCAATCTTCTTATTTTTTGGGGGGGTGGGGTGGGGAAGGAGGAGAGGAAAACCTAAACCCAGTGCATGTCGATGCAACTTTCCTGAGGCTGCAAAAGATTCAAGTAACTAAACTATTCTCACATAGGATCTCCATCCAGCTAGGTGAGGCAGTAAAGCTAGACCTAGAGTTGGGAAGACCTGAATTCAAATCCAGCCTCAGACATTTACCAGCTCAGTGACTCTAGGCAAATTGCTTAAATCTCAGTTTCCTCAACTGCAAAATGGGAATTAAGTTTGGCACCTACCTCCTGGCTTTGTTGTATTTGTAAAGTGCTTAGCAAAGTGCCTAGCACATAGTAGGCCCTTAAAAAGTACTTATTTCTTCCTTCAAGTCAGTACTGAGTCTTTCAAGACCAGAACTTACCTGATACTACCAACCTACCAAGATCTGGAAAACTCGGGTTCTAATCTGTGTGACCTTGGGCAAGTCACTTATAAGTCCTTATGCCTCAGTTTCCTCAACTGTAAAATGGAGGAGTTGGACTGGATGACTCCTAAGGTCTCTTCTGACTCTAAACCTATGTAAGATACTATCATTCTGACAACTCCCATTTCTGTAGTAGTGCAAGGTTCATAAAGTACTTGCCTCATACCAGTCTTCATTTTAGGGAGAGCATGCCTGGAGACTTTAGTCCCACCGATTATTGTTTTAGGATATAGAAACTAATCAATCAGTCAGTTAATCAATCAATCAGTCAGTTAGTTAATCAATCAATCAATCAATTAATCGCACAGCCCATAAGTATAAGAGCTGGGATTCAGGACTCCTGACTCTAGGTCCATCTCTAGATCAATCTGACCTTCCCAATTGTTAGCATTCCTCCCACCCCAGAAATTACTCTGAATTTACTCTGTATCCATTTTGGATTTACTTATCTGTCTGTTAGGCTTCACCTCCAGTAGAATGTAAGCTGCTTGAGGGCAGGGACTTCTGAATTTTGTCTTTGTGTTTGTAGCATCGATCACCACCCTTGACCCAGAGCAGCCACTTAATAAATGCTCATGGAACCGAATTTGGGAGATCCCCAGACTGAGCTATAACGACGCAATTTCCAAGTTCAGAGAATGCTCCATCTTGTAAGTTTTAGTTTCCCTTTTTCTTTTCTTTGCTTCTTCCTTCCTTCCTTCCTGGCAATGAGATAGTTTGTTTCACTGAAAACTTTTTGAGGGTGGGTTGTTTGCTTGCTTTCCTTCCCTTGGACAATGATTTCAGTATTTGAAGTTTTACAAACTGCAGGAGTGGGAGCTACTATACCATCAGATGACCTGAGGAGTCAGCTTCCTTTGGTGTACCTGAGTAATAGGCCTTCCAGACGCTGGAGGAGCATTGGCAAAGCCCTAGCCAAAAAAAAAAAATGATGCCCTGGTCCACTATATTTATCAGTGGTTTGTGAAGGCAGAAATATTTATTTTATGAGAACATTTGTCCCACCCACACTTGCAAAAGGAGTTAAAAAACCCAACTTAGTTGCCATCCAAAAAGATGGTAAATATTTGGATGTCATGAAAAGATTTATACATAAATATAAATGCACTGTATGTTATTTGTGACATTTTTTTCTAAAATAAATATATTTCAGGTTTTAACTTTACTTCTTCTGGATCTGAATCCTCTTGTCTCTATATCCTTGGTTTTAGGACGTTCCAATACCTCTGAGGTTTCTCAAGAGTGCACGATCCATGTTTTCCCTTGCTGATTGTTGTTCATCTTATCAGCAAATTATCTGCTGCATCTCTGCACTTGCATTCCCCTTCCATGCCCACAGGAAAGTCCCCATGACCCACTTTTTGTTCAGTGGTTTTCCATTCTTTCATAATCTGCTACTGTAGCCTTGAGATGCAGCGAGACAGTGTGGGCAGCACTGCTCTCTCCCTGTGTGGGGCCAACAAAGCTGACTCTAGTCTGGGTACCACATCCACGGCAGGGGAGGTAAGTGAGGCAGGAGCCTGCTGCTGGAAGCTTTCTGTAGAGGGGAGGGGCACTGCTCTTGGTCACACGGATATCCTATCCAGCTCATGTTCTGAGTCAGCACTGATGGGAGGAGGACCACTGGAAACAGCATCAGGCAGCTATGGGAAGTTCTGTGTTTCCCTGAGAGCCAAGTCGGCATAGAAAAGTGTGCCTGCTAGAGGACGAGAAGAGGATGATCACTGAAGCTGGACCATATCTTTTTAAATAGATTAGGCAGGGGGAACCCCATCTTTTAACAATAAAGCACAGAGGAGCTATCACCCAAAGGGAAAATAAATATGTGGTTCTCATGAAATTTTGGTGTGGTTTTTTTTTAGGTCACAGTTAGGGCAGCTAGGTGGTTCAGTGAATACAATACCAAGCCTGTAGTCAGGAAGACGAGTTCCAATTCAGCCTCGGCTGTGTGACCCTGGGCAAGTCACTTAACCCTGTTTGCCTCAGTTTCCTCAACTATAAAATGAGCTGGAGAAGGAAGTGACATACCCCTCCAGAATTTTTGCCAAGAAAACCCCAAATGGGGTCATGAAGAGTTGGACATGACTGAAAAATGGCTAAACAATTATGAATGTGATAGGATTGGTTCTTAAATGAAAATACTGATGGTAGAAAAGAAATGTTGAGATAGAGGAAATATAAGAGTGGAGAAATGAGGAGAAGGAGAGAAGTGAAGAATGCAGGAAGAGAAGGGGAAGTCATATTAGGAACAAACAGGTTTGGCTTCACCTTTGTCCCTGAATCCCTCCTCTTTTCTCAGCTCCTGTCCTCTTCTTTTTCCCTGCCTTTTGCTTTGGCAGACACATCTGCCATAGCTTATTTCATCAGATGAAATGAAGGGGAAATCTGATTTGTGCCTAATTGGACTTACTGTAGGCAATTAGGGTTAAGCTGACATGAGGGAAATAGCAGACCTTGGGATTTTCTGTGCTTGTTCATCATGTTGCTGGGAAGATTTTAGAATTGGGATGGCTGTAATTCAGGCATATGCCTTCAGACACCACACACTAAGCAAGGATGCTAGCTGTCTGGAAATCACCAATGTAGGTACTATAGATTTAAGTAGGATTAAAAAAAAAGTCCTAAATAAACATATTTAATCATCGGTGCACAGGGTGACCTCCTCCATCTCTGCCTCACCCTCTATCTGTAAGACTCTGTTCTGTGTCTAGGCAATCATTCATACATGAGGAGGGTTGGGAAAGGTCTCTTTTGTATATCAGACCAACTGTTTCATCAAACAAGGTTTCCCCCTTACCCCACCTCTATATATCAGCTGTTTAGTATCATTACCTTTTAAGCACTTGTAGTTTGGTGATGCCTCTACTATCTTTTGTGCTTCTCTTTTAAATGTGTTTATATTAAAAATGACTAAAAATGGATGGGCAGCTAGATGGTTTGGTGGATAGAGTGCTGGACCTAGAGTCAGAAGGACTGAGTTCAAATCCAGCTACAGACACTTACTAGCTGTGTGACCCTGGGAAAGTCACTTAACCCTGTTTACCTCAATTTCCTCACCTATAAAATGAACTGAAGAAGGAAATGGCAAACCACTCTAGGATCTTTTCCAAGAAAATCCCAAATGGTTTCACAAAGAGTCAGACAGGACTGAAAAGACTGTACAACAACAACAAAAATGCATTCTTATATTAACGTCTATATTTAGATACCACTGCACATACACTTATTTATTCATAAATGTGTACTCTTTGAAATTCTCAGTCTTAGACTATTCTTAGATGACACAACTAATACCTTAAACCATTTATTTTATTTTTGCCCTACTTTTGTCAGAGAAGCAGTCACTTATGTTTCCATTTATTGGTGCCCAGTGACTTTGTAGAGGATTTCTGTAGAGAAATAAAGATAGATATAAGAATCCTTATCTTCTAGCAGCATTCTATAGAACCAGGAGAATAGTCCTTGTGTCTAAGAGGCTGTGAATGGAAAAGAACGAAGATATGTGTAGCAGAAAGGTCAAGGCATGGAATCCCCAAAAGCCCCAAAGAAAATGCTGCTAGTGATGCATCTTTTGCCCTCTGACTTTTAAAGTATTCACATGATACTCTCAGCATTCTTCATGCAAAAGTAAATACATTAGGGGCAGCTAGGTGGCACAGTGGATAGAGCACCGGCCCTGGAGTCAGGAGTACCTGAGTTCAAATCCGGCCTCAGACACTTGACACTTACTAGCTGTGTGACCCTGGGCAAGTCACTTAACCCCCATTGCCTGCAAAAAACAAAAAACAAAAAACCAAAAGTAAATATATTCACATGGCTGATCAATGACTTCTGAATCCTTACTTCCCATTCATTCCACCTAAGACTGATCCGAGTGCTACACCTAAGATCTGAAGGGGTAGCTAGGAGATATTTTCAAGCCATATTCTTGAATTCTTCTTTTTCTGGGCATTGAGTTTGGACTACTTCCACTCAGGAAGCTGAGAAAAATCCCAGGGTACCAGATCTATGGACAGTTAAGAGAAAGCGTGGTATGATGGAAAGAATGCTAGAATGGGAATTGGAAAGCTTGAGTCTGAGTCCTGGCCCCATTACTTAATGCTTCTGTATCTCCTGTTTTCTCATCTGCAAAATGAGTATTCTAATATTTAAACAACAACTTTGTAAATTGTAAGCCATTGTATAAATATGAACTATTATTATTGTTCCTGTTATTACTGCTCTTGGGATGGCACTTGGCAGTGCTTAATGAAGTCTCTAGGGAAGGGCTAAGGACAAATAGAACTGGGTGACCGGAGATCTTTGTTTTTTTCATATCATTGGAGATGTGTTTTCAGCAATCTGGCTCCTTTCATTCTAGTTCCGTTAGGACTTTGGCCTATATGGAAGATGCTACACCCCAGCCTCAGAAAAGAGGAAGATGACCAGCATATTTTATTACTGAGTTGTTCATTCAGCTTCTCTACCAAGTAACCCTGATTGGTTACCTCGAAGGGCAGGCACACACATGGAAATTTTGTTATTCTCTTGGCTCCTAGCCCTAAGCCAAGAAACCTGAGTATGCAAGGCACTCCCCAGGATACTGAGACTAATTCCCAACCCATAAGAACACAGTTCCCAATATTATAGATCATTCATTGTTGTTCAGTTGTATCTGACTCTTCATGACCCCATTTGGAATTTTCTTGGCAAAGATACTGGAGTGGTTTGCCATTTCCTTCTGCAGCTCATTTTTCAGATGAGGAGACAGAGGCAACAAGGGTGAAATGACTTGCCCAGGGTCACACAGCTAGTAAGTGTCTAAGACCAGATTTGAACCTATGAATATGAATTTTCCTGACTCTAGGCCAAGCACTGTATCCAATACACCAGCTAGCTGCCCAATACAGAAGCACATTTTAATTTTTAAAAAGGAAGACAACATAGAAATCCTTGAAGAAGCAACCACTAGTAGCAGAGATACATGAAAATCCCAGGAGTCATTTAGCAGTTACGAATATGAAGACTCTTCTAGCAAAGTGTTGTTTCTTTTTCTCATTGCCTGGTGGGTGTGTGTGTATGGGAGGCAAGGTAATATTCTTTCCCTCTTTTTCTCTCCAATTTTAGCTGTTCCTCACAGTACTCCTAGTTCTTTATCAATGCCTACCAGTTTCTCAGTTGAGTGAAGATAAAGCTTATCTCTCATTGGACAATATGGGGGCAAAACTCTTCAGAGGCTGTCTCTTCCTCTTTGTCTCCCTCTTCTACCTCCCATCATCCCTTCACCTTCCCTTTTCCTCCCCTCGATTTCTTTTTGTATACAACCTCATGGAATCCTAGGATCAAAGATTAAGAGCTGGAAAGAGATATTAAAAGTCATCTATCTGTGTGACCCTGGGCAAGTCACTTGTTCAGTCATTTTTCATTCATGGCTGACTCTTTGTGACAACATTTGGGGTTTTCTTAGCAGAGATACTAGAGTGGTTTGCCATTTCCTTCTCATTTTACAGATGGAGAAACTAAGGCAACCATAGTGAAATGACATGCTCAGGGTCACACAGCTAGTAAGTGTCTGAGGCTGGATTTGAACTCAGGAAGATGAGTTTTCTTGATTGCAGCTTCAGCACTCTATCCACTGAGCCACCTAGCTGCCTTCATGACCCTCTCCCCTCATTCCAAATCAGTCAAGTCAACAAGTACCTAGTAAGCACCCTCTATGTTCCAGACACTGTGTTAAGGTCCTAAAAAAAGTGAAAAGATTTGGTCAGGGTCACATATCTAATGACAGCTGGAATCACACCTGACTTCTGGTCAGGTGCTCCCCTTTCCTTTTATTTTACCACTTACCAGGCCACCTCTCACACATTTCTTTCCATTAAGCCATGTCCTTTTAGTTTTCTTTTCTTTGAGCTAGAATGGCCAAGCTGACCAAAGGCAAGGGGCCTAATTCTGAAGTGTTTTCAACAAAAGTGCTGCAAAGGCTTTTTTCAGCTTGTCTGATGTTACAAGATATTATGAAAATATTTTTTTCTCTATTACTGATTGATTAGTGTGCCCTCATGTGTCTCTAAAATGTAATATCATTTAGGGTTTTTCAAAGGATGTGAAATTACTTGAAAATGCAGCATTGATAAAATTTGTGCATGTGTCCAGAACTGAACGTGGAGCTCTGAAGAGCCAAATCTGGCTGTTGGGCTGCTCACCCCCATCATATGCTATAAAATCCTTGCCAACAGGGAGCACTAAATGTTAGAGTCAAAATTCTGCCAAGGTTAGAGTTAGGGAACCTGGGTTTAAATCCCTTTTCTGCTAACTCTGTGACCTTGGGCGAGTCATTGAACATTCTCTGCCTTAGTTTTCTCATTTATAAAAGAGATGATTAGACTCAAGTCATGTCAGTTCCCTTTCAATTCGAAATCTACGATCCTTTGAATTCTTATCTTTTTTTTTTTTAGTGAGGCAATTGGGGTTAAGTAACTTGCCCAGGGTCACACAGCTAGTAAGTGCTAAGTGTCTGAGGCCACATTTGAACTCAGGTACTCCTGAATCCAGGGCCAGTGCTCTATCCATTGCATCATCTAGCTGCCCCCTTATCTATTTATTTTTAAGTACCACTAATGTGTTTCCATGTGTTCCTGTACTTAAAAATGTAGTTTTTTTAAAAAACCAATGTTATAATGGCAGGGCTGATAAGCATGTGCAATGTGAAGAAATCCCCATGTAGGCAGCCTATTTCCAGAAAAACACAATGATGTGTATGTAATGGGAGAGCCCTCTTCTGTGGTATGGAGCATGTGCAGACTTTTTGTAGCTGGTTCTGGCTTGCTAAGCACATGGTGAAGAGATGGATTGTTGATTGCCTTTGGAGTCAGAACTGGAGGGCAATTCCAACAGCCAAAGCACTCAACCACAGCCAGGTGGAAAAGAGCCCAAGCAAAGAGACTATTTTTTGAATGTACACCACTTGGAGTCTGTCTTCAATAGGGGACTAGGGCAATTCCAATATTTTCTTGCCTTTTGGGGAAGCAGACTGCCCAGACTCTTCTCCATGGACATTGTACCAGGTGGGCATTCTCACTAGTCCCCTGTTACATTTGGGAGAGAGTAGAGAACAGGATCAATACTTTAATGCAAGGCTCCAAAACAGGCATATTGGGGTAGTGGAATACAATGGAAAAGAGCAATGGATGAAGTCAGAATACCTGATTTCAAATCTCCGCTCTTCTGCTTATTTCCTATGTGACTTTGGGAAAGTTATATCACCTCTCTGGACCTCCAAAAATGACAATATTGCACTTAAACAATCTCTCTCTTCCCTTCTTAGCTCTGTCTGTGATCTTGTGGTCCTCTATGACTCTTCTACTAGAGGGAGAATAATGTGACTAAAAGTGGTGACCCCTTCCCCACTGTGCTCAGGGACCAGTGTCAGCATCCATTATTCCCTCTGACTTCTCTTGTGATTTGAAAACTTCAAGGAAATGAAAAGCACTTCCTCCTTATGAGAAGACTGGGGACTATTGCTTTAAGAAATCTGGTCCATATTGACCAAATATTTTATACCTATCCAAACCACTGATTAAACCAAACACATTTTTTTTTTTCTTTTGCAGGGCAATGAGAGTTAAGTGACTTGCCCAGGGTCACACAGCTAGTGTCAAGTGTCTGAGGTCGCATTTGAACTCAGGTCCCCCTGAATCCAGGGCCAGTGCTCCATCCACTGTGCCACCTAGCTGCCCCTCCAAACACTATTTTAAAATAAAAAACTCTGAATGAGATCTGAAAAAAATCAAAATATGCAGGTCTTGACCTGTCACTGTTCCTTGTACTCATTCTTTCTAAGGAGATTTCAAAGTCAGGGCACTGGTCAGTCATCCGGGGACTCCCTTTTTTTGCTCAGATTTGGTTCTTTGAGATGGAGACTCGTTCTACTCCGACTTTCTAAGGCTGGAATGGAGGTATGGTTTGGGCTGGGGTAGATCAGCCGTGTCTCCTCTGCATCGTGGGTCTCAGCCTCCTGCCTGGCTTGGCCTGCCCTCTACATTTCTGTTAAGTGGGGGAGGGCCAGGGTTGTGGCTGAATCCTGAGCCTGAGCCAGCACAAGACCGCAGCTGCAGTCATCTGCCAGCTGTGTCTGGAGGCAGGCTGTTCACAACTGTTAAATGAGTGGGATTCAGTGCTAATGCCTTTGCTTGCTAATCCTTGGCTTTGGTCCAATCCTAGTGTGTGAAGGTAATGGCTCATAAACTGGTTAACTCTCTTAGTTAGTGCATCCGTTAATCAACAAATATTTATTGAGTACCTACTGTATCGCCAGGCCTGTATTAGGCATAAAAGGCACGACAAAAGCAATATGATGATATTCTTGATTGTGTTGGGAATACAAAAATGTGCACACACGACATATGATTAGAGGGTGGTGTAGACTAAAGTGCTGCATTCCATAGTGTAGATTTGTAAGGTTGTAGGAGTTCAGAAAGGAACAGGGCCATGTGGATGGAATGGGCACCGGAGACTTCATGGAGAAGGTGGGCCATGAGGAATAAGTAATATTTGGATCAGCAGCTCCATGGAAGAGAGGGGAAATTTAGGAAGAGAGGTGATAAAGCCAAGGCCCCAGTTTTGATACTGACCCCATTTTATAGAGTTTTAACATTTTCAAAGAGCTTTGTGGAGATTATTTCATTTGAACCCCATATCCACCTTCCAGAGGTAACTGCTCTCTTTTTTTTTTTTTTTAGTGAGGCCATTGGAGTTAAGTGACTTGCCCAGGGTCACACAGCTAGTACGTGTTATGTGTCTGAAGCCGGATTTGAACTCAGGTACTCCTGACTCCAGGGCCGGTGCGCCATCCACTGTGCCACCTAGCTGCCCCTGTAACTGCTCATTTTACAGATAAGAAAATTGTGGCTTAGACAAGTTAAGTGACTTGCCGATGGTTGAAGAGCTAGGAAGTATCTGAGGTAAGATTCAAGCCCAGGACTTCTCAACTCCAAGTTCCAATCTTCTATCCATTATTACCATTATGATTATCATTATCATTATTACCAGGAACAGTGGATATAGTACTGGGCCTGAAGTTAGGAAGACCTGAGTTCAAATCCGGCCCCAGACATTTACTAGATGTGAGACCCTGGGCACGCCATTTAACCTTGTTTGCCTGAGTTTCTTCAACTGTAAAATCAGCTGAAGAAGCAAATGGCAAACCACTCAAATCTCTTTGCTATGAAAACCCCAAATGGAGTCACAGAGAGTCATATGAGACTAGACAACCACAACAAAAACATTATTACCATTACCCATTCTTACATTACTTTTCTTTACCCTGTACAAAGTAGGTGCTTAATAAATATTTGTTGAATTCTAATTTTTAATAATAATGTTTCTGGAAACAGTAGTAAGTAACAACTTCTTTGCTTGGTTTCAGTTGTAGAATCAGAAAAGGAGGGCCTTCAACAGGCCTTGGTCAGCTCTGATGTTCTCTTAGTTGGACCTACACTCTGTTTGATTACTTTTACTGTTGGAATCCCAAGCAGGGCCAATGCTATAGCCAGGGAAGACATGGGCCCTCTCCCTTTAAGACCTTCATATGGCCCTTTGAACATGAACTTTATGTCCATGTTTATTCTTTTGCTTTAGGTGGATAAGAAGAATCTGGAAGCTGTGATCTTATGAATTTTTTTTTTCGGGGTACTGGGGGTTAAGTGACTTGCCCAGGGTCACACAGCTAGTAAGTGTCAAGTGTCTGAGGCCAGATTTGAACTCAGGTACTCCTGAATCCAGGGCTGGTGCTTTATCCACTGCGCCACCTAGCTGCCCCCAACCTTGTGAATTTTGAAAGGTCAGAAGAGTGAGCTGTTTGGGTGTCTGGGTATCTGAGTATCTGGGGAGTCCTGAGAGTCTGTGAAACCTGGGAGTCTGTCCATGCAAGGTTTTGCAGCCAGTATCTATTACTGGAAGAAGCAAACTTCAGAAGGAAGTCCTGACTAGGTAGCTGAAACAAGGATTCATCCAAAAGGATGGTGATGCCACAGGGACCACAATTTGGTGGGAACGATGCTACATAGAAAGAGTATTAAGAGTGAATCCCTGGGGGCAGCTAGGTGGTGCAGTGGATAAAGCATTGGCCCTGGATTCAGGAGGACCTGAATTCAAATCCACCCTCAGACACTTGACACTTACTAGCTGTGTGACCCTGGGCAAGTCACTTAACCTTCTTTGCCCCTGTTAAGGCTAAAATTCTAGCTAAACTGTCTAAAATATCTAATGAGTGGTCACCAATAAATTATAATCTTTAGCAAGAGTTAGACTTTTAAGCATTTATTAAGGAGAATAAGAATTTGGTAAAGAGAGAGAGAAAGGCCTACATTCGTCTATCTATTAAAGGGAGAGCACATTTCTAGCTTCCCTCTCTGCCAGAGTCCAAAGGAAAGAGAGCAAGTCAGAGCGCCCGGCTCTTCCTTCTTCCTCCCACTAGCAAATGTCACTTCCTAACACCAAAGAAAAGACGCATGTTCTTGCCCTCAAAGACCTTCCCTTCATGGTGGAACTTCTCTACAATAAGTCTCCAGCAGGTGGTGTCATTCCAATCGTTACACCCCACCAAAAAAAAAAAAAAAAAAGAGTCAATCCCCTCTCCAGAGACAGGGGTGGTATAGAGAGAGTATGCCTCTAGGTGTTGGGGGAAAATTTTTATACTTTCATTCATGCCATGTCTCCAAAGTAAATATCCAAAGTAAAAGCTAATTAACTTTAATTGGTTAAATGCAACTGGGGTGCTATCCACTGATTGCTAACTGTGGGGGCTTGAGCATATAGTTTTATAGGGGAGACATCCCTAGCCTCAGGGATGGACCTTGTGGGGAAGATGTAGCCAGCCTTGCTTTGGGAGGGTGAGCCCAGAGCATGTCTGGCTAAGTATAGAGAGAAAAATGCACAGACATATGTATGTGTATATGTATGTATGTGTGTATGTATGTATATGCACATATAGTTGTTTGTCCTCCATTTTCAAAGAGGACCAACAATAATCACGTCTTGACTAGTGAGTGAATGGATTTAAGTGAGACAGAGTTGTACAAAGTCATCGGTGTCACTCTTTCTTCTAGAGTCATCAAAGTCTAGTGGCGTTATAAAAGTCAGGACAACTGGAGATGGCCAAGGATTCAGTAGATAGCCTTGCCATTTTCAATGTCTAACCAAGCTTTAGACACTTCATGCCTGATGGGACAAATTGCTCTCATCCACCCATTCCAGTGGGGGAAGTTTTCTCATGTTTGGTGTAGATACCCCCCTAACTCATAGATGGGTTTAGGGCCCATCAGTTACCTTAGCAATTGGGTGATTCATTAGACAGAGTTCAGGGCCTAGAGTTGGAAAGACCTGAGTTCAAATGTGACCTCAGATACTTATTAGCTGTGTGACCCTGGGCAAGTCACTTAACCCTATTTGCCTCAGTTTCCTCATCTCTAAAATGAGCTGGGGAAGGAAATGGCAAACCTCTCCAACATATATAACACATATACAGATACACATTTTTATATATATGTATATGTGTGTACATACACACATATGTACAGACACATATGTCTGGCTTTATTTTTCCTGGTAAGACTTTTAGACACTCATCATTAATATTCAATTCATAAAGGCTTCAACAATCATTTACTCAATGCTTGATATGTGCAAGGCATTAGAGAAACAAAATTAAAACCAGTCCCTGACCTGAAGGGCCTTACATTTTACTAGAGAAAAATAACAAATACACAGATGAGTAAATTTCAAATATATAGAATACAAGTGTGTGTATGGAAAGGTCTCCAATGTCCTAGAAAAGAAGGCCACGGTGGTAGAGAGTTCTAGGTTTCCCTAAGAAAGGCAAGGGATCATTTTCAACATGGATGGGCCACCTGTGGACTACAAGTCCCAGCATCCATTGCATGAAGGCCAGCCTCTGTCACAAGAGTGGTTGGGCAATTGGCTCCTCCTCCTTCTCCTGCCCATCGGTCTCCCTCCCTTCCCCATCCCCCAAGGCACACTCCTTATCTTCTGGCAAGTTGCCAGCGTGGTCCTTCTCTCTTAGCTGAGGGCTTTGTTTCCTTGAATTCTGGCAGTGAGTGACCTTAAAGCCATTTTTTTCTGTGCTGGGCAGAACACTTGCCCCCTGGTGAGCCAGAGAAAGCCGGGCTGCCGGCCCGAGGGCTGCCACAACTGCTCATTTTGTCAGGGACCAGAACACTGGCAAGCCGGAAGCCTTTGTCAGATGGGAACTGTGGTCGGGGATAAAAAAAAAAAGTGAAACCAGATGTTTTTCCTCAGTCGCTTCATATCCATGCCGGAGGGGGAAGACCATAAAAATGTCATAACCCTTGATTCCTGAGGCTCAGATCTTACACTGCCATGTAACCTCAAACAATAAATCCACCACTCTCACCAAAGTCTTAGCTTCTGAAGGGGCAGGACACAGCTGTCACATTTTCAAGGGCTGAGGGGTGGGCTGAGAGGGAGGGGATCTTTGGGGGAGTGGGAGGAGAGGCAAAGAAACAGCCTGACTCAGGAGAAGGGGAGAAGTTACTTTGGGAGGTGTTAAAAATGGGCAGAAATGCTTGCCCGGCCTTCTCCTGGGCACTGCCTTCTCAGGAAATAAGCCAAGGGTGAATGCCGGCCACGCTGTTTAGTGAAATTTGTGTTTTAGTGTGAAAGGGGACTTCATTTCTATTTGAAAAGCGTTGGATGCTGTAACACAGCTGCTAGGGAGTGGAGTCTAAACATTAGACTGAATCCCATTGCATATTAAACTCTATTTGAAGGGACAATGAGAAAAACAGAAAGACCCCAGAGAATATTGGGATATTGGGCTGAGGGCCTGGGGGAGACAGTAGAAGCCTGAGTTTAGTATCTCCTCCTTCCTCCACCCCACCTCCCCCTACTTATTTCAGTTCTGGAGCTGGGACACATCTTTTCCAAATTTGTCTCCAGTGAGAATTCTCTGTGGCTCCTGTTAACCATTTCTAGGAATCCAAATGAACTCTTTGGGAAGGGGGAGGACGAGTGTGGATAACAGTGATTAGGGACAGGGAGACAGAGAGGCAGGGGACAAAATTATAACTAGGGAAAGATTTGGGGATTCTGCAATCCTCATTGGTATGTCCTCATTACTTATATAATGGGACACTGGCCAATGAGGACCCAGAATGAATGCTTCCTATGAAAACCATATGAAAAAGCTTCTCAGAAACTCATTTGCACAAAGCAATGAATACATGATTAATAACAGCAAAGGATATTTGAATTTTTAGTGTTTTTTTTTTTTCTGGAGGATCTTCACATTCTCACAATGTTTTGGGGCTCAAGCAGCTTAACTCATTCATTGGACCAGAGATTTTCTTAATGACATCTCCAAGAATGCTGTGAGTAAGCTCTTCTGTGCTTATGGTTTGAAAAGGAAAAAGTGCAGAAAGCCTCTTTAATGGAAGCTGGCAAGATGCACGGATCCCCGCCATCCCAGAATAGCTGAGGCATTGTGGATGAAGAGAGACACAGGACAGCCAGAGATCCGCAGAAGTATTGTGGCAGAGAGGTGCCTGTGTCCAGGGAGACAGTTCCTGTAGAATGGTTTGGTAACGCTGAGCTCAGGCATCCTGTCTACACTCTGATGGAGGCTGGAAACCAGAAACAGAGGCATTGATGCTCAAAGAAAGCATCAGTATTAATCCTGATGGGCTGAGGTAAAGGGGAGTGAGCAGATTAAATGGTGCAACTTCTAGCACTACCTTCATGAGTATAAACTGTCTGTGTCTTTTCTCATGCTTGCATTGGAAACATGTGGAGGATGGAATGGGGAGTTGGCTTACAATCTTCCTCAGAGGCGTGGGAGGTAGCCACCTGGGTATGGGTTCTGGGAACACTTGCTGCTTTATTTAACCCTTTGTTATTTGTCTTATCTTCTGTTTTAAATATTGGGATGTTACATGTTTGATTCCGGCTTGGTCAGGGAAGATACTCAATGAAAATGGGGGGGGGGGGAGGGCTCTTTAGCTGGTGATTGAGATAAGTGACCTAGTAGCCCTTGAGTGTTACAGACCTGGCAGTAGCCAAGGAAGGGGTCAAAAACAGTTTAGGGAGCACAGGTACTCCCCAAGGATGGTTGATTTTTAGTCAAGGGAATGAATCTTTAAAGGTGAAATTTCAGGCATCAGTAAGAAGATGGGGGAGATTTTCTTTTTTTCTTTTTTTCAGGGTGAGGGGTGTCAATACTGCTATATCCTACAGGTAAGGCCTAGTTGGGAGTGTCTGCTACTGCAGACTAAGGAATAAGTTACCTGTGTCCTCTCCTGAGTACCTCCCTATGCCCTAATCTAAAATGACCAGACATGAAGTAAGATGCACCACTAATTCAGAGAGAGAAAATAAAACCCCAACATTATCTTGCCTAATTCAGGACTTCTAAAGGCCATAGAATCTTAGTGATGGGAAGGCCCTTAGCTCATTCTCATTTTCAGAGAAGTTAAATTACTTTTTCAGAGTTATTCAACTAGTAGGTATCAGGAGCAAGATTTGAACCAGTGTCTCTCCTGACTCCAGGTCTAGTACTGTTACCCCCACATCACACTGGTGAATGTGCTTGGGGTGAGAGAGAACTAAGAAAAGCCCTTTGAGAAACCTGAGGTCACTTTCACTTATGGGACTTCAGGAAAGCTTCATGGAGTTCATAGGGTTTTCAGCAGATGGAGATGGGTGGGGGGAAGTGAGGGTTCAAAACATGGGACTTACAAAGTGATGGGTGAGGACAAGATGGGAATGGGGAATGGAGAATTGGTAGTACCCAGACCAGAAGGGGAGCATTATGATATGAATCTGACTAACTAAGGCAGCTGGATGGAGAAGTGGTTAAAGGGTTTGCGTTAGATTCAGGAAGACCTGAATTTGTAAATTGCCTCAGACTTTTACTAGCTATGACACTGGGCAAGTCACTAACCTCTCTCATCCTCAGTTTATTCATTGATAAAATGGGTATGATTATGCATGTGCTGCCAAAGCAAGCACTAAAATGGATATGATTATGGCAATAATGATAGCACTTACCCCATAGGGTTGTTATGAGGTTCAAATGAGAGAAACTATGTAAAATGCTTTACAACCTTAAAGAGCTATATAAATGTTAGGTATGGGGCGGAGGTGGGGAGGGAAAGGAAAGAATATTGAATGCTTGGGTTGGGATGTTGGAAGGTTAAACTTTGTTTGCTAGGTAAAAGGGAACCCCTACGGTTTTTTATGTAGAGGAGTGAGATGATCTTTTAGAGAGGGAGGCAGGAAGACCAGTTTAAATAATTTGTGTAAGAAGATATCAAAACTTGAACTAAAAGGAATGTAAAAAAAAAAAAGAGACACTTTTTAGTGAGAGATACTTCCTAGCGAGAAATGTCAGGACTTCAAAATTAATTGGAAAGAGGGCTAAGGAAGGCAGCCATGTGATACAGTGGATAGAGTACTGGGTCTGGAGTCAGGAAGACTCTTCTTGAGTTCAAATCTGGCCTCAGATACTTTCCCTGGGCAAGTCCCTTAACTGTGTTTGCCTCAGTTTCCTCATCTGTAAAATGAGCTGGAGAAGGAAATGGAAAACCATTCCAATAACTCCATCAAGAAAACCCTAAATAGGTTCACAAAGAGGAGAAACACAATTGAAATGACTGAACAAGAACAAGGCATGAGGAAGAGGAGAGAGTCAAAGAGATGACTCCTAAGGTTAGGATCCTGAGAGATTGTCAGGATGATAGTGCCATTGACAAAAACAGAGAAATTAGAGGAAGGGGCAGATCTACAGGAGCAGATGCTGAGTTCAGTTTTGAACATGTTTAGTTTGAAGTGCCTCTAGGCCATTCAGGTGGAGACATCCAATCAACATTTGGACTGGAGCTCTGAGAAGAGGTTGGGTGTGGAGATATGGATTTATAAGTCATTTACATAGAGGTGATAACCGAAGCCATGGGAATGAATAAGATAACCAAACGAAAGAGTATATAAAGAAAAGAGAAGGCCTAAGACAGAACTTTGGGGAATATCCACATTTAAGAGGCTGGTGGAAGATGTGGCACCATCAGAGGAGACAGAAGGAGCAATCAGGAAAGTGGGATAATAAGAAAGCCTATCTTGAAGGAGGGGTAGTCTATAGTGCTAAATACCATAAATAGGTCAAATACAATGATGACGGGGAAAAAAAGGAATTGAATTTACAGATAAGGCCATTATTTCTGACCTTGGAGACACATGGTAAAGGGGGTAAAGACAGAAACAAAATTGCAAGAGGTTATGGAGAGTGGATGGTAAATGATTGGAGGTAGTGAGTATAAATTTCTTGCTTTAGGAGTTGAAGCTTGAGACAGAAGAGAGGGGGTAGGGCAAGAGCTGGAGGGAGTGTCAGGGTCAAGGGAATTTTTCTTTTCTTTTTAGCGTGGGAGGGACCTGAACGGGAGAGGAAGAAATCAGTGGAGAACTCTACCCTATATCTGAACCAGTACTGTTCTTAGTGTTGGTGTTCATGTCTGCAGATTCTACTCCACTGGACTAATTGGAAGTTGGTTTTAGAATGAATGACCTGTTGTGCAAATTCCTTGCTTTGTAAATTCTAGATGTATATTCCAAATTATTTTATTTTATTTGAGGGAAGGTACAATTCAGATATTTATTAAGCACCTTCTATGTAAAGAGCACTGTGCTAGGCACTAGGCACCGTGTTAGGCACACAGATTATTTGAATTAATCTTCTTGCCTGCTCTAAACCATCCCGTGCACCACTAGCCCAGTATTCTGTCTAATGTACTACAATCATCTCACTCTACTCAAAAATCTGTAGGGGTTTCCTTTTGCCTATCAAACAAAGTTTAACCTCCCAACCATGGCATTCAATGTTCTCTCCTTTTCTTCCAACCCTCTCCCCCTTCCCATATCTAACATTTATATAGCTCTTTAACATTGAAAATAGTTTAAAACAGATATCATCCTGCCCTTATAGAGCTTAGAGCTTAATGTGGGTATAATAATACAAATATAAAATATAGTAATATGAAATGTTAATTATTAATCAGTATATTACTAATAATCTATTAGAATCAGTAGAATCAGATTCTACTACTCTCCATTTCCCATTCTCATCCTCTTTGCCCATCCCTATGCCTTTGCTTAAGACCTGTGCTTAGAAGAGACTCACTTGTCCCCACCCATCTCTATCTGCTGAATGATTGATTAATACATTAATATATGATTGTATTAACTATGGTAATATTGTTTGGTTAGTGACCTCCATGCAAATCTTCTCTATTTTGCTACCTTTTTTTTAGTAGTTTTCACTCCCACCATACCTTATTATATACTTAACACTATAAGCCCTTCTCTCAATCAAATGCCTTTAATGAGGCATTACCAGGCTTTTCTCTCTCTATTAAGTAGTTCTCCACAAAGGATTACTTGACCCAAGTACCTATGGGAAGTAGGCACTTCATTAAGATAATACTCTGAAGTACCTCAACCCCAGGAGCTGATGAATTTACTCAGATTTGCTGAATGCCAATATGCCTAAACCCTATACATTAGGACTATACAGACTATAAAGCTCACTTATTCTTTATTCCTTTGTATCTGCTATTCTTTACCTCTAGTATGCCTCTCAAGTAGAGGCCGTCAGTCAGTAACTGATTTTTAACAATAGTGCTAGAAAGACAATAGATTTTGTGCAAAGATTTGGTTTCTGGTCTCATCGAGTTCAAAGTTCAAAACTCCCCTGGATTAGAATTCCAGCACTCTGGCTTCTCAGGGCTTCCCTGCTGGACTGGCTGCAACTTTTGGCCTGAAATCCTGGCTTCCAAGTGCCTCCCTGGTCAAGCTTTCAGGTCTAGGACCAATTCCCCACACCTACAACTGAAAAGGTCAAACAAAACAAGACCAAAACCCCAAGCCTATTTCTTGGGGCCACAGGACCTAAGGGGAAGGGGAAGGGGAACCTTCTCCACTCAGATTACTGCACAATGTCCCTGCTGGGAGTGAATGAGTCCTCCACCTCTGCATGCCACCAGAAATAGTTATTGTGCCTCATTAAGGTAGATTTAAGCATGAAGGTAATTTTCATCACGCAGTCAAAGGAAAGAGGCTGCATCCAGTTGGTCCCAGTAGACCAGTGGCGAATGTCCACTCTCAGATGCAGGTCCTTTGTACATCCTATATGAGTGCTTCCATCTTAGGTGATCTGGTCATATATTAGAGTCTTATTATATGTATGTGTACATTTATGTGTATGTATATATACACACACACATGTACACACATATATGTATGTATATACACATATCTGTGAATGTCTATGTATAGCTATATATATTATCTATCTATATAAATAAGCAATCTTTTAAAATTATTTCCGTGAGTTCATCACCATTGATTCTGTGATGAAGACAATATTGATCAACAGTTAGCAATAGTAATTGTAAAAAAAAAAAAAAGATTTGAAGCAAGTTTGTCTGATATGCCTAAGTTCTGAAACACATAGAGAACTGTCAAATTTGTTAAAAATAGAGCCATTCCCCAACTGATAGATGATCAAAAGACAGGAAGTTTTCAGATGATCAGACCCACCTATAGCCATATGAAAAAATGCTCTAACTCACTATTGATTGGAGAGATTCAGGTCAAAACAATTCTGGGTACTACTTCACACCTATTGGATTGGATAATAGGACAGCAGAGGAAAATGACAAATGTTGTGGGGAATATGGGGAAAATGAGACATTAATACATTCTTGGTAAAGTTGTAAACTGATTCAAACATTCTTTAGAGCAATTTGGAACTATGGCCAAAGGACTATAAAATCATTCATACCTAGCAATACCACTACCCTAAAAGAGATTTAAAAAAAAAAAGTTGAATTCGAAATTGGGGTGATGCCCATCAATTGGGGAATGGATGAACAAATTGTGGGATAAGATTAGAATGAAACACTATTGTGCTGTAAGAAATGATGAGCAGGATGCTATCAGAAGGACTTATGAAAAATGCATTCCATTTATAGAGAAAGAACTGATGGCATCTGAATACAGATACATATAATTTTTTTTTGTTAGTTCTAATGTAGAAATGTTTTGCATGACTGCACATGTGTAACATATTGAATTTCTTGAGTTCTTAAGGAGGAATGGGGAGGGAGGGAGGAAGAGAATTTGGAACACAAAGTTTTAAAACATCAATGTAAAAATTTGTTTTTACATGTAACTTGGGAAAAATTCTAAATAAATAAACAAAATTTAAAAAAAAGACAATATTGATGTATCCCTATAATTTATTGGAAAATCCCAAAGGCAACTAACATCCCTGAATGGAGGCCCTTGAGTAATGATTGTTTACATATCAGATCGGTTTGATACAAAAATTTAAATTTTAGGAAGATCTTCCCTACCATCAAGAACAGCAGATTTTTTATTGTCCACAAGTTATTCTCAATCTGGTTCCAACTTATTTTGGAGAGGCAATGTAGTACAGTGGGAAGAACTTTGGGAGATTGAAGCCAATCTCCTTCCCTTTCCTGGAGATGGAGACCATGGTGGTATGGGGAGGGTTATCCTTGTCCCTCAATGTTGAATATCTGTATGTTTCCTCTTTCTATGTCTTTGAAGTAAATATCCTGTTGTACAGATTAATGTCTGTTCAGTGGTTAAATGGAACTAGAGTTCTTGGATCCCTAAAATTGGGGAATATTCTCAGTGGGAGCTTGAGCCAATGGCAGAAATGAAAGATGTGCAAACTTTCTTAGAGTACTAGAGAACCCTGGGGAAGGGGTGAAATGTAACAAACCTGGCCTTTAGGAAGTGGGAGTTGAATACAGGGGAAGGGCAGAGTAGTTTCAGGGTGTCCCAAAAGTCTTAGTGCAGTTTTGGGCTTTAATAACTTTAGGACCATAAATGCTACGAACATATTTTTTTTAAATTAGAAGGGTTAATTTTTTCCATTTTAAAAATATTCAAGTGAATAAAACAATGGCCCTGGATTCAGGAGGACCTGAGTTCAAATGTGGCCTCAGATAGTTGACACTTACTAGCTGTGTGACCCTGGGCAAGTCACTTAACCCTCATTGCCCCACCAAAAAAAAATTGCAATTAAGCATAATCACTGTCTTGTTCTATGCATCATGGCTCTAGTCATTTTTGAACTTTGTAAAAACTCTCATCAGCTGCTGCTCAGTGATTGAAAGGACTTCATTTGTAATCATAACCTCATGATCATCCATAGAACTAGGTTTTGATGCCTTTTTTGTTGTTTGTGGTTCAGTCATTTCAGTTGTGTCCAACTCTTAGTGACAACATTTGGGGTTTTCTTAGCAAAAAGACTATAATGGCTTGCTGTTTCCTTCTCTAGCTCATTTTATATATAGATGAGGAAACTGAGGCAAACAGGGTGAAGTGACTTGCCCAGGGTCACACAGCTAATAAGTGTCTGAGGTCAGATTTGAGCTCAGGAAGATGAATCTTCCTGACTCTAGGTCCAGCATTCTATCCACTGTGCCACCTAGCTGCTTTTGATGCATACATGATAGGTTTAATGTGACTCCACAAGAAAAAGTCAAATGGATATAGATCAGTATCTGAGTTAGCCAAGCACAGGAACCTTCTTTAACTGATCCACTGGTCTGAAAAAGTGTTATCCAGAAATTGTCCCATGACAAGGGTGTCCCATTTGTGAAAATAAAAATTCAAAATTCATTATTCAAAATTCACACAGCTTAAAATGTAGCTAAGAAGTATAAATAATTAAACTTTCAAATGATTTTTTGGGTAAGTTTCTGGCATTTGTATTTCTGATATTATTTAAGCATAAAACTATACCAAGACTTTTGGGATACCTTGTATCTCTAGCTATATATATAAAACAAAGGCTGACTTTTGGGATACCTTGTATCTCTAGCTATATATATATAAAACAAAGGCTGACTTTTGGGATACCTTGTATCTCTAGCTATATATAAAACACAGGCTGATACACACACATATACATACAAACACACACACATATACATACAAACACACACACATATACACACAAATACACATACATATATCAACAGGGAACTGGTTAATGAGCCCTGTCCTCATGAGCATGCCCAGAGTGCTCAGCAGATACAATGATCATGTGGACTTCAGAGCACATGCAGACATTCTGTAATTGGTTTTAGTGCTAACTATCTGATGAAGAGGTAGACTTCTGATCGGCATGTAGTTGGAACTGGGGTGCACTTGCAAAGCACAAGTCAGCCAAGGCCAGTCACTTGGTCATTCTTTCTTGTCTAGCTGCTGTTCAGCAGAGAGACAACATTGTGTCGGGGTGGGGTTACCCTCTCTCCAGCTGAGGCCAATATGTAGCCTCTAAATATGGGCCTTTGTTCTTTGCCTCTGCATTTGCTCTTTCCTGTTTTAGGTGGAAGAGATTGGAGATGGTTGGGACTTGATGAGCTTCCAAAGGTCAAGGGAAAGAACCACCAGGAATAGAGTCCATACCAAGTTTTGTGGCCAGTCAGTCCAGCACTGATGCTGGACCAAGCTCTGGAATAACTGAGAAAGGACCTCATCCATCTAGCAGCTACATCAGATTTGGAAGTGAATGTGGTAGCACACAGGCTATGTAGAAAAAGTAAGTCTGAACCCACTCTTCACAAGGATCTAGGTGGCATAGGAATGTGTACACTGAGGATATGTCTACTCCCAAAACACAGAATTAACTTCAAAACTTTCAGAAGATCAGACAACCACCAATCTTAGAATCAGACAGAATAGCAGAGCTCATCCAGTCCTGCCTCTGAGTAGGAATCCCTTCAACAACATTCTTGGCATGTTGCCATCTAGCCCCCACCTGACAACATTCAGTTGTAGGAAACCTACTTGCTCCTGATGCAATCTATTCCAATTTGAGACAGATCTGCTTATTAAGGAGCTTTCACTTCATAGTCAGAAGACCTGAGTTTGAATCCTGACTGCCACTTGTTGTTTTTTTTTAATAATTATTTTGAGGCAATTGGGGTTATGTGACTTGCCCAGGGTCACGCAGCTAGTAAGTATCTGAGGCTGGTTTTGAACTTGGGGCTTCCTGACTCCAGGGCTGCCATTCTATCCACTGCACCACCTAGCTGCAACCTACTCTCCCTCACCTATTACCTGTGGTGGGCAAAGTGACTGCACCTTTATGAGTCTGTTTCCTTATCTGTAAAAGAAAGAGGCTGTTCTTGATGACCCCCGAGGTCTCTTCACGCTTTAACTCTGTAATCTTATGCTTCTTACATTAAAGCTAAATTTGTTTCTCTTCCACTTTTCCCCATCCGTCCTGGTTCTTCCCCTGGGGACAAGTAGGACAAGTGATGTTACCTTCAAATATTGGAAGATAGTAATCCTATTCTTTCTCAGTTTTCTCTTCTCCAGGCTAAACATTCTAAACATCTTTCCTTAATACTCACATAGCATGATGCTCAGATCCTGGTTTCTCTCCTTTAGACACTCCCTGGCTTATCGATCTCCTTCCTAAAATGTGGCCTTTAGAAGAATAAAACTTCAGATGGAATCTGACCAGGGAATACTATAGCAGTATGATCACCTCCCTCATTCTGGACATTATATTTCTTTTTTTCACTTAGCCCAAGGTCCCATTAGCTTTTCTGGGGTGTTGTGTCACAATGTTGACTCATATAGAACTTATCTGGAGAAATGTGAGTCCTGCCTTGTTTTTTCTTTCACAAACAGCCATCCTCTCTTGAGACAGGTATTCTGGGCCATTGCACTCAGCAGCATGAGGATGCTCTCCAGAGCACTAAGCATTAAATAAATTCTGAGTCTATGTTAGAGTATTATTATAATGGATTAACCACTCTTTATTACCATCAATTCTGCTTTGCTTTTCAATGCTGGCTTGCTTACTACTCAAGAGCAGTATCACCTACAGAACACAACTACCCATAGTCTAACCTCCATGTTTCAGGAAGGCCTCTGACCAGCTGGGGTCTAGCCATAGCTGGGCAACCAGAATGGTGAAGCACTACAAGTCTTACCACATAAGGATGAACTGAAGCACTCAGAGATGTTTACCTTTACTGTGTCACCATTTGTGAAATGTAGAACTTGTGCTCAGTGTTCATAATTATAGGTTTGCCTACAAACTCAAATGAGCAATACTGAATGTTACATTCAACCCTGCCTTGACTGCCAAGTGATTCTCTTCCCTGCCCCCACTCTGCCAGTCACTTTACTTTCTACCTTATAGGGATCAATGATTAAATTAACATTCTCTTTGTTGCTTCAAAGGTTATGACAAGCAACTGCCTTATGGGCCACTAAGAATACTTTAATTGAAAGCAGTAGGCAGCTTAGGCCAAAGTGTTTGACTCTCACTGCCATTCTCTATGCCCTCATCTGATTGATGTCAACCTCACCCCTCCAGTTTCCCTATCCTGTTCTCCTTACTTTTTTATTGTGCTCTCTGGAACCCCATTCTATAGTTAGGAGAGATAGAGACAGAGACAGAGACATACACACAGAGAAACAGAGAGACAGAGAGACAGACTGAGAGAGAGAAATAGAGAGAGAACAGAGAGACACAAGAAAGAGGGAGATATAGAGTTTATAGAATATATAGACATAGGGACAACCAGTGGATAGAAGGCTAGGCCTAGAGTAAGGAAAACTCATCTTCCTGATGTGGCTTCAAAGACTTATTAGCTGTGTGACCCTGGACCAGTCACTTAACCCTATTTGCCTTAGTTTCCTCATCTGTAAAATGAGCTGGAGAAGAATATGGCAAACCATCCAAGTATCTTTGCCAAGAAAATAGGGTCATGAACAGTTATGCATGACTGGACAATGACTGATCAACAATGTGCGTGTGTGTGTGTGTGTGTGTGTGTACATATACACATATATACATACATTCATACATATATATATATACACACACACATATATACATATATATATATTTATTTATTTTTAGGTGTACTTGTTTCCTCCCAATACAATGTATACTCCTTAAGGCCAGGGACTATATATATATATATATATATATATATTATATATATATATATATATATTTAATTTGTTTGTTTGTTTTTTTACTTTGTATCTCCAGGTCCTAGTGTGGTGCCTAGAAAATAGTTGCTCTGGTGAAAATACTTTGTGATCTTTAAATAACTTTAGAAACATAACAAGCTATTATTTTTTTCTCTGGACCTCAGTAGATTATAAATTCCTTGAGGGCAGGGGCTGTTTCACTGTTTTATCTTTGTGAGCCCAGAGCCTTGCACAGGATAACCAGTTAAGAAATGTTTGCTAAATAAATAAATGAATGAATGAATGACCTACTCACACCAATCAATTCATTTTCTGGGATTTGTTTTTTTCTTATCTGTAAAATGAGGGGGTTGGACCAGATGACCTTTAGGGTCCCTTCCAGGTCTAAATCTATGAATTATGTGATATATCAGATTGGTCCGGTCTGTGGTGGGGGTGTGCTGCAGGGAGACTTCCTCAGGAATTCAAATTGTTCATAAGCCAACCACATGAGTTATCTGCTAGGAAAGGATGCCTTAGGGGGTGGGCGTGGGGGTGGGGCAGGGATTGCCTTCTTATTCCAGAAAGCTGTCCTCACTTTATCTTGGCTACACTACTTGAAGCATAGACAGGACTTTTTTTTTTTTCCATCTAAAGATATTGATTCAGAGCTATGTCTGGTTGTTTGAAATTAATTTGGATATTGAAAGACTATAAGGAGTTAGGCTATTTGTAGTCATCTGGCCAAGACATCTACTTTCCTCTGAAAAGTGGACAAGAAATCTTCAGCAAGAAACCATATTGTTTTTACAAGAGATGAAGAAATTGCAGTAGGCTCCTCATCATATCTTGAAGTGTGTCTATTTCTCTCTCAAATCTCTGTTGTAACAATTCACAACTCTGTGAGTTTTTTGGTAATGGATCTTCATACATATGTGTAAATTTACCTGAGTTTAGAGAAAAAAGGTTTTGTTGACAAATTATCCAAATAGTCACTGTTGTACCTCACCATTATGAAATACTGGGAAGACAGTGGAAATCACTCGGAATGTCTCTATGGGACACTGGAGCTGGTGTGAGTATTTACATCACTGAAATAGGTAATTTCTATAAATTAGGTGGTGAAGTAGATAGAGCACTGGGCTTGGAATCAGGAAGGCTCATCTTCCTGAGTTCAAATAGAGCCTCAGCCCTTACTATCTTTGTGACCTTGGGCAAGTCACTTAACCCCTTTTGCCTCAGTTTCCCCATTTGTAAAATGAACTGGATAAGGAAATGGAAAACCACTCTAGTCTCTTTGTCATGAAAACCCTTAACGGAGTCATGAAGAGTTGGATGTGACTACAACAACTGAACAAAAACAACAACATAAATCAGGGCTTGATTTATTATTTTGCTGATTGTTTAGACTTTAAAAAATGATGGAGAAAATGTTAATAATGCAGATTAAACTTAAAAGTGTATCATGCATATATCTCCTCCCCTCACCTCCAGTCAGTTGTTAAACATTTACCAGCATGCCCCTGGTTTTAATATATACACAGAGCTCTACACATACATACACATACATTATGTGTGAGATATATATATATACACACATAAACTCATATATACATGCACAGACAGATATTATACATATAAATGTATAAACATACAGATACATATGTGAAATGAAGAGGTTGGACTAGATGGCCTCTGTGAACCCTTCCAGCTCCAGATCTATCACCCTATGACCTTCCCTTACTTTGTCAACATAGTTTAGGATTAGAGAGCTAGCCTTGAAGCTAGAGTTCATTCCTTGCCTTTTTTTTTTTTTTTGGTAGGGCAATGAGGGTTAAGTGACTTGCCCAGGGTCACACAGCTAGTAAGTGTCAAGTGTCTGAGGCCTGATTTGAACTCAGGTCCTCCTGAATCCAGGGCTGGTGCCACCTAGATGCCCCTAAAATCTACTCTTCTCAAAGGTCACTAGTGTCTTCCCATAACCAAACCCAATGGCCTTTTACTGATCCTCCTCCTCCCCAACATCTTGGTAGTATCTGACACTATTAACCACTCCATCGTTGGTTTTTGCAAGGCTTCCCCCTTCTGGTTTTCCTCCTTGGTCTCTTTTTCTCCTGTTCCTTCCATGATTTCCTTCCATCTTCCTGCCTCAGGTCATTAGCCCTCTTCTCTTCCTCTCTGTGAGCTCTCCCATAGCTCCATCTTTGACCTTTTGTCCTAATTCTAGATAGACCCAAATTTCCAACTGCTCATTGGACATTTTTACCTACATGTTCTGCTGGTCCCTCAAATTCAATATGTACAAACTTGAACTCAATCTTCCCTCCCAAACCCAATCCTTTTCTTATTTTCTAAATTTCTAAACACACACACACACACAGAATTATCCCTTCCATATTGTGACTTTCCCCACTGTGGTTTCGATATATCTCGGGTCAGCCTAAGAAATTAAATGGGAATTTTGGGGGAGTTTTGCAGAAGCTGAATATGACATGAGAAGGCCAGCAGATGATACAGAAAAAGTTTAGAAACTCAGAAATGCATAAAATATATGTATAGTATTATATAATTTCAACCCAAATTTACAATAATGTACTGTAAGCACCCCATGAAAGAAAAAGAAAAAAGTCAGATTTCTATGGTACAAAGGGAGGGCCAAAATATTTTACATGGATTTTCCAGATTGGGGGTGGGGAGTTGGAGGGGGGAAGGGGGCACAATGCCCTTAACTTCTGTGATGTGGAAAGGATAACTGCATATATAGTAGAAGAAAAAAACTGGCTGGCATACTATATGTTATGTGTGTGTGTGTGCATGTATGTGTGTATTTCTATCACCAGAACTTTTGCTCAGGCCCTTATTACCTATTGCCTAGACTGTTGCAAGAATATGCCAATTAGTCTTTTCTTCTAATCCATTCCATCTGAGAAATCTTCCTGTTACATAGAAAGTTCACCTTCCATGTGAATCTCCATGACTTCCCATTTGTTACCAAAGTCCATATTTTTTTAGTATAGCATTCCAGTCTCTATTTCCAAAAGTATCCTGCTTTTGCAGCCGTGGCTTATCCTATGTCTATATACATTTATGTATTCTGTACTCCAGACAAAACCACGAATTTCAGTGGTATGTTGGAGCCGGCTTGTACCAGCTCAAGAGAGCCAAATTGTTAAACATTTACTAGAACTTCCCTGATCATTCTCCATCTTTGGAACATAATACCATACTTTTCTATGTCCATGCCTTCATCAACATCATTCCCTATGCTTTGAAGGTCTTCCCTACAGTCTCTTTCTATTGAACTCTTATCTGTTATTCAAGGTCTAGTTCAAATACCAACTCCTCTACGAAGACTTCTCTACTAGCTCCAACTGGAAGTGATCTCTCGCTCTCTACTCTTATGGTATTTTACACTTCTTTTATATACATATATATATATATACATATATATAAATTTTTTAAAATTATAATTGTGTATGCCTTATTCAACTGAGTTCAGCAAACCTTTATTAACCACCTACTAAGTTTAGAGAGGTTTATCATCTGAGGAATGGCTCAGTTGCCTACCCTCCACATTTAGCAAAACTCATGAACACCATCATCATGATCATTATCATGGTTGTTTGGTTGTTTCAGTTCAATCTGACTCTTCATTGACCCCATTTGGGGTTTTCTTGGCAGAGATACTAGAGTGGTTTGCCATTTCCTTCTCCAGCTCATTTTACAGATAAGAAAACTGAGGCAGACAGGGTAAAGTGACTTGCTCAAGGTCACACAATTGTCTGAGGTCATATTTGAACTCAGAAAGTTGAGTCTTCTTGACTTCAGGCCTATCATTCTATCCTCTATCTAGACGACCTAGCTGCCCCTCTAACTGTCTTACTATTACTGATTTAGGGCATATTTTCATGGATATGAATTTAATCATAATACTTCAGGTTTATGCATCGTTCTAAAATTTCCAAATCATTTTCATCACAAAAGAGAAGTTTGGTAACTTGCTGGGGAGGGAGTAAAGCTGGAAGCAGCAAAGCTGGGATTTCAAACCCAAATCTCTTGACTGCAAGTCCAGCTCCTCTTCCTACTCCACCATTCTCCCTACATCCTAACCTCAGGTTGCCACAAGACTATCTTAAAATCTTCTAAAATGAAGCCTTCATTTCTCCTCTCCAGAGAAACAAACCAGGACACGTAGCAAAGGAGAAAAATCTCTGTATCTGGGGTCAGAGGACCTGGGTTCAAAATATCCCTCTGTGACTGCCGGTGTGACCTTGGGAGGGGGGGGGTCGGGGAATGCAATGACCCTTTCCTTGCTTCAACTTCCTCAAACATAAAAGGTGATTGGACTAGATGACCCTAAAGACCTTCCAGCTCTCAATCTGCCATCCCACAACCCTGAGATCACACCTGGGCTCTCCCAGCCAGGCAGTGGTTGGGCTGTGCCTGCAATTCTAACATCTTGAGTCTCTGTGTGGGGCTTGTGAGATCTGCTTATGAAGCTTTCTTTCCACCCCTTAAAACATATCATTAGAAAAATCTCTGTCAAATGTTTACATTCCTCTGATACTTTGAGATCCTTGGATGGGAGACTCTTGAGGAAGCAGAAAGACATTTACTGACTTGTGTGCTAGTGCTGGTGAGGGTTTGCTCCTTAACATGTTAGTAGCTGTGACATCCACTTATTTTAAAGACTATTTTTAGGGACCGATGGATTTCTATCCAATTTTTTAAAGATTCCCAGGAAGTGGATCAAACAGCCTCCTGTGGGAACATACTTCACCGCCTGATAACCAGAAAGTTCTTCCTTCTGTCAAACAGAGTCAAATCACAGGCACTAGAAACAGGAATCAAGTTATTAAGCCTAATTAGCATCTCAGGCAGCCACAGTGCTTCTCTTACTCCTCCACTCTGGTTCTCCTCTTCCTTCTTTCACTTATATGGGCTCTCCATTTCCTACTTTGCTTGCATCCTGTCCTTTTTTTTTTGCATTGTATTCTTTTCCCTCTCTGTTTTTAACTCCTCCTTTTCATCCTATCTCTGGTTGTCTTTTTTTTTTTTTTTGCCAGTTTTCTTTTCCTTTTCTTCTGCAACCTTACACTTCTGTTTTTCAAATTCACTCTCCTGTTAGCTTATGTCCTGTCCAGTATCTTATCTTGTTTGTTCATCCTTCCTAGCTTGTTTCCTCCTCTTTTTTGGTGCTGTCTTGTCTTTCAAAATTCTCATTTTCCCCCCTCATTGTTTCTCTCCCTCCTCCCCTTGAACAAAAAGTTTTCCCTCTCTCTTATTTTTCCTTCGCTCTTTCCCTGAGGACCTTTGGCTTCCTCCTGACCACCCACTACCCAATGGGAAGTGCTGGTGTGGGCAGAAACCCAGGGTGAGGCCAGGGAGGGGTGGGGAGGCAAAAGCCAATAGCTAATGATGGGAACGCTTGCCAGTGACTGCTGAGTACAAATTGTGGGAGGACTGTTACTGAAATGGGTGGCACTAGAGGGCAAGGGGCATTAGTGTGGTGATGTGTCAGAGACAGATAGACAGGCTGCAGACAGAGACAGAGAGAAACACAATGTACCAAAGAGAAACAATATTGATACTGCCTTTAACTAGGTGATCATGACATCCCTGAATCTGCAATAATGTTAGGAATGAAAATCTATTTAACGGAATGAGAACCAGTATCTCAGAGTTAGGAGCTCAGAGACCATTTAGTCCACTGAACTTGCCTTACATGAAAATCTGACTGAGACCTCCTTGTCCTTCCCCACCCTCTACTGCAACAATGTGATCATCCAGCTTCACTTTGAAGATCACAAGTAGGGATGGTGGTATCCTCTTCCCATTACGCTTTTGGACAGATTGAATTATTAGGGATGCTCCCCGCCCCTTAACTAAGATCCTGAACCTACCTGCCTGAAAATTTCATGCATTGATCTGTGTTGTTTAAAATTATTGCTACTACTGTACTTTATAAATTAATTGCTTGCTATTTATATATTATTGATCATTATACCAGTTTTGGCAGTAAGCATTTATTATTAATTAATATTGTATACCAGTAAAGTATTTGACGGAGTATCTCCCTAACTTCTCAGGCCTTTAGACCTACATTGCCCTAAAAGGAAGAGCAAGCACCAAGAGAGAAAGAGTCCAGAGCCTGACCCTGGTATGGCCAGGGGTCATTATACATTGCTCTAAGCTAATTGGTCAGCATCATTCAATTCCATTGATTCACATGACTTGAGGGTGGTCTAAATTAAAATGAACTCTACAAATGACTTCAGAGAAGAGTATGCAAAAGATGGAAGCGTCCAGTGTCTAGATGTGGTTCTTCACTGAGCTAGACAAGAGTCTATCTCCATTTCTTTTGTTCCCTTGGGCTTGTCCCAGATAAGAGTTGAACTTCCTGGAGTGGGATGGTAGTGGTGAGAAAGGACTGAAACTGATCTCTGGGTCCCCCCAAGAAATCCATTATTAATAATTATTTTCTCACAGCTCCTAGTTTCTCTCTAGGGCAGAGCAATCAAACGTCTCTTCCATGTGGCAATCTTTCAAATGCTTGAAGGCAACTGTGATGATTTTTCTTCTTTGGGCTCAGCATCCCTAATTACTTTAACTAGTCTTTGTGCGCTGCTGTGTTCTCCAGTTCTCCCCCCAGCCCGGTTGTTGTTTTCTGGATGCTCTCCAATTTGTCTATTTTCTTCTTAAGGTATTTTTTGCTTGTTCTGGATCTGTCATTGATAGGAGGGGTGGGGTGGGGGCGGTGGTCCTCATTGTCTACTAATAAGTGTTCCAGCACTGAGGATATCTCCTTAACAAGATGTTAACTTCCCTTGACAAGGTTAATTCCTTGATAAGATGTGGGTGAATTTCTTGACTTGTCATAAGTTTCCCATTGAGGACCGTATTAAGTAGGATTGATTCACAGCCAGTTCACATACCCTGGGCTGACTCTTGGAGCTTTCAAAGGGAGAACAGAGACAGAATTATACACAGCTAGGGAAATTGATTTGCAGATAGGGACTGAGTTCCCTGGAGGGAAGCCTGGATAATCACATGGTCCCTTCTGGAAATCATGTACTTCTAGAGACTATGGGTCTTGAGGAACTGGTGATAGATAAAGATCTAGTGAAAAAGTTCTTAGAGTCTTTTAATGTAATCTAAGATATCATAGGTAACCAGATAGCTAGGCCTGGAATCAAGAAAACCTGAGTTCAAATCCTCCCTAAGATACTACCCATGTAACCCTGGGCAAGTCACTTGACCTCTATCACCTGCTATTTCTACATCTATAGGATGGGGGTGATAATAACACTTACCTTTCAGGGTTGTTATAATGGTAAAATAAGATAATATTTGAAAAGTGTTTTGCAAACCTTAAAATTATATAGAAATGTTATTTTTATTATTTTAATTTCCCCATGTCATATCACATTGTTAGCTCATTGAATTTGTATTACATGGAAACCTGAAAACTGGTTTTTCTCCGCCCCCCCCTCCCCAATAATTAGCTAGTTATTCCTCTCTGGTCAAGTACTCTTGAGTTTTTGAATCTGGATAGAATTTTATATTAATCCCTAAAGAATTTCATCCGATTAAATTCTTTCCTATTGTCAGGAAATCCTGAGTCCAAATCCTGCTTCAGGCACTTTTACTAGCAGTGTGATCCTGAGCAAGTCATGTAAACCTCTATTTGTCTCGGTTTCCCCAACTATAAGATGGGCATAATAATAGCATCTACCTTCCTGTGAAGATCAAATGAGATAATACTTGTAATAATAATACTTGTTATGAAGATCAAATGAGATAATACTTGTAAAAAGTTCCTAGCATAGTGCCTGGTATATAATTGGTACTCTATCAATGCTTATTTCTCTCCCTTCCCATTGCTATCATTTTGGATCCTGTTTGTCTAGGCCTTCTGATTCTCAAACCAGCACTGTTTCTGCTGTACCAGGTGGCCTCCCATTTGATCCTCCACACAACTCTGTCAGGTAGCTGGGGCAGGTATTATAATTCTTATTTTATAGATCCTGACACTTGGGCTCAGAGAGGTGGATTAACCTGCTCCATCAAGGTCACATAAGGGAGCAAGGGCCAGAGCTGGGATCTGATCTCAGGCTTTCTGATTCCAACCATATTGGCATGAAGTAATTTTTTCCCTCATGTGACTTCTACAAGATGATTTTTATCTCTTCATTATTCCCTTCCCTACATCCCTTCATTATTCCTTTTCCTACATCTTCTTTATTTCTCACTATTTAAACAATTAAGCCTTGCCCAATGTCAGAGACTTAAAGTCCTTTATATGTTCTACATTTAGGTTTTAAGTTCCCTTGGGGCAGGAACTCTTTGTCCTTAGATTCTCAAGACTCCTGTATGCAATTTACCAACTTTTTTTGTGCTGTGCAGATACACTGCTTTTCAGTTAGGGGTGGAGGACTGAGAGGAGGAAAAAGGGAGGTGCCTACAATCCTACCGATAAACCCTAGGGAGGAGACAAGCTGGCCCACAGTCATCTGGCAGTTCAACCTCTGAGGTATCTGGCCATTACCTGTTTAGGTCAGGTCAGGACTCTGCATCTAGGAATAATCCATCAATTGACCCGTTGGGCAAATTTTCTAGTTTATTGTCATATCCAAAGTGAGTGTTTGATAATCAAATAAATATCTGTGTGTTGGGGGGTGGAGGGTGGGGGGCTTGCCCCGAACCCTGTGCATACTCAGATCACCTAACATGGAGGTTCCTGTTGTATCACATGGGTGGGAATAGTTTCCTCTGATTTGGCTACAGATCTGGGACTGGCCTCCTCTTTAAAATTGGCCAGGTGGAGACAGTCATTCTCTTTCCTCTCTTTCCTCTTGTGTCCACATGGTGAAGATCCCAAACAGATGGTAAGGTATAGGTGCCATGGTAGATAGTAGATGGTATGGGTGCCATGACTTCAACAAAGATGGGGGATACCTTCCCTGCCCCCTCTCTTTTTCCATGGCCATGAAAATGAGAAATGGGTCTGGGGTCTCTGTTTTATTTTATTTGCCCTCATTTCCAGATGCCAGTATTGAGTTCCACCATACCCAGGAGGTTTGAGCCATGGTGACTTGGGACCAGCATCGAAGACGGCAATGGTGGCAGTTAGCCCACCCAGCACAGAGAGGCCTGGAGAAGCCAGGGCACCTCGGGCTCAAACCCAAGTTGGGGAATTTGTGCTCTAGCAGAACTGAGCTAAATTGTGAACCTAATAATTTCTCCCCCTTCCCCAGAGATTAAAGTGGTATGGGGGGTAGGGTAAGGATTAAGCCTCATGTGTTGGGGGAGTATATGTCTATATCTCTGGTTATACTTTTGAAGTAAATATTTCTTTGTAAAAGGTAAACAAGGGGCAGCTAGGTGGCGCAGTGGATAGAGCACCGGCCCTGGAGTCAGGAGTACCTGAGTTCAAATCCGGCCTCAGACACTTAACACTAGCTGTGTGACCCTGGGCAAGTCACTTAACCCCAATTGCCTCACCAAAAAAAAAAACCAAAAAAAGGTAAACAAACTGTTAGTGGTTAAATGGAACTGGGGTGCAAAGATTCTTCCCTTCCCCTACCCCCACACATTTGAGAGAACACCATCAGTAGGGGCTAAAACCATTTGCAGAGAACCTCTACAATCTCCAATGTCCGTTAAGAGTCCCAGAGAACCCTAGGGGAGGGGTGAAATGTAACCTACCTGGTCTTCAGGCAGTGAGGGTCAAGGTATTCATTCATTCATTCATTCATTCAATAAAAATGAATTAAGCACCTAGAATACAAAAAAAAAAAAAGGCAAAAGATGGTCTCTGTCCTCAAGGAGTTTGCAATCTAATGGGGAGACAATATGCAAATGAAAATATATACAAAGCAAGTTATACACAGGATGAATAGAAAATAATTAAAAGGGGAAAGCACTGGAATTAAGTGGGATAGCTGAAGGCTTTCTGTATAAGGTAGGGTTTTGTTGTTGTTGAGTCATTTCAGTCATTTTAGACTTTTTAAACTCCATTTGGGGTTTTCTTGGCAAAGATACTACAGTGGTTTACCATTTCCTTCTTTGTCTCATAGTACAGATGAGGAAACTGAGGCAAATAAGGTTAAGGGACTTGCCTAGGGTCCCACAGCTAGTAAGTGTCTGAGGTCGAGGTTGGGATTTGAACTCAAGAAGATGAGTCTTCTTGACTTTAGGCCCAACACTCTCTCTCCACTGTGCCACCTAGCTGCCCCAATAAGGATTTTAGTTGGGACTTAAAGGAAGCCAGGTAGGTCTGTAATCAGAAGAGAGGATTCCATGCATATGAGACAGCCAAAGAGAATGCTCAGAACCAGGAGATGGAGTGTCTTGTTTGTGAAACAGCCTGGAAACCAGTGTCACAGGATGAAGAGTACTTGTTGAGGAGTAAGGTGTGTAAAAAGACTGGAAAGATAGGAAGAGGCTAGGTTATGAAGGGCTTTGAATGCCAGAACATTTTGTATTTACTCCTGGAGGCAATGGGAAGCTATTGAAGTTTAGTGAGTAGGGCTGTGACATGATCAGACCCTAGTTTTAGAAAAATCACTTTAGTGGTAGTGTTACTTATGGATAGTGAGTACAGGTGCTCAGTAAACATTTCATACTTTCACAGAGAAATATTGGGAGGTAGTAGGGAAGTATGTTGCAATTTCCTAGTAATGTAGCCCCACAAATAGTGAAGAGGCATAGGGAAATGTGAGCAGCAGGGTTAGGTAGAGGAACTTCTGGCTGGGGCCTCAGGGTCTCCAAATGGGGCAACTTTCTCAAATACTCATTGTGGTTATGGCCTGGGGGATGGTGACAGATATTCTAACAGCCTAAGGCACCAACCGGTTGAACTATAATCTGATGTTTTCCCAGGGATATAAGATCTTTTGGGGGAGGAAAAACAAAAGGAGAATCTTGTAGAATATTAAAGCTCTGTCATAAAAGCTCAAGTTATCTAAGCAATTAGTAGGCTGGTCTGAAAAGGACATTCTAGGGTGTTCTGCATTTGGGTTTGTGTTTGGAGCCCAAAGTCCCTCAAATCTTGCTATGCCTCCATACTTGCTGAGTGCCAGATATTCTGATAAATGCTGGGAATGCAGTAAGCCAGTCCCTACCCTCAGGGAGCTTGCAGTTTATAAAGGAAGAGAAGTTAGGGTAGTTAAACAAAGAATAGTAGTTCTGCTACTTATAATATAACCTTTGTGACCTTGAGAACAAGTCACTCTTTTTTAAGGTTTCAGTTTCCTTGCCTTAAAAATGAGGGTGTTAGGGGCAGCTAGGTAGCACAGTGGATAGAGCACCGACCCTGGAGTCATGAGTACCTGAGTTCAAATCCGGCCTCAGACACTTAACAGTTACTAGCTGTGTGACCCTGGGCAAGTCACTTAACCCCAACTGCCTCACTAAAAAAAAAATGAGGGTGTTAGACTAGGGTCCATGCAGTTCTTTCTACTCCAAATTCTGGGATCCCTGCACTCTATGAACAGCATAAGTACTGTTCAAAAAAAGGAGGTGGGTAGTGGGGGGGGGGAGGGAGAGGGACTGAGGAGGCAGAGAAAGGGAGGGAGGGAGGGGGAGAGAGAGAGAGAGAGAGAGAGAGAGAGAGAGGGAGAGTTTTTTTAGGTAGGGGATCCAAGATCTCTTTGTGGTGGCAAAGAATTGGAAATCAAGGGAATGCCCATCAATTGGGGAATGGCTGAACAAGTTGTGGTATGTAAGTGTAATGGAATACTATTGTGCTGTAAGAAATGATGAGCAGGCAGATTTCAGAAAAACCTGGAAAGACTTAAGTGGACTGATGCTGAGTGAAGTGAGCAGAACCAGGAGAACATTATACACAGTAACAGCAACATTGTGTGATGATCAACTGTGATCTCAGCAGTGCAATGATCCAAGACAGTTCCAAAGAACTCATGATAGAAAATGTTCTCCACATCCAGAAAAAAGAACTGTGGATTCTGAATGCAGACTGAATCATACTGTTTCTACTTTTTGGCTGTATTTTTTTTCTTGTGTTCTGATTCTTCATTTACAATATGAGTAATGCAGAAATATGTTTAATGTGATTGTACATATATAGCCTATATCAAATTGCTTTCTGTCTTGGGGAGGAAGGGAAGGAAGGGAGAGAGAAAAATTTGGAACTAAAAATCTTATGAAAACAAAAGTTGAAAACTATCTTTACATGTAACTGGAAAATAATAAAATACTTTTATGATAGGCTGGGGATCCAGTTTGTAAAGTTAACACCTGAGCTGATTCTAAAAAATGGTAGGAGTAGAGGGGGAAGGGGGTGGAGAAGGTGGGCCTCAGGAAGGAGGCCCCAAAGCATGTTGATGCTTAGGGTGTAGTGACAAAGATGCTGTACAGGACCCAGAAGAGAACTGTAGAAAATTGTGGTGAGGTCCTGGGACTTCAGTCACCTTGGAGTTGAAGTGTACCTTCCCTCCTGTCTCCAGATGTTAGTGCCCTGGAGCATTAACTCCTTCCTTCCAGTCCAAGTTAAAGCTGTGGGCTGCCCCAGAACTGTAGCCTGCCTTCCTTAGATGACCTGGGCATGCACATTGCACAAACGGTAGTTCCAATATTCTTTTGTTTGTTTGTTTGTTTCCCACTCTGACTGGGCTGTTTCCGTAGTACCGGACACCTCGGTGAATTAAAAAGAAGCATTTAGTAAGAGGAGGAAGGGACCTCAAGTCTGCAAGTGGGAGGGGAGTCCTTTTAAATGCAAGCGCTGTGTTCTCAGAGGCAACTAAAGCACGAGTCTGGGTCTGTCCCTAGGAAGAGCGCCACATTTGCGAACCTCGTTGGCAAGCCCCCCCCCCCTCCTTTGCGAGCTGGGAGCTTGATACATATCTCTTCACAGCCAAATGGCTGGTTTCAGAATTGGGTCACCCCATAGGCTGACAATGATATTATATCTAGATTGGTGGGATCGGGTTTCGCTCTTCCTTGTAAAACCCAGCAGTGCCCCAGCTTCTGCCAGCCATCAAGGGGCTCCTTTGTACTTTCGTTCCAAGAGGCTGAAAATCGAGGCTTGTAAAGGGCATCGCATCGCAGAGAACGCTTGCCTCATGTCCCCCGCTCTGTCCAGTGGTTTGAAAGTCTTTACAGTAGGCGTGTTGGATCAGAAGGTCATAGTGCCCTCTCAAATTCCGGCCGGGCAGTGGGGAGGAGAAAAAGTTTGAGGGACCACTTCGACATTGATGCTTACATGTGATGGGGATATGCAGGATGTCCTCCCTGAGAGGAGTCCTTCCTCTTTCTTTCCTCCCCTTAATTCCCTCCCCCTTAGTTACTCTCCCTTCCTCTTTTCTTTCTTTTTCTCTCTTCTCATCTCCTCAGCATTCCCTTTCCTCCTCTCTCCCTCTTTCTCCTCCCCTTCTATCCTTCCTTTCTTCCCTCCCTCTTCCGCCCCTTCCTCTCTTTCCCAGCCTTTTCTCTTGCCCCTCCTCCTCCTTTTTCTTTTCTTCCTCCTTCTTCCTCTTTCTCTTTCCCCTTCCCTTAAAGCACTCCCCCCCCCCAATCTCTTTCTCTGTGTGTGTGTTCCATCCCTGTCCCTGTCCCTCTTACTCTGACTTGTTTTTGTGCTGACTTGAGGATTGGTATTCCTGCTTCTTTATGGAACATCCTGTAATTAGGAGAAAAAAAACCACAAAACCCCAACAGCTATGAATCTGCTCAATCCTATGTGCCAGACACATGCTGCCCTCTAATGGTTTAGGATTTTTAATTTTTTGAGAGTTCTTGGAACAAGAACTAAAGGCTGGATCAGAGGATCAGAGGGAACTTGGCCTTCCAGGTAAATTGGTTCCTTTGTCCCAGTTAACTCAACTGCTCAGCATTTTTTTTGGGGGGGGGAGGGGAGGGGGAAGGAGAGGAAGCAGGAACCAGGACAGAAGGCTCAGAGAAAGAATTCCAAATTCCCACTGTCAAAAGTGTAGAATGAAGGAGACTTCTTCACTTTGAAAGGAATTATTCCTTGTTCCATCAGGAGATCTGCCATTTCATGATTGCACTTAGGAGGGAAGTACAGTGAATCACATGTCAAAAGATGTTTCTACAAGTAAAGGGAAGTTTCAAGGACAGAGGGGAGTCCCTCTGTCTTTTCTTTCAGTGAGCCAAGGTGGGAAAAAAAAACCCAACAATGAGACAATCTTTAGGTATTTCTGACTGAGTCACTGGATGAAACTCAGAAGCCAAGAGGAGGAGGAGGGGGTGGTGTTGGTGGTAGTGGGGTGAGTGGTGGTCAGAGGGTAAGAACAAACTGAAATAACATCTGCTGAGTTAATGATTGGTAGAACCTGAAGAAACCTTATTGGACTTAGCTCATTTCTGCTTAGAGGAGAAGCCAGCATCTCACCAAGGACCAAAGTTCACAGGGGCAGGTGTGAGAAAGCAGGGAAACAATTTCTTTTGGTAACTGGCAAATCTGTCTTGAGAACTGTGATAAAAAGGAGAAAATGTTTGTTTTCCTTCTCTCAATAAAGCCCAAATCTGGTCAAAGGGGAATAGAAATGTGATCATCTCTGCTCTTTGACAAAAAAACAACAACAAAGTAAAACTCTGGCTTGGGGGACAGAACACCAGGCCTGGAGTCATAAAGAACTGAATTCAAATCTGACCTCAGACATTTACTAGCTATGTGACCCTGAGCACATCACTTAACTTCTATTAGCCTCAGTTTCCTTATCTGTAAAATGGGGATAATAATAGCACTTATCACCCAGGGATGCTGTGAGGTTCAAGTGAGATAATAATTGTTTTCACAGTGTCTGGCACATAGCAAGTGCTTATATGCATGTTAGCTATTATTATTCTGCTTATTTATAATAACTTAGCATGTATAGCTCCCTGGAAGGAGGTACTCTGAAAGCTTCACATCAGTGTTTATTCAAGTGGGGCTAGGTACCCAAAGGGGATGATGGGAGAATGTCCAGATTAAGACAGCACAATGCCTTCATAGGAGTTTGTGAGTGGTAGGACTTTTTTTTTCCTTTCTATTTATGGAGGGGTGGAGTGTGGGGGCACAAGCAAAATAAAAGAATTCAAGTATTATTAGCGAGGAGATTGATTTCCATGGCACATAAATGCAGAACTGTAGGTGGGGGAAAAGCCTCTAGTCAGTCGGGGGTGGGGTGGGGGGAAGCTCTCCTCTCCTCTCAACTTTTAGAGAACAAAAGTTCTCTAGTTTTTCCTTTTATGACCATAAAAAGTACAGCTTCGTTTTATGAAAACTTTGGGTGAAACTCAGAAGAATGTGCATGCTAGAGACGAGTGATCCCAAACCTTGCCCATGTTTTCTCCCAGTGCCTCACCATGCTCACACAACCCGACAGCAGATGAAATGACCTTCTAAAGATACACATTTTGCACACATCCCATTGCAGTCTAACAGGAAACCATCTGCAATGTACTTGCCAGTTGGAATCCTGTCCAGGAAGGAGATGCCAGTCACTTTTCAGAGCAGCCTACTTGAGCAAGCAAAGTTGGCTTGGAAGTAATTTTTTTTTCTTTCAATCATTAAATTGGTTTTATGGCCACACCTTCTTCTCAGACCCACAGCATAAAAGATAATAGAATAATAGAGTTCAAGAAGGGAGGGCTATTAGAGATCACTGGGTTCAATAGTCTGACCCACTTCCAGGCTACTGCAGTAACCCAGGCATGAGATAAGGAACCTCCTTATTTGGGTGGAACACATTGGATAGGGACTCACAGGCAAGAATTCTAGAACCAACCCCCCCTCCCCCAATCCCCAACCTCCTTGGGGTTATCCTGAATACTCTGAAGGGAGAAATAGTAACTGTGATCTGGGGAGCTGCTAATCTGAATAGGAATTGGAGATTGACCCCAGAGCCCTTACTAGACATAAGTAACATACATAATATGCATACATACTCATGTACATGAAATGAAAACATTAAAAAATATGCAATATCTCCATTTAGTCCTACTCTGATTCCTTATTTGGGCATGGAGGTGACCCTGGGTTCTTCATTGGAGCCCAGGCTCGCAGTTCTTACTAAAGTGGAAAGGCTAGTCTGGGCTTTCCACTGAACTGTGTATCTATTGTCTGAGGACCAATTCAGCTAAGTTTAGAGAAGTCCAGGTGGAGGATTGGCCACCAGGGAATGAAAGTTGTGTTTTTTTGTTGTTGTTGTTTTTTGCAGGGCAATGAGGGTTAAGTGACTTGCCCAGGGTCACATAGCTAGTAAGTGTCAAGTGTCTGAGGTCGGATTTGAACTCAGGTCCTCCTGAATCCAGGGCTGGTGCTTTATCCACTGTGCCACCTAGCTGCCCCCGGAATGAAAGTTTTTGACCCCAGCAACTTATGAAGACCTTTTGCTAAGGTGGAAGGCTTGTGATCTACATTTGTAGGAGATGCACACACTAATGAAATTGTTGACCTTTTGAATGAATTCAAATAAGTAATTCTGGAAGTTTTTCAGCAATCTTATAGATTTTATAGGTATATGGGATAGTATAGAGTAGTAAATAGAGTGCAAAGCTTGAAGGCAGAAGGATCTGAATTAAAATTCTGCCTCTAACACTAGCTATATGACCCTGGGCAATTATTTGACCTTTATGTAAATCTGGCACTTATATGCCAAATCTTCTATCTGCTTTGATGGAAAGAGTCCTTCAAGTTGAGGAAATAACAGGTGCTTCTAATTATCAGTATATTTACAGTATTTATAAATACATATACATGTATACACATAAACATATTATATATATACATATACATAAAACATATATACTCACACATACATATATATCTACACACACAGGCTATAGCCTAAATCAAGACCTATATTGTAAGTGAAGTTTGTCCTTGCTACCAACATCTGCCCTGGAAGTTAGTAACTATTATGTACTAGTAAGAAAAATGGCCACATATAATCAAATGCAAATTGGGTTTGAAAACTGTTAATGTTTATAATGAAAAAGATAGGCCAGGGGTTACCTAGGGGGAATATGTTTCTCACTCCAAGGCAGCTAGGTGGCTCAGTGGGTAGAGCGCTGGACCCAGAGTTAAGAAGTTGTTGTTCTTCGTGACCCCATGGACCATAACACCACAGGCCTTTCTTCTACTATCTCTCAAAGTCTGTCCAAATCTGTGTTTGTTATTTCCATGACACTATCCATCCATCTAATCCTCTGCCATCCCCTTCTCTTTTTGCCTTCAATCCTTTCCAACATCAGGGTCTTTTCCAATGAGTAGCATCTTCTCATTATGTGGTCAAGGTATTTAAGCTACAACTTCAGTATTTGACCTTTCAGTGAATGGGAGTCAGGGAGACCTGAGTTCAAATGTGGCTCAGACACTAACTGTGTGACCCTTAATCCACTGGAGAAGGAAATGGCAAACCACTCCAGTATCTTTGCTGAAAAATAATAACCCATGGACAGGATGATCCATAGGGTCATGAAGAATCAGACATGACTGAACTACAATACTTCTCATTCAAGATGGGAAGTGGGGGGGCAGCTAGGTGGCACTGTGGTTAGAGCACCAGCCCTGGAGTCAGGAGGACCTGAGTTCAAATCCAGCCTCAGACACTTAACGCTTACTAGCTGTGTGACCCTGGGCAAGTCACTTAACCCCAATTGCCTCACACACACACACACACACACACACACACACACACACAAAGATGGAAACTAGGGAAGGGAAGGTTGATTAATGAGTGAAAGGTCTATAGATGCTTTTGGAAAGAGCGAGTTGAGAAAGACAGAAATAGAAAGAACTATACAATTGGATTATAGAATGGCAACTGTAGAGGCTTAACCCTGGGTGACAGGATGCATAGAATGGTGGAAATAACACTGATCTAGAACCAGATAACGTGGGTTCAAATCCTACCCTTCGAAACTTAGTGTGATCTTGGGTCAGTCTCTTAATCTCTTGAGGCCTCTCTCCCTTCATCTATAAAATTAAGGGGTTGGACTAGAAGTCCCTTGAAGTCTCATCTCTTATTCTATGACCCAGTGGTCCTCCTTTTGAAGCAGTGGAAAGTTACTCAGGGGCAAAAGACCAACTTCTGTTTGGGGCCTGCCCTGGGTCTGTTTCACCACTGAACTTATAGCAGGATGTTGACAGTTTCCACGGCTTCCTTTGTAGGGAGAAGCAGGGCTTTCCCGCTGAAAGCTCAAACAGGAACTTCTGCTCAATTTACCTCTGATGAAGTGGTGACTTCTAAAATGCAGCTTGAGGGGAATGTTACAGGGCTGTGTAATATCTTCAGAACTACCACTATCTCAGTGGTCTAGTCTAATACAATTCCAAGAACTCAGTGTGAGAAAATGATTTATATATGGTAAAGAGGAAGATGTTGCTATCATAGAATCATAGGCCACCCCACCCCCCCTTTTTTTGGAGGTGGGAGGCATTCTAGAGAGTATAGAGTGTGTCCCATATGTTTTAGTGCAGTTGTAAGACATTAAAGGGGCAGTTAGGTGGCACAGTGGATAGAGTGCTGGGCCAGCAGTTAGGAAGACTCATCTTCCTGAGTTCAAATCTGGCCTCAGACACTTATTAGTTTTGTGACCTTGGACAAGTCACTGTACTCTGTTGCCCCAGTTTCCTCATCTATAAAATGAGCTAGAGAAGGAAATGGCAAACCACTGCAATATCTTTGCCAAGAAAACTCCAAAGGGGTTGGATACAACTGAAACAACTGAACAACAACAAAGCTATTAAGGATTAAAAATGGACTGAAGCTTTTGTGACAACTTGCAATTATATGTCATAGGCCTGTGGATTTAGACCTGGAAGGGACCTTAGAGATCATGAAGTACAATCCTCTCATTTTACAGAATAAGGAAAATGAAGTCCAGAAATATGGAATGATTTGTCTGGATAGTGACAACCCAGGTCCAAACCCAAAGGAAGAAATGGAGGCCTGAGAAGCAGAGTGACTAGTTCGAGACTACATGGGACAAGAGTATCATGTGTGAGTGGGATTAGAGCCCAGATATTCTCATGTCACATCCAGTTCTCTTTCTGCTACCCTTTGCTACTTCCCACATGAAAATCAGAAGTTTGGGGAAAGATCACAAGCCTGGCACAGAGGCCTGATATAAGAGTGATGGAGGATTTCAATTATCTAGACATATGCTGGAACTCATTCTCTGTCAAAAGAAGAGCAGCCAATAACGACTTGGTTTACTTTGGGATCATATCCATCCTTCAAATGGTGAAGGAACCAACAAAGGGAAATGCCTTCCTGGGTCTGAGTCTCACTAACAGGGAGGAACTGGTTGCTGGGGTGGCAACGATGGGACTCTTGGGAAGAAGGGTCTGCCCTGAACTTGTTTTATGATAAAAATTATAGCAAGTTGTTGGCGGTTTCCACAGCTTCCTTGTTAAGGAGGAGTGAGTTTCCTCTAGCCTAAAGTCTGTGATAGAGAAAAGGAAATCTGGGGATAATCTGATAGGTGGCTAGATTTTGAGAAAGTGAATCTCAAAGGTTCAAAGAAAATATAGGTAAGACCCAATGGACCAACATGCTACAGGCAAAGCCAGTCCAGGAGGGAATGAGAGATTCTCAAGGATGAAATCTGAAGACACAAAGGAAAATAATTCCTTTTTGGGGGGGGCAGGACAATGGGAGTTAAGTGACTTGCCCAGGGTCACACAGCTAGCAAGCGTCAAGTGTCTGAGGCCGGATTTGAACTCATGTCCTCCTGAATCCAAGGTCAGTGCTTTATCCATTGTACCACCTAGCTGCCCCCAGGAAAATAATTCCAATGAGAAAAAAAGAGTAGGATTTGTCTGAAAGAAACGATAGCGATGCATAGGGAACTCACCAATCAATTTAGATTTTAAAAAGAAATGTATAGGAAAATGGAAGCAAGGCTAGGTAGCAGGAGATGAGTATACTGGTATAGTATAGTCTTGTAAAAATAGCATAAGGATGTTGAAGCTCAATGGCCCTGTGGCTGTTGAAGGAACCTATGGACAGTAAGAAGTGCATTTTAAAAATAGTTATTTTGGGAGAAAAAGGAGGATCAAAGAAGGAATAGGACCTTTGCTGCTCAACTCTGATTTGTTTTCTCTGAAAAGAAGAATTATAGAACAAGAATCTCTAACAGGGAGTTGACATACAAGATAAGGAGACGGTAAGGAAACATCTAGCTGCCTTTGATGGATGAAAGTCATTAGGCCCAGATGAACTATACCCTTGGGCCCTTATCATTTCTCTGTTATTGCAACAGAATCTTTCTCTGGTCTTCACCTGGTCTTCCTGCCTCAAGTTGCTCCTCATTCCATTTCACCCTGTACACTGTTTACCAAGGTAATTTTCCTTAAGTCCAGATCTAATCGTATAACTGCACAACTCTGGTGGCTTCCTATCATCTCTAAAATAAAATGTAACCTTCTCTGTTTGGCTTTGAAAGCCCTACACAAACTGGCCTCTACCTACCTTTCCAGAGTTGTTGGACATTACTGCTCTACTTGTACTCTATAATCCAGCCAAACTGTTTTTCTCTCTATTCCTTGAGCAATTCTACCTCCTATTTCCTTGCCTTTGAATTGCCCATCTCCCATGCCTGGAGTGCCCTCCTTTCCATGATACATTGTTCTGAACTAATATATATATATATATATATATATATATATATATATATATATATATATATATATATACATATATATATATATATACACACATATATACATATACATACATATATATACACATATATACATATTTATATTAAGTTTATGTCATCTCTATGTATATCTATACATATGTATACATGTACACACATTTATCCATATTTGGTCACCCCCATTGAAATGTGAGTTTTTTATGAGTAGAGATTGTTTCATTTTTGTACTTTTATTGCCTGAACCTAGCACACTAAGGTACCTGTTATATAATAGTGCTTAGTCAATAAACATTTTTTTTGATGTTTATTGGCATTTATTTGATTTATTATTGGTTTTTCAGATATATGGTTTTTTGGATAAAGACTTATAAAGTACACAGTCCCTCACTAGGGAGAAGCTGGCCTATCCTATTAGGGGATGTGTAGACTATGAAACTGCACAGAGGAATTTCTTATGACTTAATGCTTTTACATAGTCATTAATGGGGCTCAAAAGTAGGTGATTTTCTTGTTTTTTTTTTTAAATAAATATTTATTAATTACTTACTATGTGCCAGTACCTGTGAGTGCTAGGGATTTGTTGTTGTTCATCAGTTATTTGAGTCATTTCCGACTCTTCATGACCTCATTTGAGGTTTTCTTTTCTTTCTTTCTTTCTTTCTTTCTTTCTTTCTTTCTTTCTTTCTTTCTTTCTTTCTTTCTTTCTTTCTTTCTTTCTTTCTTTCTTTCTTTCTTTCTTTTTTGGTGCAGGGCAATGAAGGTTAAATGACTTGCCCAGGGTCACACAGCTAGTAAGTATCAAGTATCTAAGACCAGATTTGAACTCAGGTCCTCCTGAATCCAGGGCCAGTGCTTTATCCACTGGGCCACCCAGCTGTCCCCCCCGCCCCCCCCCCTGAGGTTTTCTTGGCAAAGATATTGGAGTGATTTGCCATTTCCTTCTTTCCAGCTCATTTTACATATGAGGAAACGGAGACAAACAATGTGAAATGACCTTCCCAGGGTCACACAGCTAGTAAGTGTCTCAGGCCTTATTTGAACTCAGGAAGATGAGTCTTTTTGACTCCAGGCCCAGCACTCTATTAACTTTGCCATCTAGGTGCCCTAAGTGCAATGGATAACAAACACACAAAAAAGACGGCTGCTACCCTCAAGGAATTTACAATCTAAGGGGGGAAGGCAACACACAGAAGGAAGCTGAAAAGTTGGGGGCAGATACCCAATGTGGCGGCATGGCAGAAAACTTAGAGAAGTCTTAAAGTAGTGCATCCAGGTGAGAAATGAGATATTAGGAACCAAGCTTCCTCCTTAAATGGAAGTTTGGAGGTCATGGCTTGACCCTCCAATCAGAAAGACAGAGGGTGGTGATGAGATGGAGTTCCAAGGCTGATGGGATGAAGTTTTTCTAATAATGGGTTTAATGAATACTTAATTGATTAATTAATTGATGTGAATACCGAGTGACTTACCACTGATATTTGAAAGGCCAAGAGAAATAGGAGAGGCTCCGCAAGATTGGAGAATAACAAATATTATCCTGATATTCAAAAAAGGGAAGAGCACAGAATCTGTGAATGATGAGCCAGTGAGCTTTGCATCAATTCCTTAGAAAATGCTACAATGATTATGACAGTGATCATTGCTGGGTATCTAGAAAGTGAAGTGGTCATTACAGAGAGCTTTCCCCGTTTCATCAAGAACAGATCATGATTGACTAATGTCGCTTCCTTTTTCGACAGTATTGCTAAACTTGGTACACAACTAGGTGGCACAGTGGATGGACTGCTGGGTTTGGAGTCGGAAACACTCATCTTCATGTATTCAAATCTGACCTCAGACAATTTCCAGCTATGTGATCTTGGGCAAGTCACTTCACCCTGTTTGCCTCAGTTTCCTCATCTGTAAAATGAACTGGAGAAGGACATGGCCAACCACTCCAGTATCTTTGCCAAGAAAACCCCAAATAGAGTCATAAAGAGTAGGACATGACTGAAAATGACTAAACAACACTAAACTAGTAGAGGAGGGAAGTGCTATGGATATAATTGACCTAGATTTTAGCATTCCTTTTGATAATCTCAATTGAATTTAATTCAATAAAGTTTTATTAAATGCCTTCTATGTACCAGGCATGGTGCATACTCTAAGATGAAGAGATAGATTAGATGAGAACTCATCTAGATGAATTCATAACTGGTAGGATGGCTGAACGGAAATAGTTGTTAATGGCTAAAATGTCAGTTTAGCAGAAAGTCTCCACTGGAGTACCTCAGGAATCTGTGTTTGGCCTCTGCTGTTCAACATTTCAGTGATTTGGATGAAGGCATAGATGAAGAGCATATTTGCTGATGACACAAGGCTAGGAGGGGTAGCTAACATATTGGATGAATGAGTCAGGATCCCAAAGGATACTGACAAACTAGAGCATTGCATTAATAAAACAAGATTCGATAGGGATAGTAAAGTTTTGTACTTGGGTCCAAAAAATCAACTCTAGAGGCAGAATATTGGGGAGGTATTGTTTTAGATAGAAGTTGTTCTGAAAAAGATCTGGGAATTTTAGTGGACTGCAAGCTTAATATGAGTCAGCATTTTGATGTGGTAGCTAAAAAAACTAATGGGATCTTGGACTTCATTGAGAGGGGCGTAGCTTTCAGTAATAAGATAAAAGCCCCACTCCATCCTCCCTCCCGCCCTGCTCTGCTCTGCTCTTGTCAGATTTCATCTATATTCAGTTCTGGACATCACAGTCTTAGCTGAATGACATTCACAAACTAAAGAATCCAGAGAAGGAGAATCAGGATGGCCAAGGACCTTGAGTCCATGTCATATATAGTAGATTGAAGGAACTAGCTTTAACCTGCATAAAAGAAGACTCAGGAGGGACAGCTAGGTGGCGCAGTGGATAGAACACTGGCCCTGGAGTCAGGAGGACCTGAGTTCAAATCCGGCCTCAGATAATTAACACTTACTAGCTGTGTGACTCTGGGCAAATCACTTAACCCCAATTGCTTCACAAAAAAAAAAAAAGGAAAAAAAAAGAAAAAGAAAAAGAAGATTCAGGGGGACGTGATAACTGTCTTTAAATATGGGAAAGGCTGTCATTTGGAGAAATGATTAGGCATGTTCTGCTTGGCCCCGAGGGCAGAGCCAGGAGCAACCAGTAGAAGGTACAAATAAACCAATTTAGATTTGATGTCAGGAAAAACTTCCAAGAATTAGGAAAATTCCCAACAAGTCCTGTCCCAAAGTAGAATGGGCTGAATTGTGAGGGGCTGGGCTTCCCCTCCTTGGAGGTCTTTGATCAAAGTGTGATCCTGAGGATTCCTTTTGGGCATGGGTTGGATCAGATGGCTGTTGAGATCTCTTCCAACTCTCAAGTCCCATGATTCTATGATTTCTAGTATTGTCACATAATGCTTCTCTTGATCCATAAAACCACTATTAATTATTATTATTATTTATTAATTAATCAAACCCCACTGTAATGTCAAAAAACCAGACTGCAATATCATTTAGTTATTTACCCAAGACTAGCTCAGCCCAGTTTGGAGTTCTGTATCTCAAATGGCCAGCTCCATTCCACTCAGTCCAGTCTAGCATTTGCCTGTCCTTGTTCCTTGGGTCATTTGCTCATCCCATCCTTTGTTGATGCCTGTCCTCTTAGCTAAGTCCTAGTACTTAGATTCCTGGCTATTGTCTAGGTCACTGTAATGTCCCCTTTTAAGCTGGTATGATCTAGATTTCAGCTGTACCTCTCATTTCTAATATAATTCCAATGGAATAATTGTCCCTCTATATCATCATTTGGCCTAGTGTGTGTGTATATGTATGTACATATGTACATATGTATGTATATTTCACTGAACCAGTTAATAGAATGTGGTGGGTTGTGCCTGTATTGGTCAGTATTCTTAGTTTCTCTCTCTCTCTCTCTTTCTCTCTTTCCAGGGCTGATCAGTTGAGGAATGTGACAGAGAATGAGCCACAGCCAGGAAAATAATCCCTATACAAACTTCCAAAGAACAAGAGTTGCTTTTTGTATTTTGGGAAAAGTCCAGAAGAAAAAAAAAATCACGCATTTGACAGAATTGCGAGATTCTCGTTTGCTATTAGACCGATGTAGACTAAGGAAAAACCAGTTCTAACAAGAACAAAAGGACACGGTCAGGTTGGAATGATGGTGTTTCAGAGAGGGGTGGGGAGCATCTTCTACTAAAATTATACTTCTTATTCAATTGCAAGAGTTTAATTCACAGATGTTTGCATTTGTCCATGTGAAATGTTTCTTTTCATCATATAACCCAAATCACTTTTCAGTGGATACCCATGGCTTCCTTAGTATCCTTTCTTCCTTTGCCTTTCAAGTACATTTATAGAAATCTCCATAATATATGCAATAGGGATAGGCCCTGAACCTGTCATTTCATTGGTATGAGGAACTTCCAGGTGAGCTTCCAAGGCAGAACTTACAATTTACCATCTTGGAGAACTGCTTTAGGGGGACTGAAAGTTTCAACTGACTTGTGCAGGGTCATACAACCAGTATGTGTCAGCAACAAGACTTTAATCTAATCTAAGTCTTCCTGGCTTTCAAGAATAGACATCTATCCATGGTCATCATGCTACCTCTCTCAGATATGCTACAGGCAGGAACAGTTCATTTGTAGAATTCTTGTCTACCATGTGGAAAGTGTAAGGTTGATTCCCAGGCCAAGACCTAAAATACTGGAGCCAATATAGCTGCCCCTAAAGATAGGCTGGAACTCTACAATTAAATCTCTGAAAGAGAGAAAAATTAAGTAAATATCAAAAGCTAATATTGATACCATAGATTATACTCAGGTTTTATGCAACCCAGATTGTGAGGAAATAGACAACTCTCTGACTCTGTATTACGAAGGGGGATAATACCTGTATCAGTGGTTCCCCAAGGGTTTCCCTCATTGATGAATTCTCAAGTCTAGAACCCTCCAAAAGTGAATTATGTGTATGGTTACAGGCTAATTTCCTGTATTGGTCCAAATATAGGCTATGAATGTTATGAAAATGGCTACTGCTCCATTGCATTCTGCCTGACCAGACAGTTTCTGCTAGATGCCATTCTGTTGCATGGGTCTGCATTTTTCTTTCAGGCAGAGGGAACAGGGTACTGGAATGTTGGTTTCAGTCATTATGAAAATGGTCAGGTGGCAATCCATGTGGCAATCCAGGAGATTTCCCACCTGAAAAAATCTGTCTGTGGATGCTTTATCCTTATTACTTTTCCCAATCAATAACTCTTTCCTGACCTTCGGGTTTGAGTTAGCATAGTCGCTTACCTACCATCCCTCCTGCAACATTCCATGTGTCTCCCTGGAAACTGAGAGAACAAGTAATGGATAACTGTTCTTCACTGGACTCCCATACACTGGTCCTGGACACAGACTTCTAGTATACCTGTGCCTTCTCAAATTAGAAGGCCTCCAAATTATGGTAATGTCATTAAATATAGATGACTTTGGTCATCTGATTTGAGGGATTAAGACAAAGCAAGGGCTCAGAAATCATGATGTACTCCACTAGACTCTTATGAGAAGGAACATGGCCAGGGCAGCTAGGTGGTGCAGTGGATAGAGCACTGGCCCTGGAGTCAGAGGACCTGAGTTCAAGTCTGGCCTCAGACACTTAACACTTACTAGCTGTGTGACCCTGGGCAAGTCACTTAACCCCAATTGCCTCACTTAAAAAAAAAAAAAAGAGAAGGAACATGGCCTAATGACAGATGGACCAGTCTTGTGGTCAAGAAAATGTAGACTGAAGTCCTATTCCTGATCTACAGTGACATGGAACAGGTTACTTATCCACTAAAGCAATCTCTAAAGCTATAGGAAATGCCAATTTGCATTGGCAGAAGGAACATTCACTCTCAAATTTTGTGGTTTCTACCTTCACAAATATTTCTTTCTACTTACTCAACCATCTCTTAGTATAGGCCCCAGATTATTGCCATAGATCTCTAATTGGTTGGCCTTGCCTCAAGTCTCTCCCTGCCCCAATCCATTACCCAGCTGCTAAAGGGATCTTCCTGAAGCACCGGTCTGAACATCTCACTCTTCTACTCCGTAAACTCCAGTGACTCTCTGTTGCCTTGAGGATCAAATACAGAGCCCACTGTTTGTCATTTAAAGCTGCTCATTCTTCCTACCCTTCCAGTTTTCTTATACGTTACTTACCTCCACATGGCTCTGCAACCTAGCTAAACAAACATACACCCCACCACCTTCCTGATGTCACTGGTCCTCTTTGAGAAGGAAGGACAAATAACAAACAACAATCCCTAACCCAGGTCTCTTCAGCTCCTGTCCCAAACACCTGGAATACGCTCCCTTTGTCTCTTTGACTTCCTTTAAGATTTAGCTCAAATCCCACATTCTTCAGCTGGCCTTGGTACTTTGAGATGCTGAATGAATTTGGTACGTGGCATTAAACAGTAATCCTTGGACTTTTTGAGCCCAAGTCAAGCAGAGACTAACTAGGAATGTTTGGGTTATCTCCATTAATGAAACCAAAAAAACATAGGGAGAGCTTGGCCGGAATGAACTCTGCCACTAACTATCTGTGTAACCTTAGAAAAGTCGCTTTTCCTCTCTGAGCCTTAACTTCCTCATTTGTAAAATGAGAGGGCTGGATTAAATGATCCAGTGAGGTACCTTTTAGCTCTAATTGTAGTTTAGATTCTGGATCTAAAATGTTGTTGTTGTTGTTGTTATTCTTTCAAAGTGAACTCCCTGTCTCACAGGGTTATTGTGAAGAAAGCGATTTGAAAAATCATAAAATGGGAGCTAGTCTTTCTTCTCTGTTTCTGTGAGTCCTGGCATCAAGGGCTTCTTAAGCCCCCAGGGCCCTGGTGTGGCTGGGCTGTCTGCACATGTGGTTGGTACCCCACCCTCCCCCCCAGTAAAGGGGCTTTTGGCCAAACAGGAACTATTTGGCTTCCTGATCAAGTACAGATTCAGCCCTTCCTGGAGCTGAGCGGTTTTCTCCACCTCCTCATCAGAGGACTAAAGAAAGGCTATCGGAGACCCTTCCCTCTGCCTTTCTTACTGTATCATTTTAGATTTATCAAATGTTTTCCCTTAAAAAAAAAATCATGGAGACCAAAGCCCTGGGTTATGGTTTAGGCAGCATGGCTTTCTCCAGATCACTCAACAGAACTCTGTTTCATCTCTCCAGGCCCCTGGCTCTAATTAGCTGTACACAAACTATGTGTGTGGTGGGAGGGGCCGATCCCTTGCCCCCCTCATCATCTGCATGGCAACTCTGCAGGAACCAGGAGTGGGAGACAGATGATGCTTCCCTGCTGCTGGGCCCCTGTCTGTGAACCAAAGAGTTCTATTCTCTTTTGACTAGAGCTGACACCAAGCAGCCCCTCCTGCTTCTGGATCATGTTGCAGGCTATTATGTAACATGGCCTTGTGTTGCAAACAAATGCTAAGAGCAGTCTAAACCATGTAAGGCAAAGACTATAATTAACTGGAGAAAGTGCTTATTTGGGGTTCAGATACCTGTTCAAAATTCATATTCATTGACCCAGTGCATAGGAACCTGGATTGGAAGATAGAAAAGACCTTAGAGACTGGATGGATGAACCTCCTCATTTTTAAAAATCAGGTATAATTGAGATCCAGAGAGAGGGTAAATAATTTGTTCAAAGGTGAAGACACAAAAAAACAAAAAGAAAAACAAAAAAAACAAAAACAAGGGGGTAGCTAGGTGGCACAGTGGATAAAGCACTGGCCCTGGATTCAGGAGTACCTGAGTTCAAATCTGGCCTCAGACACTTGACACTTACTAGCTGTGTGACCCTGGGCAAGTCACTTAACCCCCATTGCCCCGCAAAAAAACCCAAAAACAAAACAAAAAAAAAACAAAGGTGAAGACAATGTAAGAATGGCAAAAGTTGGGAATTGCACCCTGCTCTTAGACTTCAAGCCCAGGGCAGGTTCCATAACCCTACAATGCCTCTATTTATAATATATCACTCCGCCCTATCTGTAACAATAACAACACTGAAAAATCATCACAGAGAACTGAGAATCCTGGGTACTTTCCCTACCCTTGAATATCCCCATCAAATCAAATTCTCATGTGCCGTTCTACTTCTTCTTCCTGGATATGAAAGAAGTGACTTTCTAACCCTGGAAAGAGGTTTAAGGGGCTGAGGTGATAATGAAGTAAATGCTACATTTTACAACTGCTGACTGGGCCAGGGCTATGTTTAACCTCCAAAAAGTAATTGTAGGCAAAGCTTTGATGGAAGGTGAGTACCAAGAAGAGTCATTCCGCAAGGAGAAGCAGGAGGATTTAGTATCTCAGCCCTTGCCACTGGGCTTCAAAACTTTAACTTTAAAAAAACTTGAAAAATTCAGAAACTCTTGAGGAAAAGGAGAATTCGTTTTTATGACACACAAGTGAATCTTCAATCCGCCCATTCCCTGGCATGCCTTTCTTTGGGGGAAAACTATAAAAACAGCCTTGCATGCAGCAGTCACGTTGCCATCTGTCTCAGCAACCCTCCAGTACCCTGAAGTGTTCGGGACAGCGCTTTGCAATCCTACAGAGTTGAAATCTGGCACTGGGAGAGGTTGCTGGGGCCTTTACTGTTCCCTATTCTACCTGTCTCAGCACTCCCTGAAAAGAAAACAGGTCAACACTGTGTCTGGCCTTTATCTCCCTTGGCTGAAACTTCCAGGTCTTGATTTTTTTTTTTTTTTTTGCTCCTCCTGGCCCCACCCCCTTCGCCAAGTTGGGCATCAGTTGTAGAGGCAGGAAGCACGATGCAGAGAACCCAGAGCCAGATGAAATTGCTTCTGAAGGAGGAGGAGGAGGAGGAGGAAGAGGAGGAGGAGGGGTGGTCTGGTTGATGCTTATTTCTGAGTGTGTGTGTGTGTGTTTGTGTATAGATTCCTCCCCCCTTGACCCTCTACACCCCGCTCCCCACCTTTCTCCATCCCTGGCTTTCTCTGAAGTCCTCCTCATTGACCCACAGATTATGGAAAAAGTCTGACATGATCATCTCATGAGAAGCACTAGTTGGCATGTGTCACAGGCCAAGAAAGGGATTCCCGCCCCCACCCCCTCGTCTCCCCCCAAACAGGAGCTAGGAATCCACTTGGATCTTGCAGCTCGACCTGGTGGATCTGTAACCAGGAGCCGCAGGCCCCCATCTGCTGGAGACTTGCTGTTAGCAGCTTTTTCTGTGCCGTTGTAGGATTTTGAGTTAGCAGGTTTCTTAGAGATGACCTAGTACACAGCTCGGGGAAATTGAGACCCAGAGAAGGATAACAACTTGCATAAGGGAATTGTTAGCAAGTAGTAGAGTCAGATTTTAAGCCCGAGCCTCCTAACTCCAAGCCTAGCAGTCCTTTCCCTAGCTACCAGATTCTCTCTTGAGCCCCTCCATGCCACCCTCACCCCCTTTCTTCTCCCTCTAAATCTTTGGGAAAATGAAAATGGACTATTTCCTCTCAGCGAGGTTGGGGGTGGGGTGGGGTGGGGGTGACTATATCCAAGAAGTTTCCTTTATTTTTCAGATTTGAAGGGAAAGACCTGGGAATTGTGGCTTCAGCTGTTTTCAGAGTAAAGGACACAGTTCTTACACAATGGTGTGTCATGTTTGTCCTTTTCCTTTCAACATTTACACACAAAACCTGATCAGTTTGGACTACCCTGTGGCTGTTACCTAATTAAGACAAATAAGAGGCAAAACTACTTTAAACAGTGAATAGTCGCAATTCATTATCTGTCACCTTTTATTTTGTCTCCCTTTGCAATTTGTGATTCCTGAACTGGATGGGTCCCATGGATTGTGGAATGAGTGTGTTAGTTTGCTCTCCAAAGGCTCTACTGACTATCCTTGTAACTTTCCAGAATGAAAAGACCCCTCCCTGAACACCACTCCCTTGTGGATGCTATTTCCTTTGTTAGGACATAAGCTTAGTGAGAAGAGCCATCTTCAAATTCTGTTCTTGGCACAGTGCCTGGCACATAGTAAGTTCTTAATAAGTGATCATTCATTCACTCTGCCTACAGGGTAGGGGCAATGGGACTCAATCTGGGATTTCATTGGTATAGGGAACTCCCATGAAGAAAACACCCTACCAATGCAGACTGCCACTTTCTCTGCAACTTACTATTTCAGAAAGCCTTCTAGAACATTGAGAGGATAAGTGATTTGCTTGGGGGTCACACAGTTAGCAAGGGACAGGTCTTCCTGACTCTGAGGTCACTTCTCTAATCATAATGCCACAGTATAAGGTAATATACTGTTGAAAAATATAAAAGAGATTCTCAAATGGTTTGGACAAAGTAAATGAGTAACAGTTCTCTTGTGGTCTCCAACCTTTGAGTTGAAGGTATGAGATGGTGCCTTTCCTCATCATGTCAGACAAGATACAGGGCTGGATGGTCCACAGGTCTGACCCAATTTGGCAGTTCTTAAAGTTTCATGGATCCTTTTCTATATTAACATCTGGCATAATAATAACTATCTATGAAATTACAGGAAAGGCAGTGTTACAGTGAGTCAAATGTCAACAAGACCTTATTAAGTGCTTACTATGTTCCAAGCAGCTAGGTTAGGTTGTACAGTGGATGGAGTGCCAGACCTAGAGTCAGAAAGACCTGAGTTCATTTACTAACTGTGTGACCCTGGGCAAGTCACTTCACTCTGCTTGCCTCAGTGTCCTCCTCTGTAAAATGAGCTAGAGAAGGAAATGACAAACCATTCTAGTATCTCTGCTAAGAAAACCCCAAATGGGGTCAAGAAGCATTAGATATGACTGAAAAACATGTGCTAAGTACTGTGCTAGGCAGCATGTGGCTTTAGTGCATAGGTGCTGGGCCTAGAGTAAGGAAGACATGAGTTCAAATCCAGACTTTGGCACTTAATATCTGTATTAGCCTGGGCAAATCACTTAACCTCTGTTTGTCTCAATGTCCTCATTGGTTAAATGGGAATAATAATAGTCCCCACCTTGTTGTTGTGCTTGGCACATTGTTATTTTTTAGTCTGACTCTGTGACCCCATTTGTGCTTTCTTGGCAAAGATACTGGAGTAGTTTGCCTTTTCCTTCTCCAGCTCTTTTTACAGGTGAAGAAACGGAGGCAAACAGGGTGAAATGACTTGCCCAGGATCACACAGACAATAAGTTTCTGAGGCCAGATTTAAACTCCTGAAAATGAGTCTTCCTTACTCCAGGACTGGCACTCTACTGTGCCACCTAGTTCATAGTAGGCACTATATAAATGCTAGGTATTATTATTATTACTGAGACAAAGAGGGACAAAAATACAATTTCTTCCCTTGAGAATTTCACATTCTAATAATTGCAACATGCAAAAAATTGTTCATGCAAAATGTGCATGATGTAACTATTGAGCACTCTTTGAGGCAAGGGACTAGAAGCTGGGGTGAGGATTAGGGCATGAAAAAGGATTAGGAAAGGCTTCCTGCACAAAGTAGGATTTTAGCTGAATTTTGAAGAAAATAAGGACGGCCAAGTCTTGGAGTTAGGAGATTGTAGGGGTAGACCAATGTAGTTAGACTGTAGAGAGATAGAGGGGAATTTGGTGAAAGAAGACTGGAAAGGGAGGAAGGGGCTGGGTTGTGAAGGGGTTTAAATGCCAAGCCATGAATTTTACATTTGATCCTCAACTAGAGAGCCATTGGGGTTTGTGGAGTTTATTGAGCAAGGCTACATGTTCAGACTTGCTCTGTAGGACAGTCCCTTTGGCAGCTGAATGAAGGATGGCTGGAGTGGGGAATGTCGTTGAGACAGGGAGGACCCCCCACCCCCGGGGCTGTTAGGACATTTCAGGAGTGATGGGATGAGGGCCTGAACAGGGGTGGTGGCTGTGGGAGTAGAGAGGAGGGGCCTGCATAAAAGAACTATTATGAGGTTAGAAATGACAAGACTTGACAATAGATCAGATATTTGAGATGAGTGCTGGGGAGGGATCAGGGTTGACACCAGGGTTTCGAATCTCGGTTACTGGCAGGATGGTGGTGCCTTTGATAGTAATAAGGAAATTAGGAAGAGAGGAAAGTTTTGGGAAAAAAAAGAAAATGTGCTCTGTTTTGGACATAATGAGTTTGAAATGTCTATAGAATGTTTAGTTCGACTGGGCATATCCTTTGATCCAGCAATACCACTGCTAGGTTTATATCCCAAAGACATCCCCCCAAAAAGAAAAAGACCTATTTGCACAAAGATATTTATAGCAGCTCTTTTTGTGGTGGCTAAGAATTAGAAATCAAAGGAATGCCCATCAATTGGGGAATGGCTAAACAAGCTGTGGTATATGATGGTGATGGAATATTTTTGTGCTATAAGAAATGACAAGCAGGATGACTTCAGAAAGGCCTGGAAAGACTTGTAGGAACTGATGTATAGTGAAGTGAGCAGAACCAAGAGAATGTGGTGCACAGAGACAGCATTATTGTTTGATGTAGAACTATGAATGACTTAACTATTCTCAGCAATACAATGATCCAAGACAATCCCAAAGGCCTGATACTGAAGCATGCTATCCACTGCCAAAGAAAGAACTGATATTGATTGAACACATACTGAAGCATGCTGCTTTTCATTTTCATTTTTTTCTTTTATTCAAGTTTTCTTATACAAAATGACTAATATGGTAATGTTTTCCATAATTGCACATGTATAACCTACATATGATTGCTTATTACCTCAGGAAGGGGGGATGGGAAGGAGAGAAGGAGGGATAAAATTTGGAACTCAAAACTATAAATAAAAATGTTTATTATTTTAAAAAAGAATATTAAGTTCTTGATGTCTTAAGACTCAGATGGTGATGTGAGATCACAAAACAGGTTAGGACGGGAAATGTCTATCTGGGAATCATCTTTTTAGAAATGATAGTTGTATCTATGGGAGCTAATAAGATCAAGTGAGATAGTCTGGGAAGAGAAGAGAGTACCAGACAGACCAATAGGTACAGCCTAAAGCCAGTCTTAGAGTCAAGAAAACCTGGGTTCCCTGCCTCTGACATATACCAGCTCTGTAAACAAATCTCTTGACCTTTCAGGGCCTCCTGAGGCTTTCTAAGTCAACAAGCCAAAGAGAAGTTACTGAATCAGTAGAAGGAGGTCTCCTCTACCCGATAAAACCAGAGGTTTCAATACTGTCATCTCAAATTAACATACACCATTTTAAGTCTTATGAAACACTTTGCATGTATTATTATCTTTGTTCTTCACAACAACTTTGTAAGGTGGGTGGGCAAATATTAAGGAAACTGAGGCCCAGGGAGGTGATGTGTTACTTTGGTATACATCGAATTTAATTGTTGAAGCTGAATATTGCCATGGAAATAGCATTGAACTGGCAACCCAGAGACCTGTTTTCTAGTCTTGGTTCCAACATATGACTAACCACGTGACCTTGGGCAAGTCACTAAGCCTAAATTTCCTCATCTGGAGGATGAGGAAGTTTGGATGCCCTAAAGCATAGGATTGGATGATTCCAGTAGGGTTCCATGAACGAATCAGACTGGAAAGCTGATCACCAAAAAAAAAAAAAGGAGAGGAGTGAGTGGCAAAATGTCTTAAGATAGGAAATGGGGACCTCTTACGAGCTTTGCTCCAGTTACCTCTCTGTTGTAGGAAACACTAAAATCATCACTAACATGCATTCTCCATGTGGGCTACTTCCTCTTTCCTGTCTGATCTGCAAACCAGTAACTAAGGAAGCAGGCAGGCAAACAAGGGGAGTTTGGTGTTGAGCATGAACAGATGGTTGTTTGGTGATTAGTTTTGTGAGGAGGGCACTAGGAGAGATGTACTCCAAGGAAATTGTTCTCCAAGTGTGGCCTGGGGATAACTGCTTGTCTCCCAGGGTACTCCAAGGGGACCACAGGCAAGCCTCATGTAGTGTTCGTGTTTTCGACTCGACAAAGGTCTATGCTTTTGTTTCTAGAAGGAATTAAAGTTCCTTATTAGATCTTTCATTGGTATTGCTTTAAAATCAGGGCTCACTTTGATATTTCAGGCCTCCGTTGTTTCATTGGTGTGGGTCACAGAGAGCAAACCTGTCACTGGGGAGATTGTTTTTGAGAGCTGCTGTAGCTGAAAAACTCATCAGTCTGTGGCCAAGCTGGTGATCAGCTTCTCTAAATTTAGCCGGGCTGGTCCTTGATGACAGACATGCAGTACATCACTGGGTGCATACTCGAAGCCTTTCCAGCTTGGGTTAGGACAGGGATTCTTCGCCTCATCTGTATTATAGACTTCCTGGCCAGTTTGGTGAAGACTGTGGACCTCGTCTTAAAAGAATATTTTCAGGGGCAGCTAGGTGGTGCAGTGAATAGAGTACTAGCCCTAAAGTCAGGAGGACCTGAGTTCAAATCTGGATTCAGACACTTAACACTTACTAGCTGTGTGACCCTAGGCAAGTCACTTAACCCCAATTGCCTCACCAAAAACCAACCAAACAAACAAACAAAAGAATATTTTCAAATGCATAAAATAAAACACAAGGATTACAAAGGAAAGCAATGATATTAACTGGGATATAAATATATAATTATACAAACAAACAAAACCAGAAATAAGTTTGCTGCTCCTGGGTTAATAACTCCTCTCTTAGGACCCAGTACAACTTTTGTTCTGCCAGTAAAACCTAGGAGGAGCTGGGGTCATGGCCCCCATGCTAATAATGCAGCACTCGGAGGAAGATTTTCTAGAGGCAAAAACAAACCATCAATCCAGAGCGATTCTTCCTCCATTCCAGTGATCTTGTTAGTTGTTGCTGTAGCGCAAGTAAATAGGTGATTCTTGGGTCTTACCCAGTTGATCTGTGGCCTAAAAATATTGACATTCATTGCTTTAGTGTGATGCGTTGGCATGGCCAAGGAGGGCCCAGTCCTGGGTGCACTCGTAGGAGAATCTTTGTGCTGACAAAATGAAGAGAGGGAAGGGGCTGGTGAGCTAGTTGCTGGAAGTACATGATAATGTGGAATAAGGGACCTTGCCCTGATTCAGAGCATGTGAAATATTCTGTGACTATTTCCTGTTTCTTTCTTAATTAGCTACTGATCTGAAACTACGTACTTACAAAAGACTCTAACGGATGAATTTTACCTCTCAGCCTTCCTGCTGACCTCTGGGGTAAGGATGGACAATTCTCTGAGCTCCAGGGGGACAGTGTGTGTGTCGGGTGGAGGGGGGGGAGTGTCTTTTTCCTGCAACAGTCTGTCCCATGTATGCATGGCCTTGTAGCCAAGCCTGTGTCTGGGAAGGGACTGCCTCCTGTTTGTGTCTTTTTTTGTTTTGGTACAAGGCCTTGTGAGAGTTCAAGGAAGAGCTACCAAGGGCTGAGCCAGGGAAGAAGTCAGTCCTGAGGAATGACCTGCTTGACCCAGCCCAAAAATGGATCATCCTGGCAGTCACTCAGGGATCACACTTAAAGAGGCTGCTACAAAACATTTTCACCACCTAGCTCCTTCCAGGCATAGCACAGCTGATGGATGAGTGACTCCCTTGCTTGTAGAGATTTGACTTCATGAGTCCCTTTGTATGTGTGATGAGTTCTGGCTCAGCATCCAACTACTTAAATAAAAATATAATATACATACACGTTTTTATATACATGCATGTATATATAATTTCCCCCCAATTACATGTTAAACAATTTTTAACATTTTCTTTAAAGTTTTGAGTTCCAAATTCTATCCCTTCTCTCCCTCCCTAAGACAGTAAGCAATCAGATCTAGGTTATACATGCTCAGTGTCCAATTATAATATTATTTTCCTTTACCATTTAGTAGGTAGACAGGAAATAGTTACAGACCATCAGTGCATGCTCTGAATCAGCAGAGGGGACCCTCCATTTTTATCATCACTTACTTCCAGAAGCAGGCTCACCAAATCTCACTTCTAGGTGAGGCAGCATGCAGAACTTCCCTGGTGAATGCTCCCTCTGGGGTCCTCATTGGCTAGCACCTCCCATTACATGACTTAAGAAGGTTTAATGTTCCTTTAGATTTAGGAAGGGAGGATAAAATTACCATTGATAGAGTGGGATAGTTTTCAGAAAGATATTTTTTTCTCTGTGGGACCTCAAGGAAAAGAACTTACTATGTACAGTTTAAGGAGTTAAAATACTCTTTTCCGGATTTAAAAACAAAAATGAGAGACTTGAAAAAGAGAAAAACAAGACTACCTAAGGCTTTCACTTGGGATCTCCTTAGGTTTCTTTGAGAAATAGTCCAGACATGTTGCTGGGGGAGGGGAGGCTTCTTATAAATGTAGAGTTAATGATCAGCCTCCTCAAGAGAGCATTTCAGTTTCAACTATCTGTATTACAGAGAAGAAGGGTAAAGAGCAAAGAGCAAAACTGATTTTCCATTTCTGGGCCAAGGCTAAGATAGCGTGACTCTGGGAGGAGATGCTCTAAAGCCCCTGGGATACCTGATATCTAGGGAAGGAGTTACAGGTGCTGAAGAAAGGATGTTGTCCTTAAATCATGATTATCCAATGAGGCAGAGATGTTTCCCCCTCTGCTCCACCTGCTTCTATTCCCCTATACCCTGATGAGAAAAGAAGTAGCTACATGGATGGAAGAAATCGAAGATTCTGAAGAGGCCTGTAAAAATGATAATAACTCACATGGAAGGTGTGTGTGTGTGTGTGTGTGTGTCTATTCATATACATCATGTAGTCTAAATGTTTGGGGACGAGAGAGGGCTCCAGTCATTGAGGGAACTTATCTTTGGTCTCCATATTTTGTTAGCCTGTGCTTTGTTTCCACAGGATGGTGAAGCCATTTTGCACAAACCCTGACTGGGGTGGGTGTGTAGCTTTAAAGGCTGGGGAGTTTAATGAGGTGGGCTGACCTGAGAAGAGATGAGAGAAGAGGGAAAATGACATTTACATTGAGACAATTCCGGGCCTAGTATGGACGGAAGCGGTGACTGTGCTGTACTGACCGAGGTCAGCACACCCTATACTGCTATTGATGTGATGAAAGGAATTGATAGAGATCTTTACGACACTATTTAGGTGTGTTGTCCTGAGATAATTAGTGCGGCTAGATTCCCTGTATCCTTTCTGTGAGTGAACACTCACTCCTACTAAGTTGGAGAGGCAGAGAAGTTAATTAGGAGACAGCTACCACTGGAAACATGCTGGGGTGACAAAAATTTGAAATCATAACCAAGAGTATTTAATATTGGGCTCAATTCCTTCTAGTTCTTTTGCTATTCTTTTTAAAATGCCTTAGCTAGCTTTGGTGTTAAGCCATACATCAATGGGGGCTCATTTTTGTGAAACTGCATAGACAGTTACAATGTACCTGGGTGTAATAGAAAGAGGGCTACATTAAGAAGCCCTTGGCTTTAAATTTGAGGCTGAATTATTATTATTATTATTATTATTATTATTATTATTATTATTATTATTATTATTATTATTAGTGAGGCAATGAGGGTTAAGTACTTGCCCAGGGTCACACAGCTAACAAGTGTCAAGTGTCTGAGGTCAGATTTGAACTCAGGTCTTCCTGAATCTAGGGCCGGTGCTTTAGCCACTGTGCCACCTAGCTGCCCCTGGCTTTAAATTGTAGAAAGCACTTTCTTCCCAATATCACTATGTGATCGGTAATGAAGGTAGTATTAGACCCATTTTACAGATGAGGAAGGTGAGGCATGGATAGGTAATCTGTTTATGGTCACATAGCTAATAAATATCAGTACTGGGATTTTTAAACTAGGTCCCCTTATTCCAGCGCTGGTGGACTTTCTGGCAGGACACAGATAATAACAGTTTTCATTTATCTGAGCTTTAAAGTTTATGAAGAAGTCTTGTAAGCTAGACAACTGAAAACTCTGGGCATAATGAGATTTTCTAGGTAAACGACAACTAGGACTAGCAGGAAATCATTCAAAACAAAAGCACAAAGTGTTATCAGAGACATTTCAGCCTCCACAAAAACATGTGTTTTTATCCAATACCTACTTTAGGTAAAGTAAGTATTGGATATAATACCTCTAAACTTACCCAAATGACTTACATGCTGAAGATTTGTTATTTAAGATGTTATCGGTTAACCCAGTAAGCTTTGCCAGGCTTACTGTAGGAGCTCTCCATATCATAACCTTGGCCCCATTTAAGATGTAATTTTAAAACAATTCGGTAGGTCAGAGCAACAAAAAAAACATCATGCGGATAACTTAAATTTAAAAAAAATTAATAGTATTTTTTCCAATGATCTGTAGAGACAATTTTCTTTTCTTTTTTTTTTTTTTTTTGCGGGGCAATGGGGGTTAAGTGACTTGCCCAGGGTCACACAGCTAGTAAGTGTCAAGTGTCTGAGGCCGGATTTGAACTCAGGTACTCCTGAATCCAGGGCCAGCGCTTTAACCACTGCGCCATCTAGCTGCCCCGAGACAATTTTCAACATTCATTTTTTTGTAAGCTCTTGTGTTCCAAATTATTCTCCCTTCCTCCCTTCCCTCCCCACTCCCTAAGACAGCAAGCAATCTAATATAGGTTATACAGTATAATCACGTTAAACATATTTCCACGTTAGTCATGTTATGAAAGAAGAAACAGAACAAAAAGAAAAAAACCATGAAAAAACACCAAAAAGTGAAAAATAGTCTGTTTAGTTCTACATTCAGGCTCCATACCTCTTTCTCTGGATGTGGAGAGCATTTTCCATCATGAGTCTTTCGGCATCGTCTTAGATCATCATATTGCTTAGAAGAGCTAAGTCAGTCAGAGTTGATCATCAAATAATGTTGCTGTTACTGTTTACAATGTTCTCCTGGTTCTGCTCACTTCATTCAGCATCACTTCATGTAAGTCTTCCCAGGTTTTTCTGAAATCCTTCTCATGCAGAGGACTTAAAAAAAAAAATCTATCAGCTTGTAATGTTTTCCTTAGCAGGGCCATGGAAAATATCAACTTACTTATTAAGTTTTTTGTTAGTAGCAAGAGAACCTTAATGGTAGGTATGATAAAAAGCCTCTTGGCAAATGAAGTGACAGGTTGTTTATAAGGTTGTCTGCCAAGAAGAGGCCACTCGCTTCTTCCAATATCTAAACTCTCAGATACACTAAGATCTCCCCAGAATTATGGTCCTGCATACTGGTATCGCAGCATAAAGACATTTTTTGGTAATGATCATAATAGTTAATAATAACTAAAATTTAGATAGCACTTACTAGGTGCCATGCACTGTAAGCATTTTACACTTACTATCTTGGGTTCTATTATTCCCATTTCACAGATGAGGAAACTGAGTCAAACAGAGGCTAAGCGACTTGTCACAGTGTCACACAACAAGTTGGTGTCTACAGCTAGATTTGAACTCAGGTCTTCCTGTCTCTGGGCCAAACACACTATATGCTGTACCACCTAACTGCAGTTCATTCATTTAAAAAAATGATTATGTTCTATATCTGTGTAAAAGGAAATACAATTTTAAAGTCTCTCCTACAACAAGATGTCTCTTGTACATACGTTAATATCATACAAGATGTTTTAACAGATGGGAACACAGAGAAGGTTGCTTAGTGATAATAATACCCAATATTTGTATAGTGCTTTTAGGTTTGCAAAGAGTGTTCTATGTTATCTCAGTTGATCCTCACACTAACCCTGTGTGGAAGATGTTATTATTATTCCCATTTTACAGATAAGGAAATTGAGGCTGAGAGCTATTAAGTGACTGGACTAGGATTACACAGCTAGTAAATATTTAAGGCAGGATTTGAACTCAAGTCTTCTCAATGCCTGGTCTCAAACCCTATCCCCTATACCACTGACTCTTTTTTTTTGTGTGTGTGTGGGGCAATGAAGTTTAAGTGACTTGCCCAGGGTCACACAGCTAGTAAGTGTCAAGTGTCTGAGACTGGATTTGAACTCAGGTCCTTCTGAATCCAGGGCTGGTACTTTATCCACTTTGCCACTTAGCTGCCCCGCCACTTAGACTCTTATCAAAGGCATCTGCTTGCCAAAGGTGTTTATCAGGGTCACAGAGGATATCCTGTTCAAGGTACAAATGGAAGAGGGATTATCTCTAAGTGGTGATATTTTCCAGAGGCTCCTATTTGTGGATAACATGCTGATTGTACACAGCCCCAGAACACTAGAGACCCCCCTGCTTGAGGTCCATGGCCATTCAAAAGAGAAAAAAAAAAGTAAATGAATAATGTATATTGCTCAGATGGTCACAAGCAGTTCTATGAACAGTGTATTGTTAGACCATTAGGATATGTCTTTGATAAATAATACGGATGGAAAGTAAATGGAGGCCAGGATTTTTAATACCAGTATTCTCCCACTCATCTTTGTATGGGTGGGTCTTTTCCCTTTTTTATGATCTCTTTGGGAAAAAGACCTAATAGTGGTATTGCTGGGTCAAAGGGTATGTACAGCTTTATATCCCTTTGGGCATAATTCCAAATTGCTCTCCAGAATGGTTGGATCAGTTTGCAGCTCCACCAACAATGCATTAGTGTTAACATCTCCCAGTCATCTTTGTCTGCGGATTGGGGAACACCAATGTCTCTGAAGAATCAACATTTCTGGTGGCCCCAAATGCAATGAAGGGGTACATGATATATGGAAGTAAGCTTCAACATATTACCAAGTGAGATGTTATTTATAAAGCGCTTTGCAAAACTTTTTGGTCCTATATAAATGCTACATGTTATTATTGTTGTTGTTACCAATGATGGTTTACATGTAAGAACTGAGCATGGGCCAATGGAAAGGTCCAAATCAGACCACTGAAATTTGCTAACTGCCTGAGTCACTTAATCTCCCCAGACCTCAGTTTCTATATCTGTAAAATGAGAATTTGGGACTAGATGTCCTCTGAGGCCCCTTCCCACTCTAGTTCTATCACTAAAAGATATTATCAACTATCTGTCGAGATATAGCATTACATGATTATAAAGGAGCTGGGTTAGTAGCTTAGTGAGAGTGAGGGATTAAAAAAATAGACAATGGGGTCAGCTAGATGGTACAGTAGATAAAGCACCAGCCTTGAATTCAGGAGGACCCGAGTTCAAATCCGACCTTGGACACTTGATACTTACTAGCTATGTGACTCTGGGCAAGTCACTTAACCCTCATTGCCCCTCAAAAAATTTTTTTAAAAATAGACAATGCAAATATTGTCCTGGTACTGGTGAAATATAGAAACCAGAGAAAAGTTTATTGCACAGAGATCCTATGTAAGATGATAGGAAAGAAGCAACAGGATGGGAAAGCATGGATTAGTTGTAGCCAGCACCGGAGAACGCTTATGGCCAATTTAATTAAACCTTCTGTCTTCCACCCCAGTCTCAAAGCTCTACCCTCCACAAAGAGTCTCTGTAGGGGTCTGACAGAAATGCCTCTTTCCCCTATTACTCTGATGGATCTCTGACTCCCATTCCTCCATCCTCCAGGTGGGTGCAACAGACCTCTTCCTCTCCTCCCCCACCAAAATGACTCTTGAAGTTAGGCTTTTCTGCTTCCTTTCCTCCAGCATGACTAGGCTGGGCCCTGAAAATTGCCCGGGGCTCTTTCTTGTTTAGTTGTGTCTGACTCTTTGTGGTCAAATTTGGGTGGTTTGCTATTTTCTTCTCCAGTTCATTTTACAGATGAGGAAACTGAGGCAATCAGGGTTAAGTGACTTGCCCAGGGTCACACAACTAGGAAGCATCTGAGGTCAGAGTTGAACTCAGGTCTTGCTAACTCCAGGCCCATCGCTTTATCCACTGCACCACCTAGCTGCCATTTCTTAAGGTACTTCTTGTTCTTCATTCTGGAAGAGGACAAATGACATCTGGACTCTGGAGGAGAGAATGGGAATGAGGACTTTGCACGGTCCTGCCTCACTTAACAAGGTTGCATCAGAAGGGGGATGGAAAGGGCAGAGTGAGTAACCCCAGGCCACTGTATACAGGCTGGGGAGAAAGGGCCAGAATCCCCAGAAGGGAGAGATTTTTGTAGTTCCTCTTAGCTATCAAATGGAGGGGGCTGAGGGGGGAGGTGGGGTGTCCTATTAGGAGAATCATAGGATTTAGAGCTGGAAGGGACCTTAGAGAAAACATCTACCCCCAACTTCACTTTACCTATGAAGAGACCAAGGCCCAAGGAGGCTAAATGAGTTATCAGAGGTCACACAGGTTGTAAATAAGCTGTGGGGGACCTGAGAGGCCACTGAGTTCAGGCTCCTTCACTTTATAGAGAAGGAAACTTAGGCACAGAGAGGCTAAATGACTTGTCTAGGGTCACACAGTTTGGTGAATGTCCGAGGGAGGACTTGAACCTACATCTTCCTGACTGCAAGTCTAGTGTCCTATTCAATTCTGTTGGTGAGTTAGGGGGATGTCTACCCAAAGCATGTGAAGACTTCCCCTGGCAGAATGAGCAGATGGAAACAATTTGTTCTAATGATCATGAAGGCAACTAAGGCAGGCCCTGTGGGACCCCTTAGAGCTTGGTCAGACATCGAAGATGCCAAGGCCGTCTGTTGCATCCCCACCCATCACCAGTTGTCTTGACTTTTTTCTTACCACTGGACTTCAGTGATTCTGGAAGAGAGATTGAGACTTTGTGCAACTCTGCCTCACTTAAATCCAATTCACTGACAAGTCATCACCCCCCTGGTGTCATTGGTCCTTTCGAAAACAAAGGACAAACAATAACAGTGTAATGACTACACCATAGTTCTGAGTCAAAAAATAGAATGCTATTTCCATTATGCCATATTACTTCCATTCAAAAGCCCACTTGAGTGGTAAAGAGAGCTCCTACAAGGGTGGTGAAAGTGGGAATAGAAAGGGGACAGATGTCAAAGAATTATACTGAGGTAGAATTGGGAAGAATTTATTAAAGTCTTTTATTAATCATTTACTATGTGTCAGATGTGGTGCTAAGCCCTGGGAATACATGCACAAGCAGAAAAAAAAGACAGTCTTTTCCTTCAAGAAGTTTACATTCTACTTGGGGGGAAGCAGCTTATAAAAGGAAGCTGTAGCAGGAAGTCACGGGGCAGGGAGGAGAAGGTACAAGGCCTGAATGCAGCCTATGGAGACTGGCTGGATCTCCTTAAATGGAGGTGCTGGGAGGGACCCTCCATTCAGAGGGAGAGGACACAGTAGCAGAAGGTATTTTCTAAGTGTAAATTCCAGGGCTTGAGGCAGCTTTTAGAATGAAGAGGTTTCTGGGGCATGGTAGAGAGATTCAAGAGTGCTGGTTGCAATCCATCCATGACTGACACTTGGCCAGACCATATGGACCACATAACTGTAAAAATTTTCTTTCTTTCTTTCTTTCTTTCTTTCTTTCTTTCTTTCTTTCTTTCTTTCTTTCTTTCTTTCTTTCTTTCTTTCTTTCTTTCTTTCTTTCTTTCTTTCTTTCTTTCTTTCTTTCTTTCTTCCTTCCTTCCTTCCTTCCTTCCTTCCTTCCTTCCTTCCTTCCTTCCTTCCTTCCTTCCTTCCTTCCTTCCTTCCTTCCTTTCTTTCTTTCTTTCTTTCTTTCTTTCTTTCTTTCTTTCTTTCTTTCTTTCTTTCTTTCTTTCTTTCTCTCTTCCTTCCTTCTTTTCCTTCCTTTCTTGGCAATGAGGGTTAAGTGACTTGCCAGGGTCACACAGCTGGTAAGTGTCAAGTGTTTGAAGCCACATTTGAACTCAGGTCCTCCTGAATCCAGGGCCGGTGCTTTATCCACTGTGCCACCTAGCTGCCCCCAAAATTCTTAATTGATTAGTGCTTGATTTCTTAGCACCATGGAACAGTAGAAGTAGAAGGAACCTTAGAGACTAGAATGGGAAACTGAGACCACTAGAGTCCCAAGTTCACCTAGTAAGTTAGTAGCAGTCAGGTCTAGAACCTGGGTCTTGAAGTTTCTTGTCCATTGTCCTTTGCATTAAAAGTAGCTTTTAATTTCCATCATGCTAATCCATCTCAGGTCCTGTTCCTGTTATCTCTCTGATTATCCTAGAACCAGTGTTGGTAGGACAATTAGAGTATACTGCAATTTCTTTCCATTTCATCAGATGCAGGTCCAAGTCCTCCCCTCAGGCTCAGCTTGACAGTAGTTCTGAAGTGAAAGAAAGACAGGGTTAAATCCTTCTGTAGCTCATTCATGAGCAGCCCTGTTTAGATCTGGCTCAAGATGCACCCAAGTCATTCAGTTATTAAACATTATTGAACACCTACTACGTGTCAGGTGCTGTGCTGAGCTTCAAGGGAGAAAGGCAAAAGACAGCCCCTCCCCTCAAGGAGCATACAGTCTAATGGGGTAGAAAACATGTAAACTAAGGACAAACAAGCTGCTACGTGCAGGGAAAATGGGAAATAATTAAGGAAGAGACGGCACTAGAACCAAGAGGGGTTGGGAAAGGGTTCCTGTAGAAGGAGGGAGTTTAGTTGAGACATACAGAAAGCCAGGGAAAGAAGGAGACAGAGATGAAGAGGGAGAGCATTGTAGACCCGAAGTCCAGAAATGGACCATTTTGTCCATGGAGCAGCCCGGAGGCCAGTGTCACTGGATCAAGTAAGAGGTAAGAAGAGTAAAGAGGCAGGAAGGAGGGAGGTTACCAAGCTCTGAATGTCAGACAGGGCTTTTGAGTCATTCTGGGAAGACTTTCATAGCTAAGAAGTCCTTAGGGAGCATTTTGTCTAACCACACAGAGAAGATAGGATGACCTTGGGTTCAAATTCCTCCTCAGGATGGGGAAAGCAGTCCCTGAGACTAAGATGGAGCCAATCAGGAAGAGAAACTGAAAGGCAGGCACAAGTCGCCGTATCCTGTGGCAGTGTAGTGCCCTTTGGAACCCTGGGTTTGTGGGCTTCTTCTTATCTCTCTGTCTCCACTCCCTCTTAAGCAGATCCTTCCTCTGCCCTCACACTTATTACCTTACTGTGTGACTGTAGGCGAATTACTTGCCCTCTCTGTACCTCAGTTTCCTGCATCTGTAAAATGAGGGTATTGAACTTATGTACTCTCACCTCTATGATCTTATGACCTTCTTATTGTATAGGTGAGAAAGCCAAAGCAAAGACAGGTTTAAGTCACTTACTTGGAAACATAGTTAGCCTGGAGAGCCAAGGCTAGAAACCCCGAGTTCTTATACTATGGGGCATGGCTTTCTAGAGATGACTTTTAGGAAGCTATTTTGGGGCTCCTCTGAGGGGCCCTTGAGTTCCTGCCTGCCACCTCCTGGAGCCAGCCAGTCATGTTCTAGGGGTACTTGTTTAAGGCCAGGAAATCAGCAGTTGGCCAAGAATCTCTGTATTCATTGAATTGTCCCAGCCTGAAAAGGATCAAGCAGCACCCTGGCATGCCAGCATTCCAAAGACTATCCCCACCCTTCCCATTGAGGGGGGTGAGGGGGAAGGAGGAGGGGGACCGGTCCTGAGTGTTCCCTTATCTAGCCTGGATGGCTGGCAGCCGCTGCCATCCTTTCTCATGCATCTCTAGCTAGATCCATATTAAATTCAGTTTCTTTATGGCCCTAATCTTCCTCCCAGTTTGGACTCTCGGGATTCATCTTCAGGCAAATTTATCTGAATTTCACTGGGGTGGGGATGGGGGCGGGAACATCTAGTTGTTTAGCTGGAGGGTGGATCCCAGAGCAGCTGTCCTTGGGGGACGTGGGTGAGGCCAGAGGAAGGCTCTGCTTAAGAGGGAGTGGAGATGGAGAGATAAGAAGGAGTCCACAGCTCTGGGAGGTGGGGTGGTATCAGAAGGTCGCCTGCATCGCCCCAAGATTCCCACAGTCCCAGGGCTCCCTATGGCATGATGCTGCCACAGGATGCAGTGACAGACCCCGGCAGCTTGTGGCTGCCTTTCGGTTCCTCTCACTGATTGGCTCCATCTTAGCCTCAGGGATTGTCTTCCCCATCCTGTTAGGCTCTCAGGAAGTCTCTGCATGTGTCTCCAAGGTGGTCTTGGCTGCTGGTCTGGGCCTCAAAACCTCTTTCAGGAAATTCAGTAGACATTAGGGTTAAATGCAAGTGAGGGAGGATGCAGCTGGGGTCCTGCAGGATTAGGGCCAGCCTGGCTGCTGATTTTAGACAGTCACTTAACTTTCTTAGGGCTTCTGGTGGTTCAGGGCTTGAGTGGGGGCTGGGGTGGCTACTTTGGGTTTATAGTTTCAGGACTTGAGATTTAATAAAAAAAAATGTTTTTCTCCTGAAATTAGATCATGTCACCATCAGGTAATGGTGGTGCTGTGGGCCCAGACATGAAGTCTGACTAGTAAACCGTAAGCTATGGGCATAGTTTGCCCAAGACAATGAATGGCATACTCTTTCCTCACTCTCCTCCATTCCCCATATGATTTATAAAAATAGTATCCTATAATTAGGGGATGAGAGAGATAGTCTGGTATGATGGCTAGTGTCAGAGTGAGGAAGAGCTCCTTCAGTCAAGTCCATGCTGTGTGACTTTGGGCAAGTCACTTCTCAGTTAACTCCTAGGCAACTTTCTAAATTATAAAGGAGGCGCTGCTTTGCTTTCCTGGAGGGAATTTCCACACAGGGAATTTCTCTCCTAACACTGAAATCATAGGTTTGGATTAAAATATATATAAATTGTTGTTATTTTACACGGTAGTACTATAGTATACTTCAATTTCAATGTACTTATGGAACATGTTTTTAAAACACTTTTAAACTTTTTGAGTATTTCAGGCTTAAAGAGATGCTTTAAACCCTGAGATACAATTTGTTGCCAAGTTAGATTAGCATGGATGTGTTATTTGTGGGAGTGAGGGATCCTAAGCATACATTGCCATTGCTTCAGTCTTCACTGATAGGCAAGTAGTCTTCAACATCTAGTGTAGGAAGGGCTCAGGCAAGGCACTCATGATGAGCTGGGGGAGTGGTTAGATCTTTGAAATTTAAAAAAGAAAAGAAAAAGGAGGTGTATTGTATCCATTAGTTCCAGTGTTCTTTCATAGCTTACCTTGAGCAATGAATGGGAAGCTAAGGGATGCAATAGAGTAGGGTGAGAACTAGAAAGCAAATGTAGTCAGGAGGGAGAAGAGGGGTCATACTGTGAGCAGCATGGGGACTTAGGCCCTGAAACTTTGGCCAGATCATATGACCTATGTAAGGCATAAGTGGAAGAGATGACCAATAGTGGGGCCAGTGAAGAATGTCTAACTTACGGGAAAAGTTTCAAGGGGAAATGACAGAATAGAAAAAAAATCATACAGAATTACAGGGTGGTACATTTGTGGTCCCCCCTCCCCTCCTTCATTTGTTTGATATTGTGTCTACCTATCTCACTTGGGTCAGAAGTACAGCAATTCGAGGTGATTCCCAAACTGATCAACAGGGAAGCTTTAAGCTGATCCATCATGTTTGGGCCTCTGCTCCTGAGGACTCTTCATATTATACCAAATGCAGTATAGACACTGGAGTGGCACCCTCCTGCAGCTCAGCAAGCTCAAGTGATCTTCCAACCTCAACCTCCCCAGAAGGAAGGATTACAGGTATGTGCTACCAAGCCCACCCAGCCGGATGGTCCATTTGGAAGATAAACCTCAAAGACACCCAACCTAACCTGAATAGGACTCCACTTGTTGTTGTTTGTCCTTCGTTCTTGAAAGGGACCATGATGACAGGGTGATGTCATGATTTGCACTGAATTGGATTTTTTTTTTTTTTGCAGGGCAATGACTTGGCCAGGGTTACACACCAATGAATTGGATTTAAAGAGGGCTGTGCAAGGTCACCAACCTCAATCTCTAGGAGCCATCTGGGTCCAGTGGCAAGATATACATCAGGACTACTGGAGATGGCCCCAGATATCTTAAGGCAATTGGGGTTAAGTGACTTGCCCAGGGTCACACAGCTGGTAAATGTCTGAGGTGAGATTTGAACTCAGGTCCTCCTGACTCCAGGGTCAGTATTTTATCCACTGTGCCACCTAGCTGCCACCTAAGACTCTACTTTACAATATACCTAGCAAATAGCTATCCAGCTTTCACTTGAAGAACTCAAATTGATGTGGACTTAGCACTTCCCAAGGCAAGACATTGTACTTTGGGATATGTTTAATCACTAGGAAGTTTTTCCTTATGTCCAGCTTTGCTAGGAGACCTGGACAGATATGCTAAGCCCAGGTATTGGGATGGTGCAAATGATTGTCAGGAAATAAGCAAGACATGGAAAAGAATAGGTTGCTTAAGTTATAAGGACACAGTCATTGAATGCTAAGCAATGATTCACGTTTTTAGTTTATAGGCTGGTTAGTGCCAAGCTCCCCTCATCTCCCTTTCATCACTGTGAAGTTGGGGCTGGAATGGGCCTGCATGGAGTGGGCTTCATGTGCTCCGTGGGGCTTTTTTATAGGGTCAGGAAGATGCCAGTGCAAAGCCTTCAGTCACATGCAAAAGAAAGAAACCTTTATGGTCTACCTGCCTAAGTGGCCCAGGCTACTCTCCAGGAGCATCTACACACATCTGCTCTACAGGCTGGGGACTTTCCTCGTGAAATTCTATCAGTTTCTCAGCATGGGCTCCTGTCAGGTAGGCCTGGCCATTGTCTACCACACTAGTCTAAATCGGCTCTGCAATTTCCATTCACTCCTCCAAGTTCTGTCCTCTGGGGCCAAGCAGAATAAATCTAAACCTTTTTTCCTCAGTGCTTTAAATACTGAAGACAAAGCTCAGCTCAAACTCTACCTTTCCTGATCATTTATCTACTGGTGTCTCCTCTCAAAGGTTACATTGAATTTATTTTCATATACTTAAAAATATGCATGTTGTTTTCACCAAATTGTCAGCTCCTTGAAGTTAGACACTTTCACTTTTTCCCACTATTTCCTCAATACCTCCTATAGCACTTGTGGTGGCTAGGCACCTCAGTGGATAGAGCACTGCCCCTGGAGTCAAGAGGACCTGAGTTTCCTCAGATACTTACTAGCTGTATGACCCTGGGCGAGTCACTTAACCCCAATTGCCTTAAACTTCTGGGCCATTTCCAGTTATTCTGATGTATATATTGCCATTGGACCCAGATGGCTCTGGAGGAGAGAGTGAGAATGGTGACTTTGTACAGCGCTCCCTCACTTAAATCCAATTTAGTGTAAGTCATGACATCATTTCCTGATGTCATGATCTTCTTTGAGAATGAAGAACCAGAAACAACAGTACAGCACCTGATGCATAGCAGATTTTAAATAGATGCTTGTTGACTAATTTGCCCCCTAAATCTTTCCTTTTCAATATACTACTATTGCTATTGCTGCTGCTGCCACTGCTACCACTACTAGGTAGCTAGCTGGTGACCAGACTGCTGGGGATGAGCCTCTCCATACTTAATTAAGCTGGTTCTTGGGCAGTAAATGCTAGGAGATGTTGCTAGGAAGGATATATGCAAAACCTTTTTTTTTTTTAATTTTGCAAGAGTTTGCACCTCCACTGGCATAGCATTTGAGCACCTAGAGTCACTTCTGCTTTACAGTTAGACACTAGAGTAGGACTTTTATAAGACTTAAAGCTAATATTTATAAAGTGCTTTAAGGTTTGCAAACCACTCGGCAAATATTATCTCATTTGATCTATGCAACAACCCTATGAGGAAACTGAGGCAAATGTAGATAAAGTGACTTGCTCAGGGTCACAGAGCTAGTAAGTATTTGAAAATGGATTTGAACTCAGGTCTTCTTGACTCTAGGTCTGGTACTCTATACACTCAACTACCTAAAATGTCTTATGAACTTGGAACCCTTCACTATCTTACTTGCCTTGCTTTGGAGGCTCTCCGGGGTCTTCCAAAGGTAGACATCATAGTCCAGATATTGACCATGTTAGAATGTAGGGAGCAGGACTATCTTTGCCCTAATTCTGAACACTAGGCTTATTTTTTTATTTTTATTTTTTGGCAGGGCAATGAGGGTAAAGTGACTTTCCCAGGGTCACACAGCTTGTAAGTGTCAGGTGTCTGAGGTCAGATTTGAATTCAGGTCCTCCTGAATCCAGGGCTGGTGCTTTATCCACTAGGCCACCTAGCTGCCCCATCTACTAGGCTTATCTTAATGCTGCCCAAGATTGAATTAACTTAAGGCCCAAAGTATGGTGATATCTTTGAGCCTGGATAATAATAAGAGCTAGCATTTACATGGTACTTTAAGGTTTTGCAGAGCTCTTTGCACATATCATCTCATTTAATCCTCACAATAATCCTGTGAGGTAGGTGCTATTATGATCCCCATTTTACAAATGAGGAAATGGAGACTCAAAGGGGTGGGCACATAACTAGTAAATATTTGAGGGTGGATTGGAACTCAGATCTTTCTGACTTCAAGTCCAGTGTTCTCTCCAATTTACCACTTGGCTCCCTTTTCATTGTTCAGTCATATCTAACTCTTTGTGATCTCATTTGGTGTTTTCTTGGTAAAGATACTGGGGTCATTTGACAATTTCTTTTCCAGCTCAATTTACAGATGAGGAAACTGAGGCAGAGTTAAGTGACTTGCTCAAGGTCACACAACCAGTAAGTGTCTGAAGCCAGATTTGAACTCAGGAATATGAGTTTTCCTGATTCCAAGCTAGCATTTGATCCATAGGTGTCACCTCGCTGTCCAACTCCCTCTCTCTTTTTTTTTTTTTTTTAGTGAGGCAATTGGGGTTAAGTGACTTGCCCAGGGTCACACAGCTAGTAAGTGTTAAATGTCTGAGGCCGGATTTGAACTCAGGTACTCCTGACTCCAGGGCCGGTGCTCTATCCACTGCGCCACCTAGCTGCCCCCAACTCCCTCTCTTGAAGTGTCTTTCCAGACAACAGCCAATGAGCCTGGTTGAACATTTACCAAGAATGATCAAGTTGAGAGATGATAAGAGCAATATAGTTGCTTAAGGGTTAGTCTTTATACTCATAAGTGAGAGCTGGAGAAAAAATGATTCTAGAATGAGGGTTCACAAACTTTTTTTGTTTCATGGACTTCTTGGACAGTTTAGTGAAGCCTTTGGAATCCTTCTCAGAACAATATTTTTAAATGATTGAAGAAAATGCTAAATTTCAGTTAGGAGTCATTGAAAGTAAGGATGTAATTTTTGTTCATGGAATCCCTGAAATCTATCTACAGACCCCTTGGGAGTATATAGACCTCAGATGAAGAACTTCCATTCTAGAAGTCTGTGATATAGTAAGTAAATTAAGTAAATGAATTAAAATGGAATTACCATCAAGACCATAATGCCTTGTGTAGCAGGGTGGCACAGTGGGCACAGAGGTTGAAGGATGGAAACCATGCTCTGTTAAATTTTTTTTTTTTTAGTACTTCATGAAGAACCATCTTGGAGTGGGGTACTTCAATTCAATAGATATTTACTAAGCACCTACTATGTGTAAGCCACTAGGGTTATATTGGCAAAACCCCAAACAGGCCCTGATCTCAAGGAGCTTTTCAAAAACATTTCAGTGGTTGGTGCTCTTTTATTGGGGAGCAAGTGAAAAGAAGCTATGTGTAGCTAGCTGGGAATGAGGAACCTAGAAAATAAAAGGTAGTAGCCGCTAGAACCCAGTAAAGGAGTGGTTAGTGGCCGTAGGCACCCAGGTGATGCCAGTTGATGCAGAGCAGAGGTCTGAGGCAGGAGAGCCTCAAGGAAGATAGGAGGCTCTTCCTAGACCCAGGTCCCTGTGTCCTGTCTACTCTTCTGACACAATTTAATTGTAATAACCTTATTCCCATTCTAGTTTTATTCATAGATTTGGATTCGATTTATAACTCTCTAACCTACCCTAAATTCCTATCTTGGAGTCAAAAGTCCTTCCTGTAAGTTAGTCTCATCTTCAGTGTCTTGCCATTAAAAGTAATTGTGGCTTCTTTTATCATAGAGTATTAATTATTATTATTTTTTTTGGGGGGGCAATGAGGGATAAGTGACTTGCCCAAGGTCACAAAGCTAGTAAGTGTCAAGTGTCTGAGGCTGGATTTGAACTCAGGTCCTCCTGAATCCAGGGCCTGTGCTTTATCCATGTATTCATTATTAATGATTATTTTCATCCTCATAATTATTAATAATTTGCATTTACATAGTACTTTAGGATAAAGTATAAAATGCTTTCACATACATTATTTCATTGGATCCTTCCTGACCTCCCTAGCTTCCCTTAAGTTCCAACTAAAGTCCCATTTTTTACTGGAAACCTTCCCTAACCCCTCTAATTCTAGTGCCTTTTGTTAATTATTTCCTGTTTATCCTCTATGTAGTTTTCCTTGCATATATTTGTTTGAGAGTTGTCTTTCCCATTAGATTGTAAGCTCACCGAGGGCAGGGACTGTCTTTTTTTTTTTTTTTTTGGTGAAGCAATTGGGGTTAAGTGAATTGCCTAGGGTCACACAGCCAGTAAGTGCCAAGTGTTTGAGGCCAGATTTGAACTCAGGACCTCCTGAATCCAGGGCCAGTGCTCTATGCACTGCACCACCTAGCTGCCCTGCAGGGACTGTCTTTTGCCTCTTTTTTGTATCCCCAGAGTTTAAAGCACAGTGCTTGGCACGGGGTAGGGCAGTACAGTAGATAGCACAGGTATCTTTCTTTTGGTTGCGCTCTTCCTCATGACCTGTATCAGGTTGAGGGGAGGGAAAATCTCCTCCCTTTACAGACACACGGATGTGTCATATCACTGCCAGGCAGAGAAAGCCACACCCACCTCAAGAAATGCCAACAGCATAAGCATTTGCTATGCTAGCAGATAAAGTCACAGGCTTGAAACAGGAGCCACACCTGCCTTTGCAAGACATGTGGTAAAGGCAGTTGTGAAGGATGCTGGAGTATGGTATATGGTTGTGCTGTGGAAGAGGAGTTTGTATTGATGTAGGTGGGGCACACATTCCTCAGCTGCTGCATCTTTCTTTAAACAGCAGTTTGTCCAGCCTCTCAAAGATATTTTGTAGCTGTGTATTATTGCTGGTGATCCAATATAGATCTTTTTTTTGGGGGGGGGTGTGGCAATGAGGGTTAAGTGACTTGCCCAGGGTCACACAGCTAGTAAGTGTCAAGTGTCTGAATCCGGATTTGAACTCAGGTCTTCCTGAATCCAGGGCCAGTGCTTTATCCACTGCGCCACCTAGCTGCCCCCGATCCAATATAGATCTTGAGCCTGCCTTTTCCATGAAGCAACATTGCTGGATTAAATCAAATATTCAGATAAAAGGATGTGCAAGGTTTATGCCTCCAAGGGAAGTTTCTGCCCATAATTTTCTTTGTTATCTGCTGCTGTCTGAGTTTGTATCCTTTCAAAAGATTTAGTCCTAGGATGGAGTATCCTTTCTGCTCCAAGGGAAAATGGAGAACCCTGCTAGGGAGGTCTATTGGTTTGTCTTTTGCTGTGAACAATGGAACAGGGTGGTTTTAGTTGGTCTTATTGCTCAAGAGGAAGTAAAGAATGAACTATGGGATCAGGTTAGCTAATCAGGATTGTGACAAAAAGTGTGTCCTTAAGGTTCCCCCTGTTGCCACTTTTAATAAACTACACCTGGGGAAGATAACTTCTAGGCAGCTAGTTAGAGAAGTTAAAATTCCCCAAAGGTTTCAACTCCCTTCTGTTTCAATGTTTTCTTTTGTTTCCTGCACACATCTGAAGTCTAACAAGAGGAAAAAAAATCTCCACATCAAGCATTAGGACATGGAGAATAGAAAACTTACCCTCCAACTAGGAGGTAATTTTCTATTTTATCCTTTTTTTTTTTTGTGGGACAAATGAGGGTTAAGTGACTTGCCCAGGGTCACACAACTAGTGTCAAGTGTCTGAGGCTGGATTGGAACTCAGGTCCTCCTGAATCCAGGGCTGGTGCTTTATCCACTGCACCACCTAGCTGCCCGTTTTCTTCTTCTTCTTCTTCTTCTTCTTCTTCTTCTTCTTCTTCTTCTTCTTCTTCTTCTTCTTCTTCTTCTTTTTTTGGTGAGGCAATTGGGGTTAAGTGACTTGCCCAGGTTCACACAGCTGGTAAGTATTAAGTGTCTGAGGCCAGATTTGAACTCAGGTCCTCCTGACTCCAGGGCTGGTGCTCTATCCACTGTGCCACCTAGCTGCCCCCCCTTTTATCCTTAAAGACAAGTAAAAACATCTGTCTCATCAGCTATAAAACTGAGAGTTTGTTGAAGCAAATTTACATAGAATACATTGCTTAGCATCTCCATACTAAAAACTTGGTAACCTACAACTTTTTAAAACTTCATCAGTGAGAGAATTCTTAAAAAGCTTAGCCAGTTTCCTATAGAGCATTTTAAAACAAGAAATTTAAATAAATAAAACCAAATCCAATTTAAGAAGCATTTACTAAGAGCCAACTATGTTCCAGGTGTCATGCTAGTTGTTAGGAACACAATACAAAAATTATACAGTGTCTTCCCTCAAGGAGTTTACATTCTACTGTGAGGAAATACCATGAACAATGATAGGTGAATATAAAACATTCAAAGTAAATACAAAGTCATCTTGGATAAAGGCAATGAATCCTAACAACTATGGATGGGGGAAGAAATCAAAAAAGGACTCATATAGGAGAATTCACTTGCAAAGAATTTTGAAGAGAACCAGGGATTCCAAGAGGTATATGGGAAGAGGAAGAATATTTCTATACAATGGCGATAGCCTGTGAAAAATCCAGGAATGGGCAGGAGGGAGGTTCCTATATACAGGGGACAGTCAAGTAGGTCAATTTGGATGGAAGACAAAATGTGTGAGATGGAGCAATATGAAATCATTCTGAGAAAATGGGCTGGAATAGTGATTTCAGAAGATTGGTGTCGAAGTGTGTCTTCCCATAAGTGGCAGATGAGACATATATTGTCACATATAGACAATGTAGTTTATTTGTTTTGCTTAATTATATTTTGGTACATGGGAAGCTAGGTGACACAATGAATAGAATGCTGGACCTGCAGTTAGCAAGACCTGAGTTCAAATTCAGCCTGAGACACTTACTAGCTGTGTGACCCAGGCAAGTCACTTCACCCCATTTGCCTCAGTTCTCTCATCTGTAAAATGAGCCAGAGAAGGAAATGACAAACCAATTAGTTGAGTTGGATCAATTGGAAGTGGGAGAGACTGTAAAGTAGAAACCAATTAGGAGGAGGTGATGAGGGCTTGGACCAGTAGAGGATGTATAAGTAGAGAGATGGGGATAGATGTGAGATACTATAGCGACAGATCTGACAGGATTTGGCTGTTGATTGGTTATGAGAAGTTGAAAAGATGGTGGAATTAAATATAACTCTGAGGTTGTGAACCTGAATGATTGGAAGGATGATGGTAGCCTTGACAAACAGAATGGTTAGGAAGGGGGAGGGGGAGATTGAAGGGGAAGATTCTGTTTTGGACATGTTTTGTTTGTGATGTCTGTAAGACATCTGGATAGAAATGTCCAATAGGGTATTAGTGAGATGATACTAGAACCCAGGAAAGAGAAGGTCTAAATATGAGATTTCAGAGTCATCTGTTTAAATATGACACTAGACCCCATGGGAGCTGATGAGATTACCTTGAGGGAGAGTGTACAGAAAGAAGAGAAGATGGCACAGGACAGATCCCTGTGGGGTTCACCTGGTTCAAAGGGGGAGGTATTTGGGTAATTATCTGGCAAGGAACATTGAAGAGGAATGATTAGGCAGGTTGGAAGAGAGTGAGAATAGAGCAGTGACCCCTAAACCCTAAGAGGAGAGTAACCAGAAGGAAGGGGACGTCAATAGTGTCAAACTAGGGACAGCTTGGAGGTGCAGTGGATAAAGCACCGGCCCTGGATTCAGGAAGACCTGAGTTCAAATCTGCCCTCAGACACTTAACACTTACTGGCTGTGTGACCCTGGGTGAGTCACTTAACCCCAATTGCCCTGCAAAAAAAAAAAATAGTGTCAAACTACTGAGAGGCCAAGAAGAATGAGGACTGAGAAAAGGGAATTGGATTAAGATTAAGCAACTAATAGATTGTTAGTAAAGTTGGAGAGAGCAGTTTCCCCAGAGAGGCTGAATCAGTAGCCATTATTTATTGCTTTGAGAAGTGAATAGGATGTGAGAAAGTGGAGACTATGACTGTACGTGGCTTTTTCCCCCCTTTTTCTTGACAGTGAAAGGGAGGAGTGATATAGGATGGTAGCTTCATGGGACAGCAGAGTCCATTGACCATTTGAATTTTTGCCAGCGGGGTGGGGGGGTGGGGGGGTTGGTGAGGCAATTGGGGTTAAGTGACTTGCCCAGGGTCACACAGCCAGTAAGTGTTAAGTGTCTGAGGTCGGATTTGAACTCAGGTCCTCCTGAATCCAGGGCTGGTGCTCTATCCACTGAATTTTTTTTAAATGTTGGGGGAAATCGGGCATGTTCATAGTGTTGTTGTTCAGTCATTTCAGTTGTGTCCTACTCTTCTTGACCTCATTTAGGGTTTTCTTGGCAAAGATACTGGAGTAGTTTGCCATTTTCTTCTCCAGCTCATTTTACAGATGAGGAAACTGAGGCCAGCAGGATTAAGGGACTTGCCCAGGGTCCCACAGTTAGTGTCTGAGGTCAGATTTGAACTCAGGAAGATGAGTCTTCCTGACTTAAGGCCCGCATTCTATCCACTGTACCACTGCTCATATGTTGATAGTAGGAAATAAGCTCACAGATGCAGATAACAGGTAGGCAACCAGCAGTTATTAAATAATTACTATTCACCAGGCATTATGCTAAATGTTGGGGATAAAAATACAAACAACCCCCTCAAAAGATAGTCCCTGTCTTTAATGGGCATACCTTCTAATGTAGGAAGGCAATGTATAAAAGGTAGCTGAAAAGATGGGGAGCAAGGAGACGTTACTTGTATGGGGATGTGGTGGTGAAGTCTGGAGATTCAGAAGATCATCTGGGAGGAGAATGAAGCAAAGCTTGTCTGTGTCAGTCCCCAAAATGAAGGCCCCAGAAGGAACTCATCAATGGTAGAAAGAACTCACCAATTGGGAGTAGTAGAGGGATGTTCTAGGGCGAGAAAGCAGATGAGTCATGGCAGTGAAGTCTAGAAAGACAGTTAAACTTATAAACAGAGATTTAAAACAAGAAAGAGAGAGGCAAAAGCTAACCAAGGAAACACCAGGTCTGGGATAAAGGACACATGTAGAGAAGTTAGCTTTGGCAAAGAGAAGGACTACATTTTCTGCCAAGACTAGAACACCTACACCAATGAAATCACTGGTCCAGTCCCCCTCTCTCCCAGGCCAATGCTTTTCAATGTAAATAGGAATAGAGAAGTCAGGAGGCAAGAACAATCCTGGAGTGGGGCTTGAAAAGGGATGAATGGGGCTGCTGGGTGGCGCAGTGGATAAAGCACCAGCCTTGGATTCAGGAGTACCTGAGTTCAAATCTGGCCTCAGACACTTGACACTTACTAGCTGTGCGACCCTGGGCAAGTCACTTAACCCTCATTGCCTCGCCAAAAAAAAGGAAAAAGAAAAAGAAAAGAAAAGGGATGAATGGTAATAGGACAAGGAGTAAAGTATTCTCTTGTAGAAGACATCTTGAAGTTAAAATGGTTAACTGTTGAACCAGGACTTCCAAGGAAGACAAGTGAAGCTCTCTTGTCAATGTAGTTTGAATGAATTTTTAGATAGTACAAAGAGGAAAGTCAGTCTCCCTTATTAGTTCTTTATGTTGCTGGAGGGAAAAGCCCAAGGGGCAAATGGGAGGCTCCTCATCACAGCCTGCTTTGGAGGAGAAGGGGAGAAGTTTACTGTTGGGTTTCTGGTCTAGCCCTGCTTGGAAAGTAGGGGCAGTTGCCAAGACAAGTTATTTCAGCCCTGGACAGAGCTGATGCTTTTAAAGGATATAACTGTCTGACTAAGAGGCAGAGCAAAAGACAGAACAGAAAATAAGACAGGAGCTAGCAGAAAGAGCATACAAATTTATTGAGGGGAATTATAACAAGAGGGGCATTCAGGGAGATTGGGAATGGGCTGGTTTGCTAGTGTCCCAGACCAGGAAAGCCTGTTGGATTTTTGTAGGGTTCTTTATATTGGTATAGCAGGATGAGGTATTGAGGAAAGGGTGTGGGGAGCTTGGTCAGAGTGTGCAGATCAAAGTTTGGGGACAAGGGGAGACCTGGGGAACTGGCAGAATGGTGTCTATTCAACACCCCCTACAGGCAGGAAAAGGGACTTTTGGCTGTTACTGCAGGCCTCTCTTTGGCCTGGTGACTCAGGAGATTTGAGGTTCCATGGCTTCTTCATTTAGTGGGTGGGGAAATCTCTTCAGGCCCTTACAGGCCTGAGGAATGGTGCTGTATTATAAGAGCAGGAGAGACAAGGTGATTGGTGGTTTCTGGGAGGACCAAAAATAGGGTTAGGAAGGGTGGGGCACAGTAGGAGAGATGAACAGAAGGTTATAATAAGGTAGAAGCATTTCAGAAATCTGGGTTGTAGATGTGATGCCCCTAAGATACACTTAGGGGCAATGATGAGATATAGGACAGGATTTTCCCTTCCCTCCAACCTTCAGGTAACAAAGGTGGAGATTATTGGCATTGATGCTAAGGGGACAGTTTTTTTTTTTTTTGAGAGGACATTCAAGATGTATATTGAAGTCCCCAAGTATAAGGTCAGGGTTTGAGATAGGAAGTCTATGAGCCTGGAACTGAACTCCTTGAGAAAGGATAGGACAGACTTAGGGAAGGTAACTGCTACCAGGATTTGGAGATGGTGATATATTTCGATGGAGATGTTTCTGAGTAATGGTAGAAGAAGGGTCTGGAAGTGGCAGTGAAGGGTTAGGAGAAGGTTTACTCGTTTTCTGGGCCTAGTGAATCAGCGGGTAAGAAAGTGGGTACATCCAGTTTTGGAGAGTGTGACCAGGGATGCAGTGTCTTCTGGGTGGGGGAAGCTATTCTTTCATAATTGTCAGTAAATGGAAGGATTATGAGATAAGGAGTTCTAATATGAAGGGTAATTCCTTAACAACAGAGTGGGCTTCCTGATATACAATGAAAAGAGAAGGCAGAGCGAGAGAGTCAGGGCTGAAGTAGATGAAGATGAGGGAGCCGGAATTTTCGAGGCTGCCTTTGATGCTGAATCACTTGGGGCTCAGACAGGAAGAGGAGAGACTTTGTGAACCATAGGTCAGTAGACAGTCACGTTCTTCTGAGTAGCCCAGGGAACGATGCCTCAGGGTCCAGCTAGGACACACATTTTTGAAAAGAAATTTAAACCAGCTTCATGACTAGGATAATTGTACCATTCATAAGATCATATGATTTAGAGCCAGAAGGGACCTTAGAAATCATACAGTTCTGTCATTTCAGATGATGTAAACTGAGGTCCAAAGAGACTTGGCCAAAGTTGCAAAATACCTACAGGGTGCAGAAAACATCGTGCTAGGACCTGGAAGAGATACAATGATTAGATAAGCAATAGTGCCTGTATTCATGGAGCTTACTGTGTAATATCAAACTGTAGCCTGGGAAAAATGAGATTTAATAGCTAATAAAAATGACTTTGAAAGATTAAATGCTATAAAGAACCAAACAATGGAGGCTACAGTGCTACATTGGGAGGTCAGAATAACCTAAGTTCAAATCCTACTTCTAACACCTTGACTACATGATCAAAGGTAAGTCACTTAACCTCATCTCATTGAGCCTCAGTTTCCTTATCTATAAAATGGGGGTTATAATATCTGTTCCACCAATTTCATAGGGTTATTATGAGGCTCAGATGATATAATGTCTGTATAGGGTTTCACAATTTTTAAAGGCAGTTATTATTATCAATAATAAATCCTGTCCAGAAATCCCACTGGGCTAGCTGACCAGTGGATGAATGGACCCCCAAAGTAGCCTCTTATAGGTCATCCTGGAGCATCTCTTCTTGTGTTGATTACAGAGGAACACATGCCAATACAACTCTTCTTTTGCTCACTTATCTTCCTACAGATATTCTTCATGCTATTTCTGTGCAAATCTTCCTTGGTAATGCTGTTTGCTACAGTGTATTCATGCTCTCCACGTGCCTTTCCATTGCTGATATACCCACAATCTTTAAATCTTCAGAAGCTGCCGTTCCATGACTCACCTTCCTAAAGCATCACTGAAAGAATGTTGGTGTTAAAAAAGTGGGCCTTTTTTTTAAATTCTTTTTATTGATATCTTTTGTTTCATATTGTCCTCATTTCCTAGGATAGCATTCCCCTCTCCCACACCCAGAGAACCATCAGTTATAATAAAGAACAAAAAGAAAGAGAACCAAAGTGGTTCAGCAAAAGCAATACATCAGCCAAGATCAGCTTTGTATTCAATGCTTCATATCTTTGATCCTCTCCCTCTGCAAAAGAAGGGAAAGAGGTCTCTCTGATATCTCTTCTTCAAACCAAGCTTGGTTATTTTAATGACCCAGTGTTGACTTTCAGTTTTTTTTTTCTCAATACATTGTTATAATAACTGTATATCTTTCCCCAGCTCTGCTCACTTCCCTTTGCATTGGTTCAAGATGTTTTCCCATGCTTCCATGTATTCTTTTTGGGGGGGAGGCAATTGGGGTTAAGTGACTTGCCCAGGGTCACATAGCCAGTAAGAGTCTGAGGCTGGATTTGAACTCAGGTCCTCCTGACTTCAGGATAGGTGCTCTATCTACTGTGCCATCTAGCTTCATGTTTGTTGTTTCTTATGGGACAGTAACATCCTATTACCTTCATGTACCACAACTGGTATAGCCATTCTCCAAACGAGGGGCATCTACTTTGCTTTCAGGTCTTTCCTACTGCAAAAAGGGCTGCGATAAGGATTTTGGTGTATATTGGACTTTTCTTTCTATCTTTGACTTCCTTGGGCTATATTTTGGGTGGTGGCATCTCTGAGTCCAGAGATACAGAATTTTAGTTACTTTCTTAGAACTACTTAGTATGTTTCATATTCATTCATGCCATCATCCAGTCTGTCAAGATCTTTGTGGGTCTCTGTCTCATTGATTGAGGTATTTGCTTTCCCTCTCACCTTTTCGTCATATACATATATGATAAAAGGAGGAGGGTCAGGTCTCCACATATCTCTTTAGAACTGATATTTGTTGGCAAAACTAAATGCCCATGCACAATTTTCATGTTCTGGCTTGAAATATGACTTCTGGGTGATTTCTAGTGTAGCTCATTTAATCTCTGAAATCCTTGGTTCCCTAGATAGAGGCTAGCTACATCTCCCTATCAAGGTTCTAGGGGCACCCCTGAAGGGTTGGGATGTCTTTCTATTGCTATTGGCTTGAGCTCTCATTTTCCTGTGTTTTTTCCCCCACATCAAATACCAGTTACAGTTAGTATCTCCTGAATATCCTCAGTGAGAGCCAGTGACTAGCACCTCAACATAATTTAACCAATTAAACATCAACTAGCTTTGACAAAAGGTATTTAATGAAAAGATATAGCAGAAGTCAAGTTACACAGTCTGTATTGAGTGATTGGCCAATGAGAGATCAATTCTTATGAGTGTGCACAGTGTGCTCTGCCTGAAGGCAAAGTCCACATGGATTTTGGAGAGTATGACTGTTTCCTATTGACTTGCTGTATGGTGAAGAAAGGGCTGTTTGATTGTTTGATGAGACAAGACTGTGTGTGCATACTAATGGACAAATCAACCTCTTTTTCTTGGCAGTGATTGAGGCAAGGACTGCTGAAAACCTTGTTGTGAGGACAGAGAATGTTGTGAGCACCAGAGGCTGTGGGCATGATTTCATGCTGCCGGCTGTCTATCTCCCTACCTGGGCCAACATTGGGCATTTCTTTTCCTCTTGCTGTTTATTTTTCTTGATTTAAGGTGAATGTGCTTTGGAAATTGAACATACAGGGCTATGGCCTTGTGTAATCTCAATAGGCCCAGGATTCCATATGAAATATTTCTGGTTGTTGAGCCCATTGAGAAACTCCCTGTGGGATTCAGAGTGGTCAGTTGGGATGCTGGTTTCTGTAATTAAGAGAGAATTTTCATCCATTACATCCATTCCACATTTGGAAGTGAACTATGGGGGGGGGTGGCGGAAGTGATTACATTGTAGCAACCACTAACTTTAACTTATTCTCCCAAGGACCAAAGTGTTTAGAATATTAACTTTGTGAAAGTTAATTTATGCTAATTGGTTAACTCATACTGGGTTGCTAATCATTGGGTGAAACATTGATATGAGGGATACTAACTATAGCTGGTAATTGATATATCAGAGAGAACACACCAGAATGGGACTTTGAGCCGATAGCATTACAAAGATACCCCATTTCCTCTCAGTGGCATTCCTAGAACTCTAAGGGGGACATATAGATAGCCTTGCTTTGGGGTAGCCATCACCAGTGTGAGTGTGATTTGGGACAGGGTCCCCCCCCCCCTCCATAGTCTATATGGGTTATTCTCCTTAAAGAGAGATACATTCTCACCTATACCACCTTGGTCCCTGAAGTAAATGGGCTTAATCTTAAAGCAGTTTCTACAAAGTATTCATCCCATCAAGTTCACTGCAGAATATAGCATACAGTAGGACATGGTATCTCAGAGTCAATCAATCCATTGTTGGGCTGGGTCAGGCAGGTCACTCCTCAAGGCTGTGCTGATGCTTCACTCACTTTGGCTGGTCAGCCTCTCTGTCCTGTTGCTCTTTCCACCTTTCAACAAGTCCACCTAAGATCAAGACAGAAGAGACACAACAGAGACAGGAAGCAGGCATCATGTAGTTATGGCTTCAATGACATTTCCAGGTGAGAGAAGGTTAGAGGCTCCTCCCTCACTCAAAGGCCCATAGCTGTTTGTCCTTCCTGCTGCCTATCAAGGAAGGAAAGAAACTGAGTTGGCTCTGTGGGAGCCTTTTGCATGCAAGCCCAGCAGCCAGTTGAAAATCCATTTTTCACTTCACAATAAATGGACAGGAAATAGCCAAAACATAATTCTGCCTGTTCTGAGAGCAAGATGCTTCATTACGCATGCCACCAAACAACCCAGGGCTGAACCCTCATTGGCCAGTTCCCTTTAACATCAGAGACTTAAGGCTCAACATGTCACGATTCATTCTGAGAAATACAACATCCTGGTAAATGTATTCATAAAGATACATGTATACATATGCAATTAATACAATCCATACATATGCAAATTCATATAAGATGCAATGCAAATGTATTTTTTAGAAATAATACCTTTAGCATGTTATTTTCAGCACTTGTTTTCTAAATCTCTACCTTACTCTCATTCTCTCTCTTTTCCTTCTCTTGTCCTCTTCCCTTCTTTCTTGCCTTAGTGAGTAGCCATTATACCATTAAGCAGGGAAAGCAGGTTTCTTGGGAAAAAATAATGCAGAAACTTTTGGCAGGAAAGAACATCTTCCTTTGGACGATAATCCTCACACTTGTTAAGAGATCATTTATGTGGGGCTGGGGACAATTGCTGACCTTTCCCTAAATGATCAAGGTCCTGCTTGAATTCTGTGTTCAACCCTTCCTTAATGTGTCATTCCAAATCAGGGTGCCTTGAGGCACCTAAGAAACTACTACAAGGGAAAGGAATTAACAGTAGCTGCTAGTTTCCTGTCAGAGAGCCAAATGAGCAAGACTGAACCTAACAGGCATTTCCCAGGGAAGATGAACCCAACTAAACTGCTTGGGACCAGCTTTCAAAGTCAAATTCTTCCTTCTTTTTTTTTTGGTTTCAGCTCTGCATCTGCCTGGATGCCGGCCAAGGGTCTGTGAATGCTAAGGAGGTGTTGGTATGCTAGGGTGAGGCTCACTGCTATAGCAACAGGCTGGGTTCCCTGAGAAGTGAGCTCAGCAGGAGAAAACATAGCTCCACCTGACCCTAGCATCAGGGCTGAGAAAAAGAAAAGGTGAACATTCCATCTCCTTGTACAGTGTTATTGCTGCTATGCAACAGCCCTCGTGGGTCAGACTGAGGAGGGTAAGAAGAAGTCCAGAGTTGGCTTCTCCATCAGGGAACCGTAGCTTAGATGTTCTCCCTCTTCTGCTGAGCAGGTGCCTTGGATTTTAGTAACATAGTCATTACACAACCCATTATCTTGTTTAGCTTAATTCAGTTTAGTTCAATTTGATGAGTGTTTATTGAGAATCTATTAAGAGTTATGAGGCTAGGGGCAGCTAGGTGGCGCAGTGGGTGGAGCACTGGCTCTGGAGTCAGGAGTACCTGAGTTCAAATCCCACCTCAGACACATAACACTTACTAGCTGTGTGACCCTGGGCAAATCACTTAACCCCAATTGCCTCACTAAAAAAACAACAACAACAACAACAAGAGTTATGAGGCTACAAGGCCTAGTTTACAGATGACTGAACCTGGAATCAGGAAGACCTGGGATCAAGTCCTCTTGTTGACACATACCACCTCTGTGACTTGACTCTGTGAAGTCATTTAAACTCTCTATCCCAGACAATTCTTTGGGTATTTAAGTTACAGAACAGGTGATGATTCATATTGGTAGAGGGATTTTCCTTATAAGGTGTTTGCTACATCAATCAAATCATAGTTCTGGACTCTCTTCTCTTATTTTCTCTCTCTCTCTCTCTCTCTCTCTCTCTCTCTCTCTCTCTCTCTCTCTCTCTCTCTCTTTCTCTTTCCTCTCCTTTGCTTTCTCTCTTCTCTCATTCTTTTTCCATCTCACAACTTCCTCTCTGCCTTCTTTCTTCTCTCATGCTCTGCTCTCTCTCTGTCTCTTTTCTCATTATCTTTCTCCCTTCTCTTTATGCATGTATATGTATATATGTATATATATGTATGTATGTATGTGTGTGTGTATATATATATATATATATATATATAAAATGCACAACTAAAAATCAGAGACATCACCTTGCCTAAGTGGGTCCATATAGTCAAAGCTATGGTTTTTCCAGTACCAATGAACTGTGGGAGTTGGACAAGAAGGAAAACTGAGCATGGCAAAATAAATACTTTTAAACTGTGTTTCTGGAGAAGATGTTTGAGAGTCCCTTGGACAGCAAGGAGGTCAAATCAGTCAATACTTAAAGAAATTAATTCAGGCTGTTCACTGGAAGGTCAAATACTGAAGCTGAGGCTTAAATGCTTTGGTTGCATAATGAGAAGACAGGGATCATTGGAAAAGGTCCTGATGTTGGGATAGACTGAAGGCAAAAAGAAAAAGAGACAGCAGAGGATGAGATGGATATAGTGTCATGGAAACAATGAACATGAGCTTAGACAGACTTTGAGAGATAGTGGACGATAGAAGGGCCTGGCAAGCTATGAGCCCATTGAGTCAGAAAGAGTCAGACACAACCAAACAACTGAATAACAACAACAATAACAACAATGACAAACAACAACAATATATACATTCTAGCATATAAAAACATATATCAATGTATATGTATATATATGTGTATATATATATACACACATGTACACACACATACATACACACACACTAGCACTTGTGGAAGCTCAAGATGTGCTTCCCCATTTCCTATGCACATTACACAACGAGATAAGAAAGTATATATCTATATCTATATCTATATATCTTTTCCCCCTTGTCTTGGGGGTTCTATTTGAATGCTGGAGTGAGACTACAAGTCCCCTAGGCTTCCCACTTGGGGCACACATGGGATGTGACATTTGGTGTGGTTGTCAGGAGAGAACTGGGTTCTAATCTTACCTCTGCTGCTAATTACTTGTGTAATCTTTGGGCAATATATGTAATTTCTCTTGGCTTCAGTTTCCTGATGGGTAGGATCAAGGGATTGAACTGGTTTAAAGGCTCCATATGGTTCTAAAATTCTATGGTTTTGTGGCCTGTGGTGCAACTGAATCTAGGTAGTCAGTCAATCAATGAGCATTTACTAAATGCTTACTATGTACTGGGAGCTGTACTAAATTTTGGAGATACAAAGGCAAAACCAGTTCATACCCTTAAGGCTTCTAGCAAGCTTGACTGTATCAAAATGCTTTTTGGCCATCTATTTTATGTCTTTCCCCTGCCTATCCTCTGGATCACCTGTTCAGAGTCGAGACTCTAATTTGCCTGTGTTTCTCACTCTGGACAGTACATCCTCTAACCCAAGCTGTTTTGTAGTTTGAATATGGAAAAAGGTCACAGGTTATACGGGGTCTGAGTTATAAGCAAATGGCTATTCTACAAGTATTGAGCAAGGGGGAAACTCTGCTTTCTACTTGGATTCCCAGCCACATGGACTTCATTTTTCTGTCTGCAAGGCATCCCCCTCAGTGTTCCTGGCAGCCAGTCTATTTAAAAGTCCTGCTTCTGTATGAAAAAGTGAAAAGCTGCTTGAAAAAAGTGGAGCCATTTGCTGTTATATGATGCCTGGAAAGCACCCTGTGTCTCCTCCCCCACCCCCACATAGTCATCCCAGCTCCATCAATCATCTACTGCTTGGTCTGAGCAATTTTTCAAGTTGCAAGAGAAAAAACTAGCAATAGTTAGGGAGGTTCTGGGTCAAACTCCACTATCCACCTGGGGGCAGGGGACTGTATCTGATTATTTTTACTTTTGGCCTTATCTACCATCCTGATAGCAGTGTGGCTATAATTGATCCAGAAGGTGACTTGAGTATCTAAATTGTTGTAAAACCTGTTACAAAGGAAGAGCAAAGAAGCTTTTGACCAGGAAGTACAGGGTGACATTCTTGGAACTAAAGAGTTGCATCTTTCCCCACCCTCATTTGTACCTCTCTCACCTTACCTTGAAACTCTATCATCAAGGTAACTGTGATTCATTCTGGGAGGTCCCTAGAAGGGTCTGCTGTGAGGGATAGGGGAGTGAAAATACTGTGAATTATATGAATGCTGAAGGTAGGACATTGGTGGAGATAGTTAAGCATTTCCTATTGCTTCAGTTTGGTGACTGCAAAGGAGCCTGGATAGGCACACTCTGTGGCTTGCATGGTCCTACATATATTATGTGTCTGAAAAATAAGAATGGAACAAGAGGAAATCAAATGAAACAGGAAGAGACTTGGATTCAAAAGAATCATTAAACAAAACCCATATTATACTATATGTGTCACTCAGGGAGGTGGAGTGAATCCAATATTTGCTTTCTTAGTTGCTGGATAGCTCATTGGATAGAACACAGGGCCTGGAGATAGGAAGACTTTAAATCCATCCTCAGACACTTACTAATGGTATGACCCTGAGTAAGTCACTTAACCCTATTTCCTTCCATTTTTCTGTCTGTAAAATGAGCTGAAGAAGGAAATGGCAAACCATTCCAGTATCTTTGCCAAGAAAACCCCAAATGGGGTCACAAAGAGTCAGACACGGGGGCAGTTAGGTGGCACAGTGGATAGAGCACTGGCCCTGGATTCAGGAGGACGAGAGTTCAAATCTGACCTCAGACACTTGATACTTACTAGCTGTGTGACCTTGGGCAAGTCACTTAACCCTCATTGCCCCAACCAAAATAAAAAAAAGAGTCATACATGACTGAACAACAATATTAATAGTTACCTTAATAGCTAGGGACTCGATTACCAGAAGCTCTTCAAAACACAGCCTCTATCCTACTGAAGGATTTAGCCTTTCACAACCTGTCCCCAACCTACCTCCTTACAAATCACATCATGTCTTAGACTCTACAATCTAACTAAACAAGTCTTCTTGCTGTTCCTCACACCCAGTGCTACATTTCCATAGCTTCACGCTGGCTGGCCATGTGCTATGCCTAGAATGTTCTCCCTCCTCACCTCAAACTCTTAGAACCCCTTCATTTCTTCCACCAAAAAAAAAATATATACACACACACACACACACACACATACATATATTTTGGGGGGGGCAGGGCAATGAAGGTTAAGTGACTTGCCCAGGGTCACACAACTAGTAAGTGTCAAGTGTCTGAGGCTGGATTTGAACTCAGGTCCTCCTGAATCCAGGGCCAGTGCTTTATCCACTGTGCCACCTAGCTGCCCCAAATTATATCTTTTTTTTTTAATTTAACAGATTTTAATGAATAGCCATTAAGTATGTAAGAGAGGTACGAAAATTCTTCAAGACTCAAAAATCCAAGCTGGGAGTTACTGAGTATTGGACTTGAAGGTAGAAGTACTATCTTCTACTTGAAGACTTTTCTAATCTCCCCCGTCCCTGCTCTGCCCCTGGCTGCTAGTGTCTTCCCACTCTAAACTAATATTTCTATTTTACTCACACACAGGTGTCTGCATACATGTACAAATACATGCATGTATTTGCATGCATGTATACATACACACACACACACACACATGCTGTCTCCCGTCTCCCTTAATGCAGGCTTCTTGAGAGCAGAGATTTTTTTTTTCTTTCATATTCCTACCACCCAGCACAGTACCTGGCACGTAATAGGAATCTGATAAAATGCTTAGACTTATTGATTCCTAGTCTTCTCCACTATAAGATTTCCTGTGCCTGTAAATACTTATGACAAAATTTGAAGTTTCCTGAGGATAAGAACTGTATTATCCTTCAGCACTGGTGCCTTAAGCAAAGTTGGTACTCATTAATTGTTTGGTATTGACGATAAATCAAAATTCTGGGATCAAGCGTTCTAAATTCAGTTTGTTGTTGTTGTTGTTTAGTTGTTTTCAGTCACGTCTGACTCTTCCTGACCCCATTTGGAGTTTTCTTGGCAAAGATATTGGGGCAGTTTGCTATTTTCTTCTCTAGCTCGTTTTACAGATGAGGAAACTGAGGCAAACAGGGTGAAATGACTTTCCCAGGGTCACACAGGTAGTGTCTGAGGCTAGATTTGAACCCAGGGAAATGAGTCTTTTTGACTTAAGGTCCGGTACTCTATCCACTTTACCACCTTGCTACAGTCACAGGCTTCAAATTTTTTTTGAAGAGGAATCTTTATCAGGCCAACACACCTTCATTGTGCAAAGGAAACTTCATTTTTAGAGCCACAAGCTGTGTAAGGGCTGCTTGGGTGGTAGTTGAACCTCCCAGTTTTTAGGTGTTCTCTTGGGTCATTATTTTCTAACTAGTGTAGGTGAAATAAGTGAAGGGGAAGCCATGATAGTTATGTTAAGTGAAGAGAGGAAGATGGGTTTTGTATGTGTGCCTATAAAAATAAAAGGGGCTGTGGATGTGTATTGGGGATGGACATATAGTGGTGAGAGGAGTAGCTGGTTGATCTGGATGAGGTAGGGAGAGGGTTTTCACTTTCCAGGACATCTCAGAAAGTACATGGGTTCTCCCCCAGATGGACACAGATTGGGAAGTCCTGCGCCTGACTAATCATACTAGAGAGGAGGGTGGAGACGGGGATCAGGGAAATGCTTTTGCTCTCTGTCATGTCTTCCTTTCCTCTGCCCCTCCATCTCCATCCTATCCCTAAATCCCCAGTTACTAAGTCAGGCGTGCAGAGGGTGGTTGCAGATGGAATGGAGTTGGATTTTCCTCAGAGCAGCCTGCTTCAGGCTCTGATGTGCCTCCCACAAAGTGGTCACAAGCTTTTCCAGCAGCTGTTCATGTTAGTTGTGGTGTAAGGAGACTGGAAATATTTCCACGGACAATAAATCTCTCTAGCCAATGTGGTATATTAATAGCTCTCCAGCTTGTCACATATTTACTATGTCTGACAATGACAACATCTCACTTTTTTTTTTTTTGAGAGAGAAAAAGAGGAAATGGGTTCTAATATCTCCTTTGCCCCCATGTGGCCCATCGCCACCCCCCCACCCATTTCCCATAGCTCTGTGCAGTTTTCCATTTTAACCCTTTGTGGATTGGGAAAGGGATTCCTGAGTGTACTGTTTTCAGTCAAATTGCCCATTCCATACTTTCTGACCCGGAGAGCCTCTATTTATTCTAGGATGCCCAAGGAGTAGAACTCTCTTGCTAAACCTGTCCCTTTATTCTTGTCTTTGCATCTTAATTGAAGAAATTTTATGTTATGGATAACAGTGTAGCTCATAAGTGAGCACTATATTCTTTAATGATTTGATTTCTGTTGAATTGAAATTGAAAATTGCATTTCATGAGTCTCCTTATTCCCTTTTCTCCTGCTTTGATCCCTCCATGACAACAGCTTCCAATCTAAATGAACCAAAATGTTAATTTTTCTTTCCTTCTCTCCCATTCCTACCTTACTCTGCCTCATAAAGGGACAAGTGGTGAGTGCTAGGGGAGGACCAGGAGGAGGTGTAAGAAGAGGCTCAACTAATGATTTCCTGGTACTTAAGTCCTATAGTAACACATACTAGAAACGTGTGATTCCCCAGAGTTAGACAGTAAGGTCCAAGATTAAACTGAAATACTATCTCTTTCTTTGTAGGTGGTATAGGCTCCTGATGGGCAACTAGGTGGTGCATTGCATAGAGTACTGGGCCTGGAGTCAGGAAGACCTGAATTCAAATCTGTTGTTTGTTGTTTGTTTTTGGGTTTTTTGGTGGGGCAATTGGGGTTAAGTGACTTGCCCAGGTTCACACAGCTAGTAAGTGTTAAGTGTCTGAGGCCAGATTTGAACTCAGGTCCTCTTGACTCCAGGGCCTGTGCTGTATCCACTGTGCCACCTAGCTGCCCTCTGAATTAAAATCTGTCCTCAGACACATACTAGCTGTGTGACCCTGGGCAAGTCACTTAACCCTGTTTGCCTCAGTTTCCTCATCTGTAAAATGAGCTGGAGAAGGAAAATGGCAAACCGCTCTAATAAGTTTGTCAAGAAAACCCCAAATGGGGTCCTGAAGAGTTGGAAATAACAACAATAATGAGCTCCAAAAGAGTGGCAACACAAAAAGTCATTGATTAAAAGTGGAAAATCCTACTGGGTTTAAGTTGGTCTAGGGGTGAGGATGAATCTTTATGCCAGCAGGTTCCACAAAAAGAATTTCATGCCTGGAGGTGTACAAAAGTTTAGGCTTTATGTTCAGGAGCACAGACTGTCTTCTTCTTTCATAGCACTGACTCATCCATGATTCCCATAGGCTAGCAGTCACCTTGGAACACCGCCCTGGCTTGGTGGTCCGATGGCCACAGGAATTCCCTTCCCTCAACTTTCTCCTTGGCTTGATGCTGTCTCCCTCCTCCCCTTTCCTGGTTCTTTATTCCTCCAGGATGATGTGAGGCAGGACCTGTGGGCGAATTGAGGGGAAAAGCAGGACAGCTTCTCCAGGAGGCTCCTCTCTTTCCTCCAGCAGTGCTGTTGCAGAAGCATCTTTTAGCATCCCCCCTACGGTCCATTTCATTGCATTTCTCTTACCCCTTCAGCCCCCAAGTTCCCCTCACTACCTGAGATGGAATGTTCAGTGCAGACTGAGTCTAGTCTGCTTTTACTTTGAAATGTAGATGACTTTTCTACCCTTTGTATATGCTGAAGCCCACTACTACCTCTGTGAGACTTTCCCGGTAATGAAAAAGGAAAGGGGGTGGGTTAAGTATAGAAGTGAGGCTTTCAAAATCTTGTTTCTTATTGTTGGTGGAAGAAATTTTCCAAAGGGCTACGTGCTTACTTTAGGGACAGGAGATTAGGAGAGAAAAAACTCTGAATTCTATTATACAATAGAGTTGGGAGGTAACAGGTGGTAAGTAATGAAAATGGGGACCAGCAGTCCAGTCCTTAGGGACCATGGAAGAAAGAGAAAGTGGGTCATTCTGAGAAGTGTATCTAGAGATTGTAAAGGTAGGATATGATCTCCCCATATTTCTGAAGAGATTTTATCAAAAGGACCATTGAAGTAGAAGGGAAGATAGGGAAACATTGTACAAACACCATACAACGTGTGGAAAGCCTGGTGAAGATGATATAGGGGAGGATCAAAGGAGAAAGAAACAGGTGATTGGGAGAGTGTAGGACAGTAGAAAGAGGACTAAATTAGTTGACTGGAGTTCAGGTCTCCATACTACTCCTCGCTGCCTGGGTAGCTTTGGGCAAGTCACCCACTCTGTAGCTCTGTGTCATCCATAAGATGATGAGACTAGAGGATCTCCAAGGATCCTTCTAGTCCTTTTATGTTGTTTTTTGTTTTTTGTTTTTTGGCTGGGCAATTGGGGTTAAGTGACTTGCCCAGGGTCACACAGCTAGTAAGTGTTAAGTGTCTGAGGCCGGATTTGAACTCAGGTCCTCCTGAATCCAGGGCTGGTGCTCTATCCACTGTGCCACCTAGCTGCCCTCCTTCTAGTCCTTTTAAAAAAATTTAATTTAATTCAAAATGTTTTCCCAATTACATGTAAAGATATTTTTTGAGTTCCAAATTTTTCTCCCACCTCCCTTCCCTCCCCCCTCCCAAGGCCAGCAAGCAATCTGATATAGGTTACACATTACAATCATGTTAAACATATTTCCACATTAGTCATACTGTAAGAGAAGGATCAGAACAAAAAAAAAAATGCAAGAAAGAATAAACAAGAACAAGAACAAAAAAACAACAGCAAAAGTGAAAATAGTATGCTTCAATCTGCATTCAGATTCTGTAATTTGTTTTCTGGATATTGAGAGCATTTTCTACCATGAGTCTTTTGGCATTGTCTTGGATCATTGTATTGCTGAGAAGTGCTAAGTCTATCACAGCTGATCATCACACAAAGTTGCTGTTACTATGTGCAATGTTTTCCTGGTTCTGCTCACTTCACTCAGCATCAGTTCATGTAAGTCTTTCCAGGTTTTTCTGAAATCTGCCTTCTCATCGGTTCTTACAGCACAATAGTATTCCATTACATTCACATACCACAACTTGTTCAGCTATTCCCCAATTGATGGGCATCCCCTCAATTTCCAATTCTTTGCCACCACAAAAAGAGCTGCTAGAAATATTTTTGTACATGTAGGGATCCTTTTAGTTCTAAATCAGTGATCCTGTAATGTTTTGGTGAAAGTTGGTGTAATCATCTAGGGGGATGGAGAAATTGACTGAAGATGGTACCTTCCTACTCTCCCAGAGTCTTTTGTCCTAGACCCCCCACCTGTCTCCACTTATCCTTTCTTCTCTTCACCAACCTCCCTTTCTAGCCTCTGCCTTACGCTATGGATTTTTCGCTATCACAAGTGGCCTGCAGCTGAGGGAGCCCCTACTTCCACTTCCTGACAGGTGGAGAGAGTGAGATAAAGGGGAGTTCCCTTTGCTACTATGGGGGTTGAGGGAAATGTGTTCTTGGGGGCCTGGGTTAGAACTCCTGGGTGTATTTTCCAATAGATATTTTGCTATACATACTAGTTATGTTTCTATGTACAGTACTATGACTCATTAAAGAGGCTTTTGTGGGCTGGCCTGGTTCTATAAGAAAACACATTTAGATTTCAGATAAAATCTAAGCTGGGCATAGTATGTATTCATTTTTTCCCTCTACTCTTATAGTGGTGTGTTTACATTAGCTTACCTGTTCACTTATTTTTTTAGTAGAAAGACCCAAAATAGATTTTTTCCTTTATTTTGCAAGAAGCTTTGATATAACCAATCCTTTTATGTAATGCTCCTGTTGTTCCTTCTTTCAATACCTCAAAGGTTTGTGATTTTGTGTATGTGGGAACCTTCTCCACTGGTGCAGACTAAAACCCTTCCACAGCTTAAAAATGGTCTTCAAGAACACACATGACTTAAACTTTCATCATCCCCCTACTACCAGCCTGGTGATGAATCTCTCTAAACAGTTCATTCCTGGGCCTGTGCTCAAAGCCTCCTTGGTGGGATGTACCATACTTGTCCTTTGATGTTATAGGCTGCAAGAATTCAGGCTTCAGTGGGGGACTGTAGACTCTCTCCTATTGTTATAGACACATCATCAAAAGGAGTAGTGGGTGGGAATTACAGAATGGCAGGTGTGGACTCAGTTTCAGGAAGAAAACACCTAACAATTAGGATGATCAAATGGAAGAATGGGCTGCTTTGTGTGGTAGTGGGTTCTCTCTAACTGGATGTTTTCGAGATGAGACTGGATGACCACTTGGAGATGGTGTAGAAATGATGTGTGTTTAGGCATGAGTCAGGGAAAATTAACTTTGAGATCATTTCCACAGGATCCAAGATCCAGAACTGGAATGGACCTCAGAGGTCATCTGGCTCTCTGCACCGCCCCCCCCCCCCATTTTACAGATAGGGAAGCTGAAGCTCAGCGAGGTTAAATGACTTACCTAAGATCATACAGGGAGTCAACAGCAGAACTGCAATTCAAATCCAGGTTCTTTGACTCCAGAACCAAGACTCTTTCCACTGAGTCATGCTGCACCCCTCTCCCCAACCTTCTCACACTTCCCCCCCCCACCTCAGCTATGATTCTTGGATTGTTTTGTACTCCCAGAGTTCATTTAGGGCTGGGTCATTTTCCTGATCCCAGTCAAGATGCCCAGACTGGTATATACGTGTGATGGTTAAGAGAATTCTAAGGAGGGGTCAACTAAGTGGTGCAGTAGATAGAGCACAGGCCCTGGAGTCAGTAGGACCTGAGTTCAAATCTGACCTCAGACACTTGACACTTACTAGCTGTTGTGACTTTGGGCAAGTCACTTAACCCCAATTGCCTCACCAAGACAAACAAACAAACAAAAAAACAGCTGGAAAAGAGAATTCTAAGGAAAAGGAACAAGGTACTTAGAATGAGATGTGGTATGTCAGTCTGGAAAAACAGAAGAAGTAAAAGGAGGTTTAGAGCTGAGTGTAGCTTGGAAAGGCCAAGATGAAAACCAAGGCACCAATTATCTTGGTGAAGGATGAGATCATGTCTTCAAGTCTAGGAGAATAGGCCTGGAATAAATGGATGGCTGTGGCATTCTTAGGGATCTTATAAATATCCTATAAATATAAATTATTTGAAATGAGAATATGTATTTGAGGAGGTTATGGAAAGGGTGATAAAGCCACCTGGGGTATTCTCCCACAGAAGATGCTCTGCAGTCACTATTGACCATTCTTTGATCCCCATCATCCAAGGGAGTGGGGGAGGGGTCCTCCTTCAGGCTAAAGCACCGGCATCACAATTTAGCACATGCCTGGTCAGTGGTTGAGAGAACAAAGCTACTTTATTACTGTAGGAAGATATATTGGGTACAAACTATCATTGTGGTTGTTATCATTCAGTTATTTCAGTGGTGTCTGACTCTTCGTGACCCCATTTGGGGTTTTCTTGGCAGAGATCCTGGAGGGGTTTGCCATTTCCTTCTGTAGCTCATTTTACAGATGAGGAAACTGAGGCAAACTGGGTTAGGTGACTTGCCCAGGGTCACACAGCCAGTAAATATCTGATGCTGGATTTGAACTCAGGAAGATGAGTCTTTTAGAATCTAGGCCTAGCACTTTATCCACTGTTTCACCTAGCTACCCTGCTAGACCGCTAATGATTTATAGGTATAAAGCCTACTGCTATCTTGACTGGTGTAAATTTGACTCATCATAAATCAGGTTCTTAATAATTTCAGCAAAAAAAGACTGAGGAGTGTAGAGATTAAGAGATGCCCTCTGCCCTGAGAGAGTGTGGCATAGTGCATAGAACTCTGGCTTTAGAGTCAGAGGACCTGGGTTTGAATCTAAAAACTACTCTTTTCTAACTGTGTGACCTTGAAACATCACTTCATTGCTGTAGGCCTCAGTTTCCTCATCTGTAAAATGAAGGGAGTAGACTAGAAAGTCCTTTCCAGTTCTTGATCCTATAATATTATGAGAAATAAACTGTGAATCCAAATGATTACTATAGTTGATTGTACTTCCTGGATTTGGGCTTTTAAGTTTATGCTTGTATATTTCGGCTACTTAAACTATATTTATTGTCTTATTTACTGGTTTCAAATGTGTCAATGAATTATCTCTTCAGATTAGTTATACATTTATCCATCATGAAAAGATATTATTTCACTTAAAAGTTAGAAAATAAAAAAAAATAAGACAAATTTGATTGCTAAAGATTTCAAACAATCGCCTATAAACCATTCTTGAGTTATATGTTTTTAGTTACAGTTTATTTTGGAAAACCATTCATTATATTATCCTTATCAAAATGAATGACATAGAAAAACATAGTAGATATTATGATACTTCTAACTTTCACACAAACACTGACTTGGAGTTCATAAACTTTAAGCAGCACAGTGACATAGTTGCACATGTCATGAGACTGGGTTGACTGATGAGGGTGGTGGCAAATCACTCCTGTGTTGAGGGACAACATGTACGAACCCAACTCAAATTGATTTTATCTATTCTGAGTTAAATTCTTACTATGATGCATTCACTGATTGTTGGAAAAAATTTTTGTGTTAGTCTTTCTTTAATTTGAACTTTGTCTTTATTGAAAAAGGTTTATGTATTTATGTAGCAATTCTACTTGAAACTATCTAATAGTTTTGGTCATTTTTTCATGTTTCTTGGAGATCTCCCTTCTCTCCTCCCCCTTCCCCTAACCCCAGTCCAGGAGCCATTTTGTAAAAAAAGGGATTGGCTTTGTTCTGCTGACCCCAAAAGGCAGAACTAGGATCAATTAGTGGAAATTGCATGAGTTAGGTAAGAAGCATTTTATTAAATACTTATTATATGTCATTGCTACATTAAGTGCTGAGCATACAAAAAAGGGGGAAAAAAACCCCATGATTCCTGCCCTGAAGAGTTCACATTCTAATGGTGGGGACAACATGGAAAACACCGTACATACAAGAGATGTAAAATGTAAATTGTTGCTCAGTCATGGCTGACTCTTCCTGACCCCATATGGGGTTTTCTTGGCAAAGATACTGTGGAGTATCTTTTCCTTCTCCAGTGGATTAGGCAAACAGAAGTTAATTGACTTGCTCAGGATCACACAGCTAGTGAGTGTCTGAGGCCAATTTGAAATCAGCTCTTCCTTACTCCTGGCCCAGTGAGCCACCTAGCTCTGCCTCCAAAATGTAAATGGATGTTAATTTTAGAGGGAAGGCACTAACAATAGGAGGGGAGGAATTATGTAGGGAGAGGGGGAGAGAGAGAAAGGGCTGCCTACAGAAGATAGGATTTGAACTGAGTCTAGAAGAAAGCCAGAGGTGAGGAAGGAGAGAACACTGGGCCTGGATGATTGTCAGTGAAGATGCTCAATAAGAGGTTGCAGCATTATATTTCAGGAACAGCAAGAGAGCCAGTGTTGCTGGACTGTGGACTATATGAAGGCGAGTAAATGATGAGACCAGGGAGGTAGGAAGGGGACAGGTTATGAAGGTCCTTAAAAGTCAAATAAAGGAGTCTATATTTGATCCTGGATGATAATAGGGAGCCGCAGGGGTTTATTGAGTATGGAGGTGACACCATCAGCCTTGTGTGTTAGGCAGATCACTTTGGAAACTGAGTAGAAGGTGGGCTGGGGTGAGGAGGGGAGACTTGGATCAAGGAGAACAACTGGACGCTTACTGCAACAGTCTAGTTTGAGATGATAATGGTCTACACCAGGGTGGTGGGAGAAGGAAACAGCCACAAGTGATATTGTGAAAGTAGAATTGGCACAGTGGATAGAGCACCGGCCCTGGAGTCAGGAGGACCTGAGTTCAAATCCAGCCTCAGACACTTAACACTTACTAGCTGTGTGACCCTGGGCAAGTCACTTAACCCCAATTGCCTCACTAAAAAAAAAAAAAAAGTAGAATCAACAAGATTTGGGGACGTAAGGTGAAGGAAAGTGAGGAGTAAACGATGCCGAAATTTCAAGCCTTTGTGACTGGGAGGATGGTGGTATCTTTGATGGAGTTTCATTCTGAATTTGTTGAGTTCGAGATGTCAACAAGACAGGACCTATGTGCTCCAAGGCGCTGGTATATGAGGAAACACTATGGTAACATCTAGTGCTGTTTCAGCAGCAGGAGATATCTTCTCTTCCATCCTCCCTGCTTCCCCCTCCCCCTCCCCCCCATTAGATGTTCAGATTTGCTTCAGAAGAACGGGAAGGAGAAAACAAAATGGAGGGACAGGGAATATTCAGAATCACGACAAGTTGCCTCTATTTGGCTTCAGGAAATTTCATCAGTCACTGGGGCTTGGACTACTGAGACCAAATGGAGTGTGAATGAAGACAAGCAGACTGGGATGTGGAAGCTTGGCCCAAATATGCAGGAAGTCAGACTATTGTGCAGACAGTCTTCCCGATGGGGTCAAGAGATTTGAGATCGGAGTGAGGCTGAGAATTTCGGAGACATCTCCAAGGGAGCATGCTCAACAGGGCCAACTTATATCGTGCCTGTGGATAGGAGGGGCGCATCTAAGCTGGCTGCTATTCCTTTTTTTTTTTTGTGGGGCAATGGGGGTTAAGTGACTTGCCCAGGGTCACACAGCTAGTAAGTGTCAAGTGTCTGAGGCCGGATTTGAACTCAGGTCCTCCTGAATCCAGGGCCGGTGCTTTATCCACTGCGTCACCTAGCCGCCCCTGGCTGCTATTTCTTAAGAGAGGCATTTGGAATTAGTTGGTCAGAAGTTGAACCCTGTTGGATTAGCATCAGTAAGCAGGGATATTATGCTAGGGAGGCACATTCTGGCACCTGAAGACCTTTTTTCTTGCTCTACCAATCTTTCCTTGGGTCTTTTACCTATAGACTCATAGGACCCCACAGTGCAATCCCACAATGGGGATTGAAAATATAGTGTCCTGCTCTGCTGGGCTGTTGATCCCTTATGACAATTAGTTTCTAGTTATATTATGACTCGGGCAGTTAAGTGGCATAGTAAATAAAGGATTGGGCCTGGCGTTCTGAAGACCTGAGTTCAAATATAGCCTCAGATACTTACTAGCTCCGTGACCAGGGCAAATCACTTCACCCTGTTTGCCTCAGTTTCCCAATCTGTAAAATGAGCTGGAGAAGGAAATGGCAAACTACTCTAGGATTTTGCCAAGAAAACCCCAAATGAGGTCATGAAGAGTAGGATGTAACTGAAACAACTGAACATTTTATGACAGACTTGCAACACGAGTCTGTGGACTGAATGCTACCCATATTTGGATTTTGCCATAGAGCTTGGCATTTCTTAGAGAAGTAGTATGTGCCAGCGAGGTGTATGCCACAGTCCTGGTATATCCACACCCAGCAAACTTTTGGGGGATTTTGGCATTGACTGGGACCAGTTCCAGTCCATTCAAAGTATTGGCAGTGCCAAAATATTAGGCTCAGTTTGTAAACATTCTCAACACCTATTCCTTTAGTGCAGAAGATAAAGATAAAGACTGGCAGAGAGCAGCAAGAAGGCACTGAACTCTTCAGCTCTGGGGTGCATCCAGAGAAACTTTACTTTGTAGATTCTTTAGTGTCTTAGTCACTGAATAATTACCTGAGAAAGAAGTTTAGTATAAAGGCTTTTTATTCTCATTGCAAAAGTGGGACGTGAGCTGTGCCTAAGGAGAGATGAATGTCATCCACTTTACTGACTCCTGACATTTTAGAAAAAAGTCTCAGAAATTTTATATATATATATATATATATATATATATATATATATATATATATATATATAGTGTTTTTATGTACATGTATATGGATGTATATATGTATATACATATATATATATATTTATATATTGTGAGAAAATAATGGGTTTTGGTAATATTGGGATTGATTGGATTGACTTTGCTAATTAACTCACTTAAAGTTGACTTGATTGAAAACACATCTACCTGAGAGCCTGGTCCTTAGGGCCTGTGTTCTCTGAACCTTTGAACTCCCCATGTTCTGCTCATAGACTGCCCTCAGTAGCAGTGAACCAGTGGGTTTGGGTGATGCTAGCCAATTAGTTTGAAGCAGTGTGTAAGGACCGCCTCTCCTTGGGACCCAGAGGAAGCTTCCACTCTCAGACAGGCTCTTGGATGTGCTTGTGGTGGCTAGATAGGCTTCTTACCTTTCTGAGCCAAGTGTTCTCTTTTTACTAAGATTTGGTATGCTTTAATAAATACTTAATGCCCCCAAACTGGTGCTAAAGCTTCTGATTTATAAGTAACAAATATACTAGAAATCCCACCTAATTTCCCCCAAACTTGGGACAGAAATAAGGCAATCACATATAATTTTAGTCACCACAATATCTATACATCTATAAGACCTTAGGAACCATATGAAGAAGCTAATTGTATTCAATTCAGTAGTTCTTAGGTCATACCCATAACACAGGTATACAGGTCTGGAAAGACTAGAATGTCATATGCACTAGAAGACTCTAAATAAGAAAATAACTTAGCAGTGGTCAGCAAAAATTGACTGAATTTACCAGTAGGGAACTCACTGTCAGCAAGGCTGTTTATCTCATCCTCCAACCAGGAATTCTTAGCTTTGGTGAGAGCTGTCACTGACAAGCTCCAAGGCTATGTATTTGGAGCTTGGTTCTAAATATGGATGGACAACAATCCTCTGACATGTTCTCACAGATGCTAAGCTCATTGTCACCAGCCAGAGATGGGGAGAAGTGCTAGGCAACCATGAGCTCAGTGTGTATTCCTGGCCCAGGAAGATTAACATGGATGCACATGTCCTGTCCCATGGGTTCTGTGTGTTCAAAGTCTTGGGGGTAATCCTAAAGGGGTAAAGATGACCTGTGAAATGAAATGATACAGACAGCCACTATAAGACGCCAGAACATAAGTGTCTGGGACTTCCTCTCATAGAGTATGCCGTCAGGTGAAATAAATGTTCTATCACTGAATCTGACTCCCTGTTCTGTTTATAGACAGTAGGCAGTAAGCATCTTTAGGGTCTACCTGTGCTTTCACATCTCAAAGATCCCTTCATTTTTTGGTCTCTAACAAACTTTGGGGGTGTAAATAAAAATTTTTATTTAAGGGCTAATTGTCATAAAAGGTCTTTATCATCATTAAGAGACTGCTATGTGCTAGCAGGCACAGATGCAAATGATGATGCTGATGATAGAACTTAGCTTTTATACAGCACCTACTGTGTGCCAGGCTCTGTGCTAAGCACTTTACAAATATTGTCTTATTTTATCCTCACAGCAACGTTGGGAGATAGGTGCTACTATTATCCCCATTTTATATTTGAGGAAACTGAGGCATATAGATGTCAAATGATTTGCCCAGGATCACCCAGCTACTAAGTATTTGAGGCCAGATTTGGATTCAGGTCTTCCTGACTCCAGACCCAGCTTTCTATCCACTGCATCATCTAACAGCCTCTCAATATTTTTGAGCATCAAGAAATTGCTTGGCTGGACCCATAGGGGCTGGAGCCCTATATCACTCTTTGTTCTCTATCCAGACACTACAGACACTATAGTTTGTGGACCAGGTTCAGTTTTGGCTTCCAATTAGGGGAATTAGGCTCCCTATTCTTTTTTTAAATGGGGCAATGAGGGTTAAGTGACTTGCCCAGGGTCACCAAAGTGTCAAGTGGCCGAGGTCGGATTTGAACTCAGGTCCTCCTGAATCCAGGGCCAGTGCTCTATCCACTGTGCCACCTGACTGCCCCCTAGGCTCCCTATTCTTATATTCTTTAATTTATTAAGTTACTTGTAGTCTGAGTTATGACTCCAAATGAGGGTGTGGTATAAAGATACCTAATATACAATATGAATCAAATGTAGGACAGGTAATATATTCCTACACAAAAAAGAAATGCTAACCGCAGAAAGAATCACAGTGTGCATTGCCAGAATGATTTAAACAGGATTTAATGATTTATCACTACCATTAACAATCTGCTGAGAGGCTGTTTTAGTTAAATCTTATAAGGGCATAAAATAATTTGGAAGGCTTCTAATTAGCCATTTTACATCAATCAATCAATAAACATTTATTAAGTCTACTATATTCCAGGCTCTGTGCTAAGTGTCAGGAATACAAAAAGAGGCAAAAGATAGTCTCTGCCCATAAGGAGCTTAAAATCTTATAATTCACTGACTTGGTATTATCCTGATCAAATGAGATAATATTGGTAAAGCACTTAGCACAGTGTTTGGCACATATTAAGTCTTTAATCCTTCCTTCCTTCCTTCACTGCTTCCCCTGAAACCAACTGCTCTAGTGGAAGTCGCTTTAGACGTCATACCGCTTGGATGCCTTCTGATGTTTCAGACTCACAAGGTTACCCACTCAAGGAAAGGAAACACAGAAAAGGTAAGGCTTATGGCTTTGGCCAGGGAGACTAGCGATGGATAACTCAGGGTCTACTTTGTCCTATTAAAATACCAAGTCCTTTTAGCAAGGAGTCCTTACATGGCTGTAAGCAGCCCAAAAGCTCTCTTGAGGTTGAATGGGCCAGGCAGAGAATATCTGTGAGTGCTCAGTATAACCCATGTTACTGAATATTTGTTGCATAAATGCCCCTTGTATGTGGGAGACTAAAGGGGGCAGTTGTAGACATGATGAGCTTTGTGAGGCTCAAGTGAATGACTCCATTGTAGTGTTTTTATGGATAAACCCCCATGCTGGTTTTTGGCAGTTTATACTATTGGATGTCTGGCTTCTCCCATTCTACAAGGTCATTGGTGTAAATGTGTCCTAAGTAGCCACTACGTGGCAAGCAATACTCTACCTTTTCTTTACTTGAACATGTCTGCTTTTCCGTTATTCTCTACTTGTTCATTAACTCTTGGTTCCTTTTTTAAAAAACAAACAAACCCTAAAGCTTACCTCTTCCTTGTTATTAGTAAACTATTTTGTCAGCAATAAAATCAGGAACACGCACGAAAGATTTGTGTTTAGAGAAGGTATGAGTTGGTGATTTTCTTAAAGTTTTCTTTTTATTATCTTTGGGATAATTTGCACTGACACAGGAACCAAGTCTGTGGCTTGTTACAGAATGAAACTTCTTTGTATGGCATGCATGTGCGCACGCGCACACTCACACACACACACCTGAAGAATTTGCCCAATGACTTATGAATAGGTTTGAAAACTTATCAGGTGTACTTGATTATACAACAGTTCTCCCTATGGAAATTTGCTGTGATGTAATTAGAAAAGTAGAGAAGAGATTCAGTTACAAATCCCATAAGAGTCTCATTAAAGGAAATCTCGTGGGGAATTTACACAATTTTTTTTTTTTTTGGCCAGGATGTTTATATCTTCTCAAAGCTGTTGAGATATGAATAGCTGATATAGCTACTTTTCCCTTTCTGCTGATGATGGCTGAGGGCTGCCAGATTAGCAATAACCATCAACAAACACAGATCATGCAGCTACTATGTGCCTCCATGTTGTACTAAGCTCTGAGGATGCAAAGAAAGGCGTAAACAGTCCCTGCTCTCCAGGAGGTCACAGTCTAATGAGGGGGACAACATGCAAACAACTATGCACAAACAAGATATACATACAGGATCTCAGAAGGAAGATGCTGACATGGAGGAAGACTGGGAAAGAAAGACTTCCTACAGAAGGTGGGACTTGACAGAAGTCAGAGAAACCAGGAGGAGGCAATGAGGAGGGAGAGAATTCCAGGCATGAAGGACGGCCAGGGAAAATGCACGTGGTTGAGAGACAGAGTATGTTATTTCTCTCTTTTTTTTTTTTTTTTTTTTTTTTGCGGGGCAATGCGGGTTAAGTGACTTGCCCAGGGTCACACAGCTAGTAAGTGTCAAGTGTGTGAGGCTGGATTTGAACTCAGGTACTCCTGACTCCAGGGCCAGTGCTTTATCCACTGCGCCACCTAGCCGCCCCCAGAGTATGTTCTTTCTGGAATAGCCAGGAAGCCTGCGTCACCAAGCCAGGGGATGCATGGAAGAGCATGAGGTGGGAAAAGACTGGAAGAGTAGGAAGGGGTCAGGCAATGAAGGACTTTAAGAGACTGAGGATTTTCTTTATTTGATCCTGGAGGCAATGGTGAGCTACCTACTAGAGTCTATTGAATAGGGAAACGACATGGTCAGACCATTACTGAGATGTCCCTATCCAAGCTGAATTCACTTCTCTGAGTCTCAGCTATATCATCTCTATAATAAGGTGGCTAGACTAAAATTGCTCCAAAAATTGCCATCTGTATTTCACAGTGGAGGAAAGTGAGTGAAATTCCTGTGTTACTTGCTACACATTACACAGGTAGTATTTAGAATAACTAGTATTTGAACCAAAGGTTCCTCCTCCCCTTTCTCCCAAGAGGCAAGTAGGTGGTATGGTGGATAGAGTGCTGGCCCTGGAGTCAGGAAGATCTGAGTTCAAATCCGGCCTCAGATACTTACTAGTTGTGTGACCCTGGGTAAGTCACTTAGCCCTTTTTGCCTCAGTTTTCTCATCTGTAAAATGAGCTGGAGAAGGTAATGGCAAACTACTTCAGTATCTCTGCCAGGAAAACCCAAAATAGGGGCATAAAGATAGGACACAACTGAACAACAACCCTTCCCCTGCAAAACAACAACAACCCAACAAACCAAAACTCAGTTTAAAAAAATCTAAAATTGTTTTCAACATTCAGATGCTTTGATTCTACTGTTTCAGCCTATGCTGCTTAGAAGAAAAGACAGTGTGTGTGTGTGTGTGTATGTGTGTAAGTGTATGTATTGAGGGGAAGTAGGGAGCTGCTTCAGCAGCTGGGCCTGTCCTCGCACATATGTACACTGCGTTAGGTGTGCACAGGAGAATGACAATCCAGCAGTTGCAATTTGCTTTAGAATAACTTATTTTGAAATGCTTGAATTCTAGTGGGTTTGGGGGTGGGAATGGAGGAGGAAGAGAAGTTGGAACACAATTTAAAAAAAAAATTGATGTTAAAATTTGTTTTTACATATATTTTGGAAAATAAAATTCTATTCATAAAAAAATAAGACAAAAAATAAATTTAAAAAAAGAAAAAAAAAAGAACTAACTTAGCAGGCAGTATTGCATTCCCTAAAGGGAGGTATACCTGTATACCCAATCTTAAAGGCCTCACCTTTTTAAGGAATTCCTTTCTATTGTTCTTGGTACTACATGAAATGGTCTATTGGTGTGTGTGTGTGTGTGTGTGTAATTTCACAACCTGCCTTATAAATCCATTTATCAAGATTTCACCTGAGTCCTTTCTCATCCTAATGCTCAGTGTTGAGGCATGGTGGATGCCTCAAGCCAAAGTGGCTGGTCCCCTGATTGGGGAAAGCCCATGGTCAGAAAAAATATCTGGTTTGGTTTTGCTTTTTCCAGGGTGGTTTCAATCCACCCCACCCCTTGTGTCCCCCATGGAAGTTTGATGTGATGGAAGTTTTAATCTGGATTCAGTTTTGGTTGTGTTAGGTTTTATGTTTAGTAGGGAGGGTGCATCTTGGGGCTCTAAATCCTGCCTCAGCCCTCTCTTTCCATCTTCCAGGACACAAGCAGATAGTTCAGAAATAACCCCTTTACCTGGTGTTAATTATGAAATAATCAGATCTCTAGGTAATGGGGTGTCTTCCTTATATGGTTTCCCTTGGGGCTGCTTGGACAGTATACACTCAAATGTCCAAGGGGAGAGAGAGAAGCCGGGCCACACACACAGCATCATCCCACCCATTATTTAAATGAACAGACAAACAGAAACAACCCCTAGTTTACAAACCTTTTTCTTATAACAAAACTGAAGGGGAGGTAATTTGTTATTCTCATTACACAGGTAGGGAAAACTGAAGCAGGTAGCTAATTGGCTCAGGGGATAAGTGTTCAGCCTGGGCTCAGCAAGACCTTGGTTCAATTCTAGCATCAGATACTTACCAGATCTGTGAACCTGAGCAAATCACTTAACCTCTGTCTGCCTCAGTTTCCTCAAATGTAAAATGAGAATAATAATAGTACCTACTTCCCAAGGCTGTTGTGAGTCTCGAATGAGATAATCGTAAAACTTTTAGCACAGTGCCAGGCACATAGTAGTCGCTTGACAAATGTTCTCCCCGAGGCCACAGATGGATGCTCTCAGCTATGTTGGGAACTGAATTCGGCACTTCCTGCTTTCCAGTGACTGAGCCCGGCCTCTTACTGGAAAGAACCCCAGGGAAGAAGGAGGTGCTGGTGTGGCCCTGTTTGCTCACCTTCCTGGCGTGTGGGGGCTGTGCTTCTCTTGTGATGAGGAAGGCCATATCTTGTGGGCAGAGACAGGAATATGTTGCAGCATATGTTCCAAGAGCAAGGGAGTGGAGAGCAATGACTCCTAGGAAGGCGCAACATCAAGGATCAGAGCTGTGTCATCTGTAGCGGCCTCTCCATGACTGAACTTGCCAGGGAAGCCCCTGAGCACTTAGAGTCCATCCACATCCAAAGGGTGGATCCCATTCATTTCTGCACAGATTCCAACTAGTCTAAGGTCCTATTCTTTTAAAAATTGTCTTTTTTTTTTTTTTGTAGAGAACTGGATAACTTAGCCAAAAATAACCCTAGAGTCTGGTTTTCACTTTTTGGGCGTGTGAAGCCAATGCTGTGTGAAAATATTTGATTTGCATGAAATTTTGCCTGCACACAGAAATCTGGAGAATTAGGGCAAGAGAACGTGTTTCAACCCAGTGCCTTGCTTTTTCCCTGGGAAACTTTCATTTTAAGAGGTGAAGGTTGGGGGTGATCTTAAGGCTCTTAACCCCATCATAGCCACCTTTCTACCACCCTGTCATGACATCCACAGAGGTCAAGGATATCTTCTCCCCCTTCCTACTCCTGAGCATGCCAAGATTGACTCTAATGTATTACTCCAAATGGATGCTATTGAAACTCTGTACCATAATTCTTTTGCTCATTTCTTATTGAGAATACCAATCCAGAACGACTTTTCCAAATTTTTTTTTCTGTTGTCCTCAGACTTCCAACTTTGCGCCCAACCTCTTTGCTTTCCGAAGATGATCTAGTGTTCTACTTTACTGATACAAGGCCATTGGAGGTCAGTATCTTTACTCCCCTCATTCTACTTCCTCAGCACCTTTCTGGGTCTTCACAGATCTTTTCTTCTTTCTTGCCTACTTCAGCAGAAGAGATGGCCCTGGTCTTTGCCAAGGACAGTTTGGCTGTTTTTTACCTCAACTTCTTTCACTTCTGTTGGGACTTTCCTCTATTATCTCTTCTTCAATTTTCTTTCTTTCTCTGTCCACAGTTTTCTTTCCTTCTGTCTAGAAATATGCCTCATTCTCTTCTATTAAAATGGAACAAAATAAGAACTTGCCTCTACCCTGCTATGCTCTCATGTCATCAAACTTTTCAATTCCTTCTCTGCCAATTTCCTAGCAAGGTATTCTACACTTTATCTTTCCTTTCTTAGCGCACACTCATTCCTCACAATCTGGCTTCCATCTGCACCATTCTATTGAAATTATTCTATCAAAAGCCAGCAATGACTTCTGAGGCACTAAATATTAAGGCCTCTCCTCAGTCTCCCTCTTCTTTAGCTTTACTGTAGCATTTGACACTAGTGTCCATATTCTCCCTTTTTGTGCTATTGCCTCTCTTGGTTTCCTAAGTGGACATACTTTTCCGATTCTCCTCCTATCTTTTTGATAACTCCTTCTCTAGCTCCTCTTACTCTTCCTGTTTCCTAAATGTAAGAACCTCCTAGACCTTGACAGCTTTCTCCTCTTCTTTCTTCACCCCCTCCTAGCATGAATGATCTCAGCTAATCTTAATGTTTCAATTATTGTTTCTGTTCTTTGTCCTTTGTTCTCAAAGAGGACCATGACATCAGGAGATGATGTCATGACTTGCAGTAAATTGGATTTAAGTGAGGGAGGGCTGTGCAAGGTCATCAGTCTCACTCTCTCCTCCAGAGCCATCTGAGTCCAGTGACAAGATATACATCAGGACGACTGGAGATGGCCAGGGATATAGTGGGAGACTTTGGCCTTTTTAAGCTAAGGTTTTTCCCTGGTCTCAGTTTGCCTCAGGCAACACCCATTCAGTGATTAAGGCTAGGTAAGAAGTGAGGCAAAGAATGGCCTTCTTTACCTAGTAAAAAAAAACACCAAAGAAACAAATGAGTGAATGAATGGAGAAAGAAAGAAAGGAAAGAAGGAAGAAAGAGAGAGAGAGAGAGAAAAAAGAAAGAGAAAGTCTGGGAGGGGAAGGCCCTCAGGATTTCTGGCCAAAACCAAAGCAATTGCTCTGAGTCATTAAGAGGCCAATGAGGCTCAGGCTGTGAAGGATTGTTTGGCTATTCTCTCCAGGCCTGACTTCTCCCATGATCTCCAGGACCATGTTTCCAACTGAATCCAGTATTCCCTTTGATAGCTAATAATCTTCTTGATACTTATAACCCATCATTTCTAAAACTGAACTTATCATTTCCCCAACCTCTTAATTTTTTCTTCTTCTTCATTCCTTCCAGTTATTCAGACTTGAAACCTTATCACTGACTCGTTTCTCCCTCTCTCATACCCCCTTCTCCCCTACCCAGCTACAGAAGAGGTAGCAATAGCCACTTGTGTTCTCCCTTCTACCTCCTTTGGGACATTGCTCCATTGATCATCTCCTCTCATATTTTCAATCTTTCCCTGTCCAGGGATTTCTTCCTTTCTGCTTAGAATATATATTCAGACCTCCCCTATTAAAATAGAATAAAACAGTACTATGGATTTTCAGTCTTCAATATCCAATGTCCATATTTTATGTTTTTTTCCCCTCTCTGCCACAATCTTATTTCAGGACCTCATTATACCACATCTGAGTTACTGTTGGCGTTCAGTTGCTTCCATCATGTTTGACTCTTTGTGACCCCATTTGGGGTTTTCTTGGCAAAGATACTGGAGTGTTTTGCCATTTTCTTTTCTGGCTCATTTTACAGATAAGGAAACTGAGGCAAACAGGGTTAAGTGATTTGCTCAGGGTCACACAGCTAATAAATGTCTGAGGCAGGAAGATGAATCTTTCTGACTTCAGGGCTTGCACTCTAATCACCGCTACACTTAGCTACCCTAGGTATAGCCTCCTAATTGGTCTCTCTGTCTTTTTGTTTTGTTTTGTTTTTGTTTTACAGGTCAAGGAGGGTTAAGTGACTTGCTAATATCAAGTGTCTGAGGCTGAATTTGAACTCAGGTCCTCCTGAATCCAAGGCCAGTGCTTTATCCACTGTGCTATCTAGCTGCCCCCTCTCTCTGTCATTAGATTTCCCCTCCAATTCATCCTATATATTGCTGTCAAAGAAAGCTTCCTAATGAACAACTCTGATTGTATCACTTCCCTGCTCAAAAGCTTGCAATGGTTCCCTATTCCCCACTGAACAAAGTCCAAACTTTTTATCTTAGCATTCAATCAGACCTCAACCTACTTTGCCAGCCTTATTACTCGTTATTCTCCTTCATGTGCTGGGTTCCTTCCAAGTGAACTACTCCTCATTTTTCAAACTTGTCCCATCCGTTCCTTGTTCTGGACTTTCTCATGTTGTTTCCCCATGCTTAGAATGACTCTCTTCCCCACACCCTTCCATCAGATCCACTGCTCATAGCCACATTCTTTATGAAATCTCTTCCATTCTTCCATGTTCCCCTTCCAGGAAGGCATGAATGAGCTGACCCTCTTAGTCTTCTATAACCTTTTCTTTGTACCCCCTCTGTGCTATTGTCACATGCCATTTGGACTACTATTATTTGGATCTCCATCTCTTATTAAATTATAAATTCCTTGGGGGAATTACTAATATTAAGATAATGATGAATGTCTTATTCATCTTTCCATCTTTTGCAGTGAATACTCAATAAATATTTGTTGAACTAAATTGGACTCAAATCTCTTATTGAGAAAAGTAAGAAACACTTGGGTTTGAGTATGAGCTCTGCTGCTTACTATCTATGTCACCCAAGGAAAATTTACTTAACTTTTCTGAGGCTCCATTTATTCATCTGCAAAATGGGAACAATACTATCTGTACTATTTTACAATGGTGTCAGGAAGAATGTACTGTGCCTTCCGTAAAAGTTCTCTGTAAATGTGAACTGTTAATCTTATAACTTCCTTGCTCCAGACTTATAGAGCCATTTTTGTTGTTAGTCTTATGTTTTTGAAGAGGACCAGTGACATCATGGGGGCAATGTTTTGACTTGAGCATGAATTGGATTTAACTGAGGCAGAGTTGGGCAAAGACATCAACCTCACTTTCTCTTCCAGAGTCATCCTAGTCTAGTGGCAGGACAAAAGTCAAGATGACTAGTGGCAGCCCAGTGTAGTGGATGACATTGGTATTTTTGATGTCTGACCAAATTCTAATTCTTTCACAGCATCTGCGTTGGCTGCTTTCAAGGCTGTTGGAATAAATTATTCTCATTCTCCCATTCTCCTGGGGAAGTCTTCATGTGTTTGAAGTAGACACCCTTCTTTACATGCTTGGGGTAGACACCCTCACTGATGGCTTTGAGGTCTGTTGGTCACCCTTGGCCTGGTTTATCCTGACTGCTGAGACAGTTTTACGAGGGGATGGCCATTGCACATGCTACAGCTTCTTGGAGCTACAGGTGAGAGTTGGGTGACAGGTAGACATCAAAGGTGGATGAGCAGTCCTAAAAAGAGCTTGGCAACCCTTGCACCAGAGCTATCAGTTATCCCTGAATACCCCGCACTTCCCCAAACTTATAGCTTAAAGAGTTATATAGCTGATGATTCTCTGATGGATTGTTTTATGATTCCAAAATCGTGAGCTAGCCATATTTTCATGGAACCATTTTCATCCCTTTATTTTGAATGTCATATGGACCATATTTTTCTCTATCATCCAAAGTCATCATCATTTAACCCAAATATTTAGACAGTGTCTAATGAGGAAAAAAGACACTTTGTGTATAAATCATCATGAGCTTATATTACATTTGAGTTGATTTTTCTCTATTAATGTTTTAATCCTTCTAAGTCTGTTCCTAATATATTCATGGAAAAATGTGTGAACCATCTTGCTATGAAAATACTATTTCTGAATTCCTATGGAAGCCTGCCAACATTTTTGTAGCTTAGTGAAGAGAGAAATGGAGCTTTTGAGAAGGGAGAGTTTTGATCTTGTCAAGGTTGTGTTCTATGTATATTTTTGGTTAATTTTTTGTTAATTTGGGCTTTTTCCGGGTGCATAGTTGAGTGACAAAAACGTGTTCTGTACTATAAAATGTGCAAGCTGGAAATCCCATTCATCCATTCACTCATTCACCATTTATAGAGCACCTTCCATATGCAAGTCACTATCCTAGATACTAGAGGACATATACATGGATAAAGTCACAATTCCAGTACTCAAAGAATTTATAATCTAGTAGGGATGGTGGGACATCTATGAAAACAAAAAATAATACAAACTGGAATGTAATTCATGAATATGAATACAAAGGGTCAAGAGTTCAGATAAGGAAGAGATCATTTATAGTTGGGAGTTTAGGGAATGTTATTTGGGGGAAGCTGAATTTGAGAAGGGCCTTGAAGAATAGGTATTAATAGCTAGTATATATATATATATAAATATAAATAAATATACATATATATATATATATATATATATATATATATAAAATTTCAGGTTTATAAAGCACTTTGCAAATATTATCTCATTTAATCCTTATAACTATTCTGGAAGATAGGTGCTGTTATTATCTCCAAACAGAGGCAAATAGAAGTTAAGTGACTTGCCCAGTAGTCACACATCCAGTAAATATCTGAGGCTGGATTTGAGTTCAGGTCTTCCTAACTCCATGGCCAATGTTCTATCCATGGAACCACCTAGCTGAGACAGAGATGTTCATAAAGGTGATATTACCTTTCTAAAAATGGTCTGCCCCCAAAAGAACTCTGATTTAAAGAGGAAAGTTACAATTAGGGTTCAGTAGGTATTGCCCTCCTCAATTTGGTGCCCTATGTTTTTATTTATTATATTTTCAAATTAATTTTAATTTAGAAATTTATAGAATTTGTGTGTGTGTGTGTGTGTGTGTGTGTGTGTGTGTGTGTGTGTGTGAGGCAGTTGGGGTTAAGTGATTTGCCCAGGGTCACACAGCTAGTAAGTGTCAAGTGTCTGAGGTCGGATTTGAACTCAGGTCCTCCTGAATCTTGGGCCGGTGCTCTATCCACTGGACCACCTAGCTTCCCCAATTTATAGAATTTTTAATGTTCCTCTAGATTGGAGTGAATTTATTTTCAGTGTTTCCAACAAAACCAAAACAACCACTATTCTACCATAAAGATTCTTTAACTTCAAATGATTTCTCATAGGCACCAAATTCCATTCTTCTAATACACATGGTGTACATTGGGATAGGAAATTGATAAACTCTGTTTTAAAGGACAATAGACTTTGGTTTTGTGACTAACAGAAATAGCAAATGCCTTAGTTGAGATAGAACCATTGACTCTTCTTTTAATTTATAAACTATTTGCAAAAAAATCAACCAAACAAATAATATAAGGGGGCAGCTAGGTGACACAGTGGATAAAGCACTGGTCCAGGATTCATGAGGACCTGAGTTCAAATCGGGCCTCAGACACTTGACACTTACTAACTGTGTGACCTTGGGCAAGTCGCTTAACCCTCATTGCCCCGCAAAAGAAAAGAAACAAATAAACAAAACCAAAAAAACAAATTTAGAAGTTATTTGTAGGCACATGCCGTCAAACTCATCTCAGCTTCTGGGCAATGGTGCCTGCAAGAGGCTAAATCCTTGAAGAAAAAAGATACCATCACCTCTTCCTCTACCCCACCCACCTTACAAATGGGTTGTAATCCAAAGGTTTTCAAGTCAATTATTTGGAACTCAGGACATATTTTCCCAGAGAAATAATGTTCTATGTCATGCTTGGGTTCTCTGGCTAGCCCACAAATGCCTACTTGGCCCATAATGTATGTAAAGCATAGGACTATAGACTCTAACCATGTTTTATGACCTAGTTACTATGTGAGGATGCTTTCCAAGTTGTAAGTTGGTATATTCCTAACGCATTTCTTTTTACCCTGAAAATGGGGCTAGGAACTCATTCAGCTGTAGTAGCAGAAGTTTAAGAAAAGCATCTACATCATTTATGGCAATGAAAGTGGGGAAGGGGTTGCAATTATAGTTATAGACCTTGGGTGGGGAGGACTCAGGGACTGTCTTCATTTACTGATTAGGAAACTGGAATATAAGGAATTTGAGTGACTTGCCCAAGATCATACAAACAAACATGAGAAGTAGAATTTGAACCCAGGTCTTTTGATACTAGAGTCAGTGTTCTTTTAATTATATTATACTGTCCAGGAATAGGAATAAGATCATAAATCTAGACCTGGAAGGAACTTTAGAGGTCATCTAGTCCATTTTTCAGATAAGGAAATTGAGGGCCAGAGAGATCAAATTACTAAAGCAACATGAGTATTAAGTAGCAGAGATCTTATTCTGTGACTCCAAGTTCAACACACTTTCCATTGGACTCATGGATATGCTGGTAAATGTAACACCCAGCTCCCTGGAAAAAACAAAACAAAACGAAACAACAACAAATTTTTAAGTCTTTTAAATTCTTCTAATATCCTAAAAGGTAATTAAACTTTTTTTAAAACTTTGAATAGAATTTTATTTTCCAAAATATATGTAAAAACAAATTTTAACATCAATTTTTAAAAATTAAAAAAAAATTTTTTTTTTTGGTGACGCATTTGGGGTTAAGTGACTTGCCCAAGGTCACACAGCTAGTAAGTGTTAAGTGTCTGAGGCTGGATTTGAACTCAGGTACTCCTGACTCCAGGGCCAGTGCTCTTAACATCAATTTTTAAAAACTCTGTGTTCCAACTTCTCTTCCTCCTTCCATTCCCACCCCCCACCCACAAGAACTCAAGCAATTCCAAATAAGTTATACATGAGTAGTCATGGAAAAATTCCCATATTAGCAAGTTGTGAGAGAAAACAGTCAAAAAACCTTCAAACTTCAGATTAAGGAATTGTCAAAGAGTCTAGACAACAAAACATCAACTAGACAAACAAAAATCAAGTCCTGATTTGTAGCATTTGCTGATTTCCAAGGTGTAAATGCTCATATTGAAAATTGAACAACCAGGTCTCTTGAGACAGTGTGAGCTGGCTCCAGCACCCCCATGACTCCCTCCCACCAAGTTGGTGAGTAATGGCAGTAGATAGAGGCTCTGGAAGTGGTAATGAGAAGCAAAGAATAAGCTCGTACCTCTTCTAGGTTCTGTGTGTAAGAGTCACAAGAGTAAGAACATTGAGTACCAGAGAAACTGGTGAGGGATGCAGTGTTATCTTGAGGGGTCTGGGTTTTCCTGAGTACATGTGAGAGAAAGAGGTATAGGAAGAAATGAATTTTGTAATCAATAGCACAGGGTCCTAAAGAACACAATGGAGAGCAAGGGCATTGACTTGGGAGGGCTAGGTTTAAAGTGGATGGGGATGGGAGGTCAAGGGTTTGTGGTTGGGAAAGGAACTTTTTGCCTCAGTAGATTGAAACTCCAAATCACCAAGATCAGAGGAGGAAAAGGTGACAACTCTATTGATAGCCATAGGATGGGCTATTTGCCATATGACTAGAGTGCTGATCTTCCAGAATCCTATGGTAGCAAAGGATGGCATCAAACTAGACTCTGAAGCACAAAGGAAGAAGGGATTGAACCCAGAGGGACATTGGGCTGGGTGTTCATATCAATAAATAACTAGGAATTGGGTTCCTTCAGGGGTCCAACTGAACTCACATCTGGCTACATTTCTTCTGTGTATCCCAAAACTGTTGTTGGTGGTGGTCCTTTGTTCTTGAAGAGGACAGTGACATCAGGGTGATGTCATGACTTGCAGTGAATTGGAATTTTTTTTTAAATGAGGGAGGGCTCCAGTGGCAAAATATACATCAGGATGACTAGAGATGGCCCCAAATGTGTGTGTGTGTGTGTGTGTGTGTGTGTGTTTAAAGGCAATTGGGGTTAAGTGACTTGCCTAGGGTCACACAACTAGTAAGATTTTGAGGTGAGATTTGAATTCAGATCCTGACAACTTCAGGGCTAGTGCTCTATCCACTGTACCATCTAGCTGCCCAGATCTCCAAATGATACATACTTAAACAGAGGACTCCTTGCATGTGGCACCTGGTGGGGCCCTAGAGCAATAATAATAACTAGTATTTATATAGTGTTTTAAGGTTTGCTTAATTCTTTATATATTTTATCTCATTTGATCCTCACAATAGTCCATGCAATAGGTACTATTATTAGTCCCATTTTACAGATGAGGAAAATAAGACCAAGATAGGTTAAATGACAAGCCCAGGGTCACATAGCTAGTAAATATCTGAGGGAGGATTTGATCTCAAGTTTAGAGTTCTGTACCAAATACCTTCTTCCAGTGTCTGAGGCTCTGACATTTGATGCTATCTTGGCTGGGAGAGAACCACAGTCTGGGAGTTTCATTTTTGGGAGGGCTGATAGGCTGATGCTTATTTCAAAGGGTGTGTTGAAACATGGATAATGGGAGGAAGAAGAGAACAAGCACTTATTAGTCACCTACAATATGCCAGGCACTGTGCTAAGGGCTTTTGATATCATTAAAGGAGTTTTGCAATTTCTAAAAGACTATCCAGCTTGCTCTTTTCCTGCTGCTTAATTCTAAGTTCAAAGCATTGTCCATTTAGAATATCAGTCCAAGATAAATTAAATCCAGGTAATTGACATTCTTTATCCACTTAGCTTTTCCCAAGTGTATAGATGGTTAAGCCCCCTTTTTGAATAATTACTGATCTCTTTTAGGAAGTCCTTCAATGATACAGGGTTTGATGCAACCAGCACATTGCATACAGATAATTTGGAAAATTCTTCCCAGGGAATCTTGCTTCAGCTCATACTTTTATACTAGATTGTCATCAAAATATTGAACACCTTCGTTTTATGCTTCATCTATTGTTTAAGGTCATTGAGGATCTTGGGTTGCCTCTGTACCATGATGAAACATCAGAATAGCACTTTGTGGAGGCTTAGCACTAATGGAAATCTAGTGGATATATTTTTTTTCTATTACACAGCCTATGTTTAACCGCTAGGTGGCATTGCTAGCCACTAACCTGATTCTATTAACTAAAAAGGACCAGGCCCTGGGAAGTCCTACATTCATCATAGGTGTAAGCACTTAAACCAATTCTTAGAGTATTGCAAACTCTTTATTGTTTTCAGAGAGCAGGTAACCTTATTGTTCCCCAACTTCATCTCTCTCTGAATGGCTGTACTTTTCTTATTAGTCTTAGGGATGTGATTAGTGTAGATTTATTCAATTATAATTAGCTCTTGAACCTCTACCTACTGGAAACCCTCTCTCTTTCCTTAATCTGTTATATTTTATTGAAACTTAATTAAATTACCTTTGTGGTATTATGGACTAAGCCACCAATGGAAAAAAGACATGCTTACTGCATATTTTTGTTGTTGGTGGTGGTGGTGTTTTTTTGTTTTTGTTTTTTACAGAATTAATTAGAGGAATGAGAGAACATACAATAAAATATCTGCCATATAGCTGTATACCTGTAGTTTTCTAAGATTTAGGCAGCCCCAACCTTCTATAGGGATTGGTTCAAAACCTAGGAGTTTTAGGATAAGTTCAAGGTATCTAGGTTCAACCTTGGAAATTCTCTCATTTGAAAGTCATTAAAACATCCCCAATGCAGTAATTAATATGCATCTCTAGGACTACCGACAACCCTCTGCACCTCTAGAAGATCCCACCTGGGCACAACATGGATTTGGGAGGGTTGTATAGCTGGGGTTTTTCCATTTGAAGTCCTACAGCTGGCAGGGATCCTTAACTATTTCTCACCATGGCTAGTTTATTGCTCATGGAGCGGAGGAGTGAACTCAAAGGCAGGCCCTGGCACAAAGGACTGCTCTTCCATCTGTCATTCATCTTCCTCCCATGCCTGACCTTGAAACTCCCCCACAACACATTCCCTTTGGCTGCTGTATCTTGTCACTTCCCTCTCTGTCTCTTCTAATCAGCATCCAGACTTGTCTAATCCTCACCCAGGGAAGTGAGGATGCTACATATACATATATAGATGACATAAAAATGTCCCATACGCTGACTGCATCCTAATTAGGGACAAAACTTTTCACTGTGGCTGTTTGAATCCTTCTCCCTACCCACCTATGCGCAAAAGTCTGGCACCTTCCTGTCAGGGATGAGTATCTCTCTACATGAGATCATTCTCTACTCCCTATTGCTATTGGAGATTCTTGGAATTCCTCCTGTCTCCATCACCTCTCTGATACTCCTCTAGGTTTGGGACTCCTATTTCCACTACTATGGCCTAGTACAGGAAGGGTAGAAGGGGGAGATTTTGTATCACCTTAAAACTTTTTTTTTTTTTTTTGGTGAGGCAATTGGGGTTAAGTGACTTGCTCAGGGTCACACAGCTAGTAAGTGTTAGGTGTCTGAGGTCAGATTTGAACTCAGGTCCTCCGGAATCCAGGGCCGGTGCTCTACACATTGCGCCACCTAGCTGCCCCTCACCTTTAAACTCAAAAGGGAGAAGGATGGAGAAAATGTAGTGGTGGGGAAAAAGTTCCTAGTATTGAGAACTGGGAAATGGGAATGAGTTTTCTTATAGAAGCAATGTTATAAATGAAATTTAGGTTTTTGCAGTATTATGATGATATTGTTCAATTTTATCAGATTCAACAGGCTTTTGTGGTTTACCTGGATACTTTTCTGAGAATCTAACCACTAGTTATAATGTTATTTATTTATTTATTTATCCTTCCATCCATTGATATATGTGTGTATGTTTGTTTGTATGTATGTATGTATGTATGTATGTATTTTTGGCAGGGCAACAGGGATTAAGTGACTTGCCCAGGGTCACACAGCCAGTGTCAAGTATTCTGAGGCCAGATTTGAACTCAGGTCCTTCTGAATCCAGGGCTGGTGCTCTATCCACTGTGCCACCTAGCTGCCTCCTATAATGTTATTTATATGGGAAAACAATCATGTCTGTTTTTGGTGAGGCAATTGGGGTTAAGTGACTTGCCCAGGGTCACACAGCTAGTAAGTGTCAAGTGTCTGAGGACAGATTTGATCTCAAATCCTCCTGACTCCAAGGCCAATGCTCTATCTATCACGCCACCTAGCTGCCCCTGAAAACAATCATCTCAAAAAAGAACTTCTGCAACCCAGTTTGTAAGCTTATAACTACCTTGGTAGTGAACCATGCCTGACATATAGTAGGCACTTAATAAATACTTGCTGAATTGAGAAGCAGTGTGGCATAGTGAGTAGAGAGCAGGCCATGGAGTCAGGCAAACCTGGGTATGCCTCATCTGTGACACATATTGGCTTCATTTAGTCTGGGCAAGTCAATTAATCTCTGAAAGTGCCAGACTGCTCTCTAAGACTGTTAAGGTGTGGAAGAAGGTGCACATCTGTACCGACAGAGGGAGTTTATTCTGGGATAGCAATGAAAAAACAGATGTCCAGTCCTTCTCTTTATATGAATTGAAATGAAATAAGTTCCATTAAATTAGTTTGACTGGGTTGGCAGCTAAGCCTCTTATTTTTGTAGGGCCCCTTTTATAGCTTTGGAAGTTCCCACATGGAAGGTTGAATCATTCTATTCCTCCCTTGACTTATTTGGTTGTGAAGTCATTTGGAATAGGTTCAGGCAAAAGCTGATGCCACTGGCTTGATGCTCGGATAAAATGGTCTAAGTTCTCATGAGAGTGCCGAGAGAACAAGGTCAACGAAGCACATTTCCATGACTCAAAACAATGGACAAATGGCACACCTAGTTAGTTCATTTATGAAGAACACCTGGTTCTGCTTGCAAGCTGATTCACAGAGGGTAATAGGTGTGAAATGGGTATTTACTGGCTCTCCTTTTCGGCTCTATAGCTTCTGTTCATCTCAATCCACATCTAATCCAATGAGGGTGTCTTACTTTGGAATGGTGTCAAGATGCATTTATGCTTTTGATACCTTATGCCGATGTTGACGGTTACTGGTGCCAAGAAAAGGAAATATTTTACAGGATGAGTTTGAATGCTGAGGATAGTCTTTTAATGGAGATTTTCATCTGGCTACAGGGGAACCCAGTGACTTCAGCTAAGTCAAGCAATAGAACTAGGGGATGCTGGGTCTGGGACAAATCACACCCTGTGCCAGCCCAAACAATTTTATACAGGTGAAATCAAGTTAGAGCCAGGTTGGGGTAAGGAAGTCATACAATAGGAGAGCCTGAAGGGAGTGTATGTGGAAAAGGGAGGGTGCAGAGTTTTGGAGATTGGAGGGTGGGGTGAGGGTGGGGAGGTCTTAGGGTTGATTGCATGTAATAAGCCTCAGGCTTTTTTTTTTTAAAGGCACTAGCTGGCTAGAGTTGCGTACATCCTTCTTCCCTGACCTGCTATCTTTCTGCCCTACTTCCTAGCAAGGATGTGCCCTTTCATGGCCACCCTACAGAAGTACCGGGCTTGAGGCAGTGTCTCCTTCCTAAAATAATAGAATCTCAGAATCAGAAAGGACATCAGAGGTCATCTATTCCAACCTGTACCCGGAATAAGAACCCCATTGACACCATACCCAACAGGTGGCCATGCAGCTTTTGCTTAAAAACCTCATGTGAGGGAGAACCCACTACCTAAGTGTGCTACATTTGAAGACAGAGAAAGTGAGTTCAAATTCCTGCAATCTCAGTAGCTGTGTGAGCTTGGGCAAGTCACTTAACCCTTCAAGGTTTCCATTTCCTCATCTGTAAAATGAAGAGGCCTCTAGATTGCCTCTAAAATCTTCCCAGCTCTAAATCAATGATACTGTGACTTCAGAATATTAGTCCACATTTGGACAACTCTAGAATTTAGGCAGCTAGGTGGTCCACTGGATAGAGTACTGAGTCTGGGGTCAGGAAGACTCATCTTTCTGAATTCAAATCTGGTCTCAGATACTTCCTAGCTATGGGACCCTGGGCAAGTCACTTAACCATGTTTGCCTCAGTTTCCTCATCTGTACTATGAGACAGAGAAGGAAATGGCAGTATCTTTGCCCCCAGTATCTTTGCCAAAAAATCCCCCAAAGGGTCATGAAGTGTTGGATGACTGAACAACAGTTTAGGAAATTTATCCCTTTGCCAAACTTACTTCTGGGGGCAGCTAGGTGGCGCAGTGGATAGAGAGGACCTGAATTCAAATCCAGCCTCAGATACTTGGACACTTACTAGCTGTGTGACCCTGGGAAAGTCACTTAACCCCAATTGCCTCACCAAAAAACCAAAAAACCAAAAACCCCAAACTTCCTTCTGCCTCTGCCATTTTCACAATTTTGTTTTCTAGTTCTTCCCTCTGAATCTAGCTGAAACAAATTGAATCCTTCTCTTATACATCGGTTTTTCATGTCCAGTGCTTCCCCTCCCTCCCACCCAATCTTCTCCAAGTTAAAGCTCCCCAGATCCTTCAATTTTCAGTTGGCTTGATCAACATATTCATCATTCTTATCACATCTATCACCATCACCACCACCACCACCATCTTCATCTTTATCCATAAAACAGTTGAAGGTTGGCAAAACACTTTACATGCAGTATCTGCTTTGAGTCTGTGAGGTAGCTGTTTCTATTGTGATTGTTTGACATGAGGAAACTGACACCCAGAAATGTTAAATTACTTCTCTGGGTTCTCACAGCTAGTTCAGGACCCTCAGAATCCTAACTGTCCTCTTCTGAATGCTTTCCAGCCTCTCAATGTCCTTCTTAAATGTGACTTCCAGACTAGGACCTCAGGACTCTGACCCTCATCTAGCTCCCCCACTGAGTTCACCCAGAAACAAAAAAGTTCTCACCAAACCTAGAAATATCCAGCCCGAGTTTGATGGCAAGGGGGAATAAACACAGTGCTAGCAAAAAGTGTTGTGGTTTCCTCTACTCTCTTGTTACAATATCATCAGGTCAAAAATAAAATTAAAATAGATGCAGTTGAATGCTGGGAGCCTTTGGCAGAGAGCTGGCTCAATCTGGCCCGGTCCAGTTAGTGACAGTTGCCTCAGAGAGCTCTGATCCTCGGATGGGAGTGACAGCTTGGAAAAGGGTTTGGATTCCATGACTCAGGAGTCGCCCCGAAGCGAGGGAGGTGCTGGGGGAGGGGTGTCACGTTAGCGCTTTAATCTTTCCTTCTGGGTCATTCAAAACCCTCAACAGCACAACCAGGGGGGTGGTGGGACCCATTTGTCCACTTTTAATGACCGTGTCGGTCCCTTCTATACAATCAAACTCTGAGCTGGTGATGAGGGGAGATGGGTCTCTGCCCAGGAAACCATTTCGCATTCTCAACGGGGAAGCCCTCAGATCTTAGTCTCTTGGTGAAATAGAACATGGAGGGTGGCCCAAAGACAGGAGGGGTTCAGGGACTTGTACTAAGTCCTTTAGCCGCAGGATGGAGTTAGTTTTTGTCTGTTTGGGTCTGGTGTTTTTGAAAGACAAAAACTGCTTTCACAATCATCAGATTAAAGATCCAGGAAACATCACACACAAAGAAAAACGGATGGCTTTTCACCATGGCGAGACTTTGTCTTCAGGTTACTCCTGCCACCTACTGGACCCTACCTGAACTGCAGAATAGATTGCAAAATTCAGTTCAATTCAATTCAATTCAATCAACTTTTGCTCAGAATGTACTGTGAGTCCCATTCTAGGCAGTGGAAGGAGATATGAAATTCAGACTACTTTTCCATATTTCCAGGTAGTGAGAAGGAAATGTTGAAACTGAGAATTGTAGATTTAAAGATGGGTGAGAGATCACACAGCCCAATTCTCTCAAATGAGGAAACTGAGATGGAGAGATGTTAAATAACTGGTCTAAAGTCATACAGGTATATGTAAGGCATTGTACTAAGTGCTGAGGATAAAAAGACAAAAAAAACCCCAAAATAAACAAACAAACAAACCCCCCCAAATCCGGGAGATAGGTAGGAGAGATGGTTGGAATAGACTTTATAAATTATACACAAATAAGTAAATATAAAATAGTTTTTCGGGGGGAAAGGGTTAATGCGGGGTGGGGGTGAGGGTGAGGCTGGGGGAGTAGTTTACTGGATTCATGGAGAAAGTGGCATCTGAACTGAGCCTTGAAGGAGGATAACAAACAATTCTTAGAGGGAGAGATGAGGAGGGAGTGAATTTGGGGGACCTGGATGGCTTGTGCAAATGCATTTGAATGTCACATTCCATGAACAGTTAGTTCTGATTGGTAGCACTGAGTGTTTGGGAGAGAGTAATATGAATGAATAAGGCTAGACAGGTAGATTAGCTGTAGCATGTGGAAGCTCTTAAATGCCAATTTGGGATAAATGCAAAGTCTTACACTCATATTTAAAAGAATATCAACTGTACAAGTATGAGATAAAGCAGGTATGGCTAGATAGCAATTCATCTGAAAAAGAAACGAGAGTTTGAAAGCTCAGTGTGAATCAAACGTATGATATCGTCAGGGGTATTGTGAAGCTCAATGAGATAATGGAAGTAAAACACTTTGCAAACCTTAAAGAGCTATATAAGTGCCAATTATTATTACTATTATTATCATTAAGCTACAATCACTTCAATAGGCATCTAGTCGGGTGATAATTTTATTCCCTGAGTCTTCTATTGCACTCCTGCTGAGCTCAAGTAGTGTTTATAGAGCAATGCATGGATGCTGGTAAGTGCTGGTAACTGAGCTCTAAAAAAAAAAGTATACATATTTTAAAATTTAATCTGTATTATTAACACTTTCTAAAAGTCTAGAAAATCAACAAAACAATCAAATCCTGATTGGTAGTTGTTGTGGGAATGCAGTGGGACCCCAAGAAACCTAAAGATCCCAACCCCCAAGGAATCCTTAAAACTTTCCCAAGGGAAAAGCACCTCAGGAATAAAGAGTGGCTGAGCATGACCCTGGCATGCTGATAAACAATATCAAGGTCTGCAGGATATGTATGGATGCTGCATATCCTACTGATACCTCATTATTCAAAGATCTCCTTGCTTTGTAAAGATACAAAAGAGCAAGTGGGACAGTCACCATAGTGATTTGTTCCCAGCCATATTTTTCTCTCTCCTAATAAATCTGTTTTTTTAATTTTATAAGATTCATAATAAGCTTCCAATTCTTTGGGTGAACTAGCCCCCCAATCCAGGTTGCAAGTCCCCCCCAACATAGTGATTTCTAATTTCTGAGATACAAATGCTCACACTGAAAATTTAACAGTGGACTCACCAAGATGTGCTAGCTGTCTCCATCCTACCCCTGGCTATAATGATCAGAAAAACCACACAATTGTATGGTGCATAAACTAAGCATAGTGTCCAGAATACAGAGACGATAGATAGTCCTGTTGGACTCTGCCCTGGTCAGACCACATCTGGATTATTTTGTTCAGTTTGGGTCATTTGGTTTTAGGAAGGGCATTGATAAGCAGCCACAGCAGGGTGACAAGCATGGTGAAGTGATCATGTAATATGACACTGATTAAATAAAATGAGTTTGCTTAGTTCTGAGAAGAGAAGACTTGGGGGAGAGGGGATGGAAACACCTGAGAGTTGACTCCAAATGCTTGAAGGACTGCCCCACAGAAGAAGGATGGGTCTTGCCCAGCTTGGCCTCAGAGGGGAGAACCAGGAGCAATGGATAGAAGTTACAAAGAAAAAAGGGAAAACTTTGTAATAATTAAAGCTACTTTGAAAGGGAAATTGTATGCCTTAGGAGATAGTGGATTCCCCTCACTACAGATCTTTATAGAAAGACTGGATGACCATTTTTTTATAAAGGGGGGGTGGGGGGGGCAGGTCAACCAAATGATTCAATCAATCATTTCATTTCACTTGAAAAACCTAATAAGATGCTCTGGTACTGATACCTTTATTGTTTGAGAACACCTCTATGGGCTCACTCAATCAAAGGCATGGAGTTGTTCAGTCACGTCTGATTCTTTGTGACCCCATGGACCATAGAATGACAGTCCCTTCTATCCTTTACTATGTCTCAAAGTCTCTCCAAGTTCATGTTCATTGTTTCCATAATACTATCCATCCATCTCATCCTCTGCCTTCCCCTTTTTCTTTTGCCTTTAATCTTTCTCATGCCTTCTCATTATGGGGCCAAAGTATTTAAACTTTAGCTTCAGTATTTGACCTTCCAGTGAATAGCTTTGTAATGGGGGAAAATGGGGTGTGGGTTGGGGTTTGGAGGAATTCCTCTTTAAAGAATTACACCCTCTTGCACACAAAAGTAGTTAGAATAAGGTGGTAGTTTATTTAGGACCAAGGGAAGGGAAGGGTGGGGGGGAAGGGAAACCATGACAGAAATCCTTAGACTCCTCATGGGGAGATAGGTACAAAGCACATGGCTCAGAGGTACCAATCTCCTCGAGCAGGAGACTGGTAGGTACTTTTATAGAAGACTGATGGGGGGAGGGGTCACCATTTGACTGTGGAAAGTTCCTTTAGTGAGGGAGGACTATCCCCCACTGGTAGTGACTAGAGGAATTGGATGAGGGGTGGCTACAGATCTCTCTTCAGGACACAAAGGCCACAGTCACACCCAAACTCATCTCCCCAGGGTAAGGGAGACCAGAATGAAGGGTGGGAATCCGAAGCTAACTCAGTCCCATTTGGTTCCACTTATCTCTCTAGGCGTTATCTGTCCTCTGGTTTAGTTTCTCAAGGAGAAGGTTCCTTGATGTGCCCCAGAGAACTTCTGGGGTGCTCTGCACCCCATGACAGCTTGAATTAATTTCTTTCACTATTGACTTCTGACTGTCCAAGGGATTCTCAAAAGTCTTCTCTAGCACCACAATTTGAAAGTGTTGATTCTGCAATGTTCAGCTTTTCTTATAGCTTAACTCTCACAGCTATACATTTCTACTGGGGGGGGGGAACCTCCATATATTTGACTGAACGAACCTTTTCCTTGGTAAAATGAGGGCTCTACTTTTTAGTATGCCATCCAGATTTGCCATAGCTTTCCTTCCAAGGAGCAAGCATCTTTTGATTTTATGGTTGCAGTCACCATCTGCAGTGATCTTTGAGCCCAAGAATATAAAATCTGACACTGCTTCCATTTCTCCTCTCTCTATTTGCCAGGGAATGATGGAGTCAACTGCCAAGGTCTTAGGTTTTTTTTTTTTTTATGTTAAGCTTTAAGCTAATTTTATTCTCTCCTCTTTCATCCTCATCAAGAGCCTTAATTCCTCTTCACTTTCTGCCATCAGAGTGGTATTCTGCATATCTGAGAATGTTGGTATTTCTTACGGCAACTTTCATTCTAGCTTTTGATTCATCTAGCCTCACATTTCGCATGATGTCCTCTGTTTATAAGTTAAATAAATAAGGTGACAATACACAGTTATGTTGTATTCCTTTCACAATTTTAAACCAATCAGTTGTTCCATGTTTGGTTCTAACTGTTGCTTCTTGGCCCACATACAGGTTCCTCAGGAGACAAGTAAGATGATCTAGTACTTCCATTTCTTTGAGGACTTGCCACATTTTGTTGTGATTCACAGGGTCAAAGGCTTTAGTGCAGTCAGTGAAGAAGTAGAAGATTTTTTTTTCTCCTGGAACTCTCTTGCTTTCTCCATAATCCAGCAAATGTTGGCAATTTGGTCTTTAGTTCCTCTGTCTCTTCTAAAACCAGACTGTTCTTCTAGTAATTCTCAGTTCATATATTGCTGAAGCCTAGCTTGCAGAATAACTTTGCTGGCATGTGAAATGAGCACAGCTATTCTGTAATTTGAACATTCCTTGCTGGAAATTCATGAAACTAAGTCCTTAATTTGGAAGATGCAAAAAAAGATTGAATGGAATGAAATTATTCTACACAGAAAGTATATTGAGATTGGTTGGGGAGACTCAGTCAATGCTATGTAGGGATTGTATGAAAACAACAAGCTAGTTTGGAATTGGGTATTTCTAGCATCTAACATATCAATGGAAAACAATTCCAAGATATGCCTTTGAGAGGGACTCCCTTGGGGAGAAAGGAGGAGAGAAAACTTTTGTTTCCTCCCCTACGCCTTCAACCAGAAGATGACCTTGTAAAGTTCAAAGAGTTGGAAGATTTGGGACTTTCCAAGGGGTGTCTTAGTTGTATCCTGGGCACAGCTGTGGCTGATGGCAACATTTGCACTGGGAGGTGAGGATAAACTAGATCAGGAAGTAGCAAACTACAAATGTAAAGACCAATTTTAGCTTGTGGGCTGCACAAAAAATAGATGGCAGGCCATAGTTCACTCACAGGCCAAAACTAATTTGCTGATGTTGGATTGAACACACTGAAGAAATGCAGGTTCAAGAGTCTATCAGAACCCAACAGAACACTATACCATGCTTAAGGGGAACTTAATGAGGACCCTATAAGGAAAAAAGAACTTCTAGCTACTGGGAGCTGTGAGTTAAACTTTCTGATACATTTGCTCTCTAGGCTTGGGCCCACTTTCCCCTGGATTCTGTATGCATTTGTGGGGGATCGTGCCTTCAGTTTGAGGGATATTTTGTACCATCTCTTCTTAGTATATGGCTTTAGTAAATACCCATTTCTAAATGCTAATTGTTGGTTTGGCTAATTGCTATCAACTGATAATTAATAGAGTAGCATACTGAGAGAGTTCAAGGACAACCCCAACTCCTCAGAGTTAACTCTAGAATTCTGAGGGAAGCAATGACATCTAACCTGCCAGTTTGAGTTGGGATTCAGAGAGTGAACTCAAAACCTGTGATATGTCAGTTATATTATAGAAGGGATTCTTGGTCAGGTATGGATGGGCCTAGATGGTCTTTCTCATTTTGAGATTCCATGATTCTTTGGTTGTGAGTTTGCATTATGACCTAGGAGGAATAGGGAGCTACTGCAGATTTTTTTTAAACAGGTAAGAGTGTTGTTGTTGTTGTTTGTCCTTTGTTCTCAAAGAGGACCATGACATCAGGGTGATGTCATGACTTGCACTGAATTGTATTTAAGTAAGGGCAGGCTGTACAAGGTCACCAACCTCACTCTCTCCTCCAGAGCCATCTGGGTCAAGTGGAAAGATATATATCAGGATGACTGGAGATGGCCCTTGCTATATGACTGAACCACATCCTTTTCTGCAAATGTACATCTTTGAAAATGTACTTTACACCAGCCCTGGAGTCAGGAGGACCTGAGTTCAAATTTGACCTTAGACACTTACTATTAAGCAAGTCACTTAACCCAAGACAGAAAAAGAGAGAGAGAGAGAGAGAGAGAGAGAGAGAGAGAGAGAGAGAGAGAGAGAGAGGATGGAAGGAAGGAAGGAAGGAAGGAAGGACTGGTTTAAAGTACATTTTCAAAGATTTGCATTTCCAGAAAAGGATGTAGTTCATTCATATAGCAAGAGTTAGCAATAAGATATGGATAAAGAGAATGATGTATTATCACCCCTGAAATATAAAAATAATCAGAAGAAGGTCTTAGAGGTATTGAATGGACCTTTGATGGAAGCTAGACAGCAGGACCTGTCTGACTCTAACAAGATCACAGGATCTTGTACCATCGTGGATTTCAAACTAAAAGGGACCTTAGAGAGTCTGCTCAATTTGCAGAAGGGGAAAGTGAAATCCAGAGAGGTTAGTGACCTGCATAGGAAAATACAAGTGGAAGAACTAGAATTTGAACCCAGATCCTTTGACTTTAAATGTAATACTTTCTAGTATATGGTGGTGATGATGAGAAAGTGGGGAAGAGTTTTCGTCTGCACTGGTGGAAAGAAAACCAATACCAGTGAGGGTTTAGCTAGATGTGCAAATATGGGGACAATACTCAGCAGGTTAGAGAAGCAATATCTATGCCTTTGAGGAGGAAATGTTAAGTACACTGATGTTTGTGTGAGGACTGTTGGTTTTTTCCTGGACTAGTTGCACAGAAAACTGTGGTATTGCCAAGGCTTCAGTAGTTGTTCCCTTTGTTGCAGCTCAGTACAGTGGGCCATGTACTGAATTTGGAGTCAGAGGACCTGAGTGTGAATCTTGGCTTTGACAATTAATGTCTCTATGACCTTGGGCAGGTCACTTACTTCCCTAGACCTCTGTTTCCTTGTCTATAAAAAGAAAGTGTTGGACTGAATGGCCTCTAAGGATTCTTCCAAATCTAAATCTTTGATTCAATGAATTATGTGGTATGATGATCACACTGCAAAAATGTTTATTGTATTATACTATCAGTTTCTATTTCTCTTTTATTTTATGACTTTGTGAGTCCTTCTACCTTCTGCACAAGGCCTTTTGTGATCCCTCATCCCTCCCCAAAGTCGTTGGTGTCTTCTCTGCTAAGATTTCCTTGAATTAGATTTGTACAGGTCTTACATATTTCTATCTATCATTTGTTGTTGTCATTGAATTGTTTCAGTCACGTCTGACTCTCTGTGACCCCATGTGGGGTTTTCTTGGCAAAGATACTGGAGTGGTTTGCCATTTTCTTCTCCAGCTCATTTTACAGATAAGGAAACCGAGACAAACAGGGTTAGGTGACTTGCTCAGAGTCATACAGCTAGTAAGTGTCTGAGATTGGATTTGAACTCAGTTTCTCCTGACTACAGGGCCAGTGCTCTCTCTATCCACTGTGCACCTAGTTGCCCCCTATCTGTCCTAGAGGCATTTACTGGTTCAGACTAGCAGGGGCAGACAACTGGCATCACTCCCTGCCCTGTATGCATCCTGTAGCCATTGAGGTTTTTGTGGGTTTAGTTCTGGAAGAGCCTGACCTCTAATTAGGGGGATTAGGCTCCCATTCTCACCCTCTTTGACAAACAACTCCTCTTCTAGCATACTGAGGTTAATTATAGTTTGACTTATGTCTCACATCTGGGTCTCTCCAAAGGGGAAAATAAAGGGATACCCAATGCAAAATAAGAATTAGGTGTGGGGTAGGTAATTTGTCCCTATAGAGAGAGCTAACAGTAAAGCTAGAAAAATAACAGCATGCATTAAATAGAACAATTTAAAAAGGATTCAGTAACTTAACTTATATCCATGGCAGTCTGGCAGACTCATTAAGACATAAAATAATTTGAAGGGCTGCTAATTAACCCTTTCGCATTCTACCCCAGCATCAAGCACTGTCTGATCCAATAGTTAAGCTTGATGTTCTTTCTCTCCATGCAACAGAGTTCATGCTTCTTCTTCTTCTTTTTTTTGCAGGGCAATGAGGGTTAAGTGACTTGGCCAGGGTCACACAGCTAGTAAGTGTCAAGTGTTTGAGGCCAGATTTGAACTCAGGTCCTCCTGAATCGAGGGCCAGTGCTTTATCCACTTCGCCACCTAGCTGCCCCTAGAGTTCATGCTCCTTGAAGCAGCTTCCTCAAGTGACTGACTTTCTGAATCTATCTATCTCTCTGCTCCCAGTGTAGATGCTTCCACTGGAATTCCTCTGCCTGCTGCTGCTACCACCACAACCAAAAAACTCCAGATGTCTTGAAACTTACAAGGTTGCTGCCTATATTGGACATGTCCCCATGGGATATAAATTCAACCAAGATTGTTGTTGTCATTGAGTCATTTTCAGTCAAGTCCAACTCTTTGTGGCTCCTTTTGGGGGTTTTCTTGGCAAAGATACTGGAGCGACCTGCCATTTCCTTCTCCAGCTCATTTTACAGAGGAGGGAACCGAAGCAAACAGGGTGAAGTGACTTGTAAAGGGCCACACAGCAAGTAAGTTTGAACTCAGGAAGAAGAGTCTTCCTGACTCTAGAACTGGTCACTGTATCCACTATACCACCTACCTGCCTAACCATGTTCAAGAAAGAGCAAGCATGAAGAGTCAGAGGGAGAAGACAGCCAAGTTGCCCTCTTAAAGCAGGAAAGCAAGAGAGAGTGAAAGAGATGTTGAGTTTGGAAGAGTACCAATTAGGGTACTCTTCATCTCTTCCCCATGGCAAGTCCCTGAGCCATGCATAGTCAGAAGAAGGCTCACATTCAGCTTCTATGCAGTCTCCAAGAATGGCAATGGAGCATGCTTCCAAGAGGACATATATGTTGTCTTATCTACTACAATGTAAACTGCTTGAAGGCAGGGACTGTTTTACTTTTGTTTTTGTATCCCTAGCATTTACAGTTTGACTGGCACATAGTAAGAACTTAATGTTTGTGGATTTATTGATAGGTATATATTTATATTCCTTTATTGTGTGCTTCCTGAATTGGGGATGGAATTCTGGGAATATCCTCATTGTATGCTGCAGATGACAGAAATATTTCCTAAGCAGACCTATGATATGGACACAAGTTATGAAATGTTATTAATCAGGGCAACTAGGTGGTGCATTGGATCGAGCACTGGCCATGTTGTTAGGAAGACCTGAGTTCAAATCCAATCTCAGACACTTACTAGCTGTGTGACCTTGGGCAAGTCACTTAATCCTGTTTGCCTCCAAGAAAAAAAAAAGAAATGTTATTAATCAACTACTTTGTATTACTATCAGTAAGTCAGCCAATAAGCACCTACCATATACGGGGCACTAGGCTAAGCCTTGGGGGTACAAAGAAAGGCAAAATATAGTCAGGCCTTGCTCTCAACGAACCAGACAAATAGGGGAAATAACATGCAGATAACTATGTACAATTTTTAAAAATAGGAAATAATTGATAAATTGGAGATAATCAAAAGAGGGAAGGCACTAGCATTAAGTAGAATTGGGAAAGGCTTCTTTCGGAAGGTGGGACTTAAGTGGATAGCTAAGGGAAGCCTCAGGAGGCAGAGATGAGGAGGGAGGGAATTCCAGGCATGGAGAATAGCAGTGAAAATTCCCTGAGTCAGGAGATGGAGTGTCCTGGTCAAAGAACATTGAGGAAGCCAGTGCCACCGGATCATAGAGTAGTCGGAGTGGCCTGGCATCAGGGGTAAGAAGACTAGAAAGATAAGAAGGGGTTATATTATGGAGGGCTTTATAAGCCAAAGAAAGGATTTTATAGTAGATCCTGAAGGTCATAGGGAGCACTGGAGTTTGTTGAATAGTGGGGATGACACAGTTAGGCTTGTACTTTAGGGAAATCAATTTGACAGCTGATTGGAGGATGAACTGGAGTAGGGAGAGACTTATGGCAAGTTATTGTAATAGTCCAGGCATGAGGTGGCCTGCACCAGGGTGGTGGCAGGGTCAGAGGAACAAAGAGAGTGTATGTTAGAGATATTAGAAAGGTAAAATCTATAGGACTTGAAATAGGGAGTGAGAGGGGGAGGAGTCAAGGATGACAACTAGGCTATAAGCTTAGATGGCTGGGAGGAGGAGGATGCTTTTACAGTAATAGGGAAGTTAGGAAGAGGGGAGGAAAGCTGAATTCAAATTGAACTCAAAAGGTAAGTTGAATTTTGGACAAGGTGAATTTAGGATGTTTATGCTACATCCAGGCATGGCCCGGATGAAGATCTAGCAAAAGAGACTGAGGAGAGGTCAGACAGATAGGAGGAGAAGTAGGATTACAAAAACCAAGGGAGAAGAGGTCATAAGGATAAGTGGGTGATAGTGTCAAAGGTAGCAGAGAGGTCAAGAAGGAAGAGGCCATTAGATAGGGCAATTAAGAGATCATTGGTTATTTGGAGAGAGTTGAATGATGAGATTAGAAACCAGATTTCAAAGAGTTAAAAAGAGAGTGAGAGGAAAGGAAATGGAGTCAGCTTTCTCAATTTAGCCACCAAAGGGAGAAAAGATATAGAATAGCAGTTAGAGTGGATAAATGGATCAAAAAAGGGCTATTTTTTTGGGGGGGAGGGCAATGAGGGTTAAATGACTTGCCCAGGGTCACATAGCTAGTAGGTGTCAAGTGTCTGAGGCTGGATTTGAACTCAGGTCCTCCTGAATCCAGGGCTGGTGCTTTATCCACTGTGCCACCTAGCTGCCTCCAGGGCTATTTAAAAAAATTTTTTTTTATTATTAATTTTTTTTTTTTAGTGAGGCAGTTGGGGTTAAGTGACTTGCCCAGGGTCACACAGCTAGTAAGTGTTAAGTGTCTGAGGCCAGATTTGAACTCAGGTACTCCTGACTCCAGGGCCAGTGCTCTATCCACTGTGCCACCTAGCTGCCCCGAGGGCTATTTTTTAGAAGGGTGGGTGAGATATGTGCACATTTGCAGATAGTAGGGATGTGACCAATAGACACACACTCAGAGAATGAAGATACCACCAAACATCTATCATCAATCTCAATGATTAATCTTTAACTATAAAACTATAAAACTTAACAGTATTCTGAACTTTAAAAAATTGATTAAGTCCCATATATATTATAGAAAATAGGTTCATTAGCTTCATCTTGTGTCTACTATTTTTCTCCTCCGTTGCTGCCAGTAGGACTGCTTGACTTGATTCCCTCCCATTAAATGTACTTTGACACGGGCAGTTGGCAAACATATGACAAATATCAGCAAGTAATTACCAGGTTCCAGATTCCTGGTTCCAAAGCCCCTAAGAGGATAATAGCTCTCAGTCAAAGAAACCATTGAATAGGGAAAGAAATTTGTCTGACATAAAAACAAACTACTAATTTGTAAATTATTGTTGGGTATTCCCTGGTAGCTAGGCCACCAACAAACAACTGGAGTGAGATTCCATTGTCAATAAACAATTAGACATCTCAATTTTGGGTTCTCACTCTCTCTGTTCAAAATTACTATAGCATATTTTGTAAATTGGCCATTATGTTTAAAGGATGGTAAAACCACAAAACTAAAAAAAAGAAGCAACAAACTGTAAATGAATTAATTTGGATGTCAAGTTCAAAGTGTCAGGATCAAAGCCAGCAGGGGCACATGGATGGCAAAGGCAGTTGCCTATTTATACTATAAAATTTATGGGCTACTTCAAGACCCCCATGATATAAGGTCCTCCTAAACTCTGAGCTAGCTCTGGCAATATGTGCCTCAGCCTCATCATTTATGTGTACATTCCTGGAATGTATACTGCCAAGGTAAGTGAACTTATCCACAGGGTTCAAAATTTCTCCATTTACTATAACCAATGGTTCCACATATGGATTCTGTAGTGCTGGCTGGTAGAGCACCTGCGTTTTCTTGGTGTTAATTGTTAGGCCAAACTTAACACAAGTGTCAGAGAATTGATCCATACTCTGCTGCATCTGAACTTCAGAGGCTGCATTAAATGAACAATCATCTACAAACAAAAAGTCATGTGCCAATTCTCCCTTCACTTTAATCTTGGCTTGAAGCCTTTTCAAGTTAAATAATTTACAGTCAGTGTGGTTGTTGACCTTGATGCCATTTGACAACAGTGCTGAAAACATTATGTTAAAAAGCACAGGAGCAAGCACACAGCACTCCTTCACTCCACTGGTGACTGGGAAGGTTCGAGAACATCATCCATTATCCAGAACCAATGTAAGACTGCTGTCATGAAACTGACATACAATACTGATGGATTTTCCAGGAACCCAAATTTTGGCATGATCTTCCACAAGCCTTCATGACTGACAGTATCAAAGTATGAACATTGCATACAGACCTCTGTTCTGCTTGTGGCATTTCTTCTGGAATTGTCAGGTGGCAAACACCCTGTCTCTTTGTTCCTCAGTCCTTTCTGAAGCCATCTGGTAGATGACCATCTTCCAGGTGAAGGATCAACCTATTAATGAGGACTCTGGCAAGAATCTTGCCAGCAATGATTAACAGAGAGGACACCCCCCAACCCCAACCACTGTGATTTCTTTTGTTTCTTTTTTTTTTTTTTGTTTTGGTGAGGCAATTGGGGTTAAGTGACTTGCCCAGGGTCACACAGCTAGTAAGTGTTAAGTGTCTGAGGTTGGATTTGAACTCAAGTCCTCCTGAATCCAGGGCTGGTGCTCCATCCACTGTGCCACCTAGCTGCCCAACCCCTGTGATTTCTCAGGACAACCACACAGCTAGGGTCACACAGCTGATAAGAGTCAGAAGCCTGATTTGAACTTAAGTCTTTCTGACTCAAGACCTGGCACCCTGCCCACTGTACCATTTAGCTGCTCCTCAGAATATCTTGAGTATTGTTTACACTATTAGAGTATAATTTTTCCATCAAATATGTAGTTTAAAAATATATCCTGAATGAAATCACCTGCCTTATGAGGTAGTGCCTGACACATAGTAAGTGCTTAACAAATGTTTATTGACTAGTTTGCTACATTCAAGTGAGATTTATCACAACCATGGATCAACATTAAAAAATCCAGCATAATATGATTAACTTTATGACTGAAATCAGTAGGGAATGAAGAAATGGGAGATCAGAATTTATTGAATAGGAATTAGATGTGATTGGAATTTTATTAAAGCAAGGTCACCTATAATAATAATAATTTTTTCCCTTTTTGTTGTTTTAGGCAATAGAGGTCGTACAGCTAGTAAGTATTGTAGGTCAAATTTGAACTCAGGTCCTCCTGACTCCAGGGCCTGTGCTCTACAGCAGCCCCTCATTTAAGCTCTTACTCAAAATAATGCAAGGAACTACACCAGAATAAAAGTTTTCTCTCTCTCTCTCTCTCTCTCTCTCTCTCTCTCTCTCTCTTTCTTATCTATATAGTTATTTATTTTTTTGTAGGCAGTATGCAGAATGGATAGGGCTTGGAGTAAGGGATTAGGTAGATTTGGATTCAAATCATACCTCAGACATTAACCAGTTGTGTGACCCTGGAGAATTTCTTTAATGTCTTTATGATTAATTTTCCTTATCTATAGAACGAAGGGGTTGGAATCAAAGATCCTGTGACTTCCGCTGTTGCTACAGGATTTTATATCTATCATCTAAGTATCTATCTATCATCTATCTACATATAGATATATAGATACATATATAGATACACATACACATATATCCACATAATGTATACTTGTATACATATATGTGTGTACATATATGTGTGTGTGTGTGTGTATAGATATGGAAAAACTAGGACAGAAAAGGGAATCACAACTGTTGTTCCTGAGGGTCTTTAAAAACTTCACCAGAACAGTCTGCAACCTGAAAGGAGTTAAAATACCCCATTGAATATAACAACAGGGAAGTGAGTTCTGGGAGGAAGCTGAGTTTGCTGAACTGGGAGGTGAAGAAATGAAGTAGTTTTCAAAGAGTTTTTTCAAGCATCTTCAGTTTGTTTCTATCAAACATGTAAGAAATGCCTGTAAGAGTCAGACCAATTATCCTTCTCTGGACCAAAACACCAAGGAAAGCTATGTGGAGGGCATTTTCATTCATGTTTTCTCCAAACAAAGGCATGTTTAAGTCTGCAATAGACATGAAACACTTTTGTTTCATAATTACTTTGGTGGAGGTATTTTAATAAGTATGTCTGACTTGGGCAGCTAGGTGGTGCAGTGGATAGAACACTAGGCCTGGAATGAGGAGGACCTGAGTTCAAATTTGACCTAAAACACTTACTAGCTGTGTGACCCTGGGCAAATCACTTAACCCCAATTGCCTCCAAAATAATAATACATATATCTGACTTGATGAGATGGGAACTGAATTTGCAATTTCCTTAATATTGGGAACTTCTTGATGTGGAAACTTCCACTATCAATGGAAGTCACTATTTTTTCTGCAACTTTTAGTCTTAGAGAGTAGCCTAGGGAGGTAGTATCAAACTCAACCAGAAATAGAGAGCCACTAATCCATACATAAGAATATGTATAGGCAACATATTGATTTAGTTTTACAATGTAATGTTTTATTGTATTTTAATTTTTTATTGCATAGTTATTTATTTACATAGTTTTATTTATTTTATATAATTTATAATGTGCAAATCACACAATTCATTAAAATTACTTATTATTTTTGTTTTTATTGTATTTTTATATATTTTGTTAAATATTTCCCAATTACATTTTTCTTTTTCTTTTGTTCTTTTTGTTGGGCAATGAGGGTTAAGTGACTTGCCCAGGGTCACACAGCTAGTAAGTGTCAAGTATCTGAAGTCAGATTTGAACTCAGGTCCTTCTGAATCTAGGGCCAGCGCTTTATCCACTGCTCCACCTAGCTGCCCCATTCCCAATTACATTTTAAGCTGGTTTGACTTCACTGGAGAGTGTTGAGGGCCAGCTGGTTTGAATGTTTGACTTCTCTGCCCTGGAGTGTGGGAGAGGTTAAGTGATTTACCTCAGGTCACATAGCCAAGGCAAAACTTTTACTCGGGTCTTCCTAGCTTCAAAGCTTTCTATCCATCTACTCTGCCATGCTGCTTCTCATCTGATTTTACAATAAAAACAAATCTGAAAAGTTTAACTGTATTTTTGTTTTTATCGTATTAAACTTTTCAGGGGTCATTTTCAGAAGCCCTTAGGCACAACTCCTACAGGATAATATATAGGTCCTGCCCCTGACATCCTGATTTCTCTTAATAAGCAGTTATAGTTATATAATCTCTAAATTCACTTAATCCTGTCAAGCTTTTGCTATTCTTTGATACAGACCTTAATCTTCTAGCCTCACAACCTCTGCTGCTGTTTGTTGACTTCCAATGGCCTGTATTCTTTTTTTTTTCAACAAAAAGAGAAGTCAGTGATTTAAAAATTGGAAATATTTAAAAGAAATTTAATCTTTTAGAGGCACAGAAACAACACAGAGAACAGCATGTAACTAATCTGAATTCATTGTCTAAACTGTGAAGACTTGGAAAGCTATGAGTATCTCTTCACAGGCCTGAATGGCGGGCAGATAGCCTTGTATTGTTCAAGGAAGAGTGGGAAAGAGAAGGGGATTTAATATTGAGCAAAACTGTAGCAACAGTGGAGGGATCTAGAAGTCTATGGAGAAAGCATATGGGAAAAAGAAGAAAGGAAAATCAGGTTTATTGGGCTACAAGGCAATGGATGACCTTTTGGGAAACTCCTCATGAATAAATAGCTATTAAAACAGCTATACTTAAATAACACTAATCTGCCCTTCCAAAAAAAATAAAGTGGCATTTTAGAACAATTTAAGGTACGCATTTACTTGTTTATTCTTGACTTTTCCTTTAGGAAGTCTCCCTAAATTTTAGGATGTGATCAAAATCCCTACTTGGTGGTTTTACCTCTGTTTTTAGAATGATTTGGAATTTAAAAATATTAAAAAGCATCCTGGGATGCTTATTTGTGTTAGAGAGGAAGATGGTATAGTCGAAAGAGTGCTAGATGAGGGGTCTGGAAGAGTTGGGTTTGAATTCTGCCTCTGATGCTTTCTAGCTGTGTGATCATGGGTAATTGCCCTAACTTCTCTGATCCCCATCGTTATTATTATTGTAGATAAGAAAACTGAAGTGGACAGAGGTTAGGTGACTTTCCTAGGATCATATAGCTAGTAAGGTTGGATTTGAATTTGGGTTTTCCTGACTCCAAGTCAAGCATTCTATCAACTGTACCACCTGGCTGCCAGCATAATATTTGTATAATACCTACCCAACAGGGGTCAAATGAGTCAAATGAGATAAAGTGCTATGTATATATCGATGATGATGATGATGCCACTTATGATGCTGATGTGGGGGCCATCCTATGCAGCTTAATTACAGGACTTTAGGCCACTTCTGGTGGGTTAGGTGTGTTGGCTCAGTGCTGAAGGACTCTGCACCTTGAGACAATGAAGGAATCTTATTGGTCACTAAGCAGGAAGAGCCATTCTTCAGTTGCGTAGACTTAAAAAAAGAACTTCCATTATTGCTTTTTCTCCTCTTCTCAATGCGTGGATTGAAACTCTCCCTGGGACATGTGAGAAAATATTTTAAACGTCACAGACATCCTGTGAGGGATGGGTGAGCTCTCTCCCATCCTGGAAGAAATGGAGAGTACTCACACATAAGATCTACAGTATGCACTTGTTGAGGTGAGTTGTGGTTGAGATCAGGTATATTATAATGGGGTTGTATCAATTGGATCAGATGACATTTGAAGATCCCTTCCAAATCTCAAATTCTGTGATTCCTTTTTGTTTTTCTTTACCTGAGTCTAGGTGATCAAATGTTGATCCTGAGATGGATGTTCTTAGCTTTGGTTTTACTCCATTAAAGGAAATATTTCTAAGACTTCTGAAGCATGGGATCATTGACTAAAAGCTGAAAGAGACTTTAGATGTAATTTATTCTCCCCCTTCATTTTATTTTATTTGTTTTGTTTTGTTTTTTTAGTGAGGCAATTGGGGTTAAGTGACTTGCCCAGGATCACACAGCTAGTAAGTGTTAAGTGTCTGAGGCCGGATTTGAACTCAGGTACTCCTGACTCCAGGGCTGATGCTCTATCCACTGCGCCACCTAGCTGCCCCCCCCTTCATTTTAA